>NC_135307.1:177099768-177412691 GCF_048772815.1 Callospermophilus lateralis | reverse complement strand
AAGCTGCCTCCCTCATCCTGGTTGGCAGTGCCTCAAGATTGTCCTGTCACACTACTCCTGGGGGGACTAAGTCTGTATCTCTCTGGCTCTGGGCCTCTCTGCCTGTGCTGGTTTTATGGGCTTGCTCCTCACCAGGCTGCAGGCTTTTGCGGGCAGGGCCTGTAGTTTGTTTATATCTGTACCCCCTCCTCCCCAACTCCCTTGCCCAATCTGACCAGGGCGGTGCCGAATGTAGGTTTGTTGAATGAACACATGAATGAAATGTGAATGGTGACAAGGTTCTACCTTAAATGACTTTGAACAATACTATGAGAGAAGATTGTACTATGATACTTATTACCGCCACTGTTTGCTGGGGTCTGGAAGCAAGTTTAGAAGAAGGGCAGGACCTAACTGTTTGGCATATTTAAGGAGGGTGTGGCTGGGGGAAATCCCAGCTGGAGTTAGGGGGGGTGGGACAGAAAGAGGGGGCTCCCAAATGGCATGGCCAAGAGGGACTGTATGCTGTGGGGTGTGTGATATAAGCCCTTCCCATAAGGCTTGCAGAGCCATTGATGCTGCTCACTAAAGCTTTTGGTGCAACGATTCTTTCTGGGAAACATGACAAAGTACTAAGTCCTGCATGGGAGCAGGCAGGGACAGAGTCTGTGTGCACAAAGGGCCAGTGCTACTCATCAGACTTACTGGATGGCTCTGCAGGACCTCAGTCACAACCCCCAGGGCTCAGCCTGGCACCTCCAGGCTTGAAGCCCTGAATGGGCCCTCTCCTGTCTCCCTCCTGACAACTCAGATGTGGTTGTGTGGCCACCTGCTCCACTCCCTCGATCTGTTGTCCTCATTGGCTGCTTCATGACTGCTACCTCCAGGAATGCTTCTCTCCTCTGGCCTTTCCTCCTCCCAGCTCCAACTTCCACCTGGCCCAGGCCCTAGCCCCCAAGCCTTTGGTTTTATTGTTGTTGTTGTTTTGTTTTTTCAAGCTGTCTTCATAACTCTCCTTCTTTTTTCCATCTATCTGCACCTCCTGGCGGACCTAAGGTCCTCTCTGAAGCTTGTTTTCACTCCGCCACTGCTCAGTTTGAAAACTTCCATGGTTTTCTAATTTCCCTTAGACTCAGACCTCCCATAGTTAGATGCTTCCTGGTACCTGTCTTATTTGCTCTGTTCTATGTTCCCCTGCCCCCAGCCAGCCTAATTTTCCTGTTCCATCCTCTACATGCTGCTCCCCATTTCCCACAGACACGCCCCACTTATGCCACCTCCGGCAGCCCCAGGCACAGAGGCCAGCGTGAGGTCGATGCTCAGTAGCACTTGCTCAATGAACAAGGAAGCAAACGCGCAGTTTCGGCTTCATCTTCTACTTTGCTTAGAGCACCTGCCACTGTCTTCTCCTCCTTCAGGGGTCCTGTCTGGAACCCCAGGTCCTGCTCAAAACATTTTTCCCAGGAAATGCTTTCTGACTCTTGGGGAGCCACCCTCATGTACCTCCTCTAAATTCTTCCAGCACTTAAGGCAAATGCCATAGTTCGCAGTTACTTTGAAGGAGAGGGTCTCATCCCCTAGACTGGCTGTCAAGGTTGTGAGTGCAGGGCCCGGGCCTAGGACAACAGTAGCTCAGGGCAATGCGCACAGACTCTAGAAAATGGCAGCGCCACAGGTCTCCTTTGTCCACCTTACAGACTGAGAAGCCAAAGCTGAGCCACGGTAGTGACCTTCCCGCCTGCAGCCTCTGGGGCCCGGGCACCTGCTGCTACTCACTTTGGTAACATGGGTGGTGGTGGAGGTTGAGAGGGTTTCCGCGGTGGCGCCGTAGGTGCTGGTGAGGACATCTTTCCCGATGATCTGCAGAATATAACCACCCCCACCCCGGGCAGCAGGTCAGGACACTGGGCTCTGCAGGGGCGGGTGGGATGGGGGAATCCAAGTACAAGCAGGGGCCCTGTGAAGGTGAAGGCTGGAAGCCAAGATACTTTGAACCATTAAGAATCCAAGAATCCCGAAATCATCAGAATCCTAGACCCATAAAACTCTCAAACCTGGGAATCTGAGATTCCTAGAGCCTGAGATTCCTGAGGCCCAGAATCCTAACAACACCCTGGAATCTGAGATTCCTGGCATCTTAGAAGGATGAACACAGGGATCCGAGGTGGAGATGGAGCCCTCCTGATCCCCCTTCCTGTTGCAACCAGGGGCTAGAGGATGGAAACAGACTCAGAGAAGCAAAGAGCTGGAAAAGACCTCAGAGTGACAGACTCAGGGTCACAGGTGGGACAGCCACAGCAGAGCCAGGCCCAGAATCCAAACTCTGGACTCCTAGTTCATTGCTCTTCCTAGTGGGCAAGGAGGGCAGGCACAACAGGTGAGGGCTGCACCCCACACAGCTGGTGCCCTGTGTGAGCGCAACAGGGATGGGAGGGAAACTGCAGAGACTCTAGTGGGCACCATGGAGCCTACGGGCATTTGAAAGTGATCTAGTTTCCTGGCTCTGCACTTAAAAGGGCACCTTTTGGGCCCAACCTGCACTTTCTGCAGGCCACAAGGAGGCCATGCCCATGTCTTCAGCTTGGAGTCCCCTAGCCTGAGCTGGCACTGCCCACTTACCGGAGAAAGAGAACGGATTTCCGTGGCCACCGTCTGTGGGCCTGGAATCATGGCAGCTGCCCCCTTCCCGGACTTGAGACTGTTCTCCTGGGGAAACAATGGTGCTCAGATGGCTAGGTCTCAGGTATGTAGGCCCCAGGATGGCCGGGGCACATGACCACATGGCTCTCATGGCCACAAGGCTGAGTAGTAACTTAGAAGCAGAGAACTGAAGGCATCATTCAGAGCTCACTCCCTCATTCACACACACGTGCACACCCACACACTCACTCATTCAACGAACATTTACTGAGTGCCTGGTGTGAGGGACACTGTGGTGAACAAGACACAGTACTGCTCTCTGGAAGTACTAACAGAGAAATTGGGACACTCGGGTTCTTGTCCTGTCCTTGCCACATTCTAGCTATGTGACTTGGGGCAGAGCCACTTCCTCCCTCTGGGTCTCATGGATTCATCGGTAAAAAGGGACCCATGCTCATTCCCATGGAGACCTCATGAAGCTAACAGAGGGGAAAGGATTTCACAAACTAAAATCTGTAGGAGAAATATAGACATATAGGTTGGTGATTAATATCATATCTACTGCTTTCTGGGTACTTGCTATGTGCTAGGCATCAGAGGCTAGTACATGCATGACCTCATTTAATCCTCACAACTGTAGGAAATAATTTTTAATATTCCTGATTTGCAGATGAGAAACAGGAGGGCAAAAGCATGTTAAGTGGCTTGTTCAAGTCCCCCAGCAAGTTAGTGGTACAGCCAGAAGCTCACCCCACGTGAGGAAGACCCCAAGTCTGACAGGGGCTTATGTTCTATGCCACCACTCTGCCCTTGGGACTTTCATTCTCAGGCCCATTCTCCTGGTTCTACCTTGAGATCTAACCACGAGGTCCTCCTGGAATCATTCCTGGACTTAGTGCTCCATATCTGACCAGAGGCCCAGCTCTTTGCTACCTCCCACTTCTGTACCATCCCAAGGCTCAGCCTGGTCTATCCAGGAGCCCAGAACCACCAACTCTGCAGTTTCTCAGCTGACTGTCCCCTGGTCCTGCTCTGTGCATGGCACTGGCCTGGACCTCTGCCTGCCTGCCTGCCTGCCTGCCTGCCAAGGGACAGGAGAGAACAGAAACCCTCTGCCTTTTCCTTGCCTCCCCTCTACCTGCCTCGAGCAGAGGCTGTCGGTGACCTGGTCACTTGGCACACCATCACAAGGCACTTTCTCAGAAGCACCTGGGATCCCGAGTGTGAGGGTAGCTTCTGGACTCAGAGCCTTCCTCTGGCTTAGAGAACAGCCACCAGCCCTTTTAATCAGGGCCATGCTGTGAAGGAGCTGCTTAGTCTCTCGTGGCACCCTCTTTCCCTTTCCTGGGGTCAAGCCACTCCTCTGTCTTCACACCGAAAACACTAAATGGGACCAAGTTGTTCAAAACAAAGGCAGCCTCCCTCCTCCCTGCACCTCCTGTATCCTCAAGGAGGAGTGGTCCTCTCCCTGGCCAAGGCAGTCCCGCCTTCACACTCAGGGCTCTCCTCACAGGCCACCCTCAACCTTAGGGACTTCTGCTGCCTCATCAAGGCCCAAATCCCGGGCTGGGGTTGTAGCTCAGTGGTAGAGCACTTGCCTAGCATGTGTGAGGCTCTGGGTTTGATCCCCACCACCACATAAAACTAAATAAACAAAATAAAGCATTGTGTCCATCTGCAACTAAAAATATTAAAAAACAAAAACAAAAACAAAAAAATCCCCATTTTAACCTGTAGACTGGATCTTTCCCTAGCACTAGGCCTTCAAGGCCAATCGTCTCCTGGACTCTCCCCTGGAAATGTCCCATAGGCACCTCAGACTCATAGGATCCCAAATGGAACTGGCTGCCTCCTCACCCCAACACACAGAGAGCACCCTCCTCTCATGCTGCTTAGATCAGTGGTTCTCAAACTTGATGGGCATCACCTGGCGAGCTTATGAAAACACAGATTGCTGCCCCTGCCCCAGAGTTTCTGAGTCAAGAGGTCTAGAGCAGGCCTGAGAATCTGCCTTTCTTGTAGGTGCCTGGGACCACACTGTGAGAACCACTGGCCAGTGAACAAGATCCCCACTCCTTCCTTCCTCCTGTCACCGGAATCTTCTACCAATGACTGAATCCTGTATTTGCCTCCCTCCAGACCTCCCTAACCCAGGGACCTTCTCTACATCCACCTCCTCAAGCTCCAGCCAGGCCCCTCTGGATATGGGCTCCTATGCCCATCCCCTGACTTGTCTTTCTGTCTCTCCCAGTGTAGGGCTGGATTCAGTGCTTGGCATAGTATTTTACCTGTCCTGGGTGTTCAATAAATATTTATTGAAGGAAGGAAAGAAGCAGGAAGGAGGGAGGAAGGAAGGGGAGGGAGGAATTTTTGCAGTCCACACTCCACACAGTGGCTAATTTCCTAACAAAACACATAACTGATGATATCATGCTCCTACTTTAAAAATTTAAGTGATTCCCTATTGTCTCTGGGATGAAGTTTGGACTTCATACATGATGTTGGAGGCCCTGAAGGTTCTGGACCAGCCCTCTTTCCAGCCGCTCCTCCCCCAGCTCCTCATACACTTGACAGATATCTGACTTCACTGACCACTGCCTTCTCCTTCAGATGTCCACCATTACCCCTACTCTGTCTGCTGCCTAGAATGGCTTCTGCTGTGACTATACCTTAATCTATCCTTCATGCACAGCTCAGCTGTCCCTGACCAGATAATGCCTTCCCCAGCTCCTGCTGCCAGAGGTGTCACCCAGAGTTATCCTCCCAGTGGTCCCCAGGCTAGCTGTTCCATGAGGGAAGGAAAGAAATAGCAGCAGCTCACATCTACAGACCACTTACTGTGTGCAGAGCATTGTTCTCAGGGCTTCACACAGATTACTTTCATCTTCACATGAGCCCTTTGAGATATGTGCTGTTATTGCCCCTACTCCATTTTATAGATGGGGAAAACTGAGGTTTAGAGAGGTTCAGGTGACTTGCCCAAGGTCACCCAGCCAGGAAATGGGAGAGTTGGACCTTGTTCACCACTGTGTGCCCAGGACCTACATACAGGGGCACAGTACATTACAGATGCTCATGATGATGACTGAACAAATGAATCCTAGCAGGCAGTGTATTTTCTTTGATTCTGTATTCCCCTCAGGCAGACCATAGAGACCTATTGATGCTTTTGGAACAAATGGATGGATAGATGGATGGATGAGTAAATGAATGCTGTAACTGTCCACTCACCTAAGGTCAAATTTAAATTTAGCCCTACAAGTATCCTAATGCTGCATGGTGAAGGGTTGGGAGGAGTGGAGGAACCGAGTGACCAGGGAAAAGTAGGCAGGTAACTGGTTTGGGTTTATTGATCCTAAATTTTTATTTATTCAAAACCTACCTTTGGAACAGTCTAAATCAATAGAATTCTCATTTGATGTGTGTATCGGGGTTTGGCAAGAGAAAGTATCTGAATACAACTCTTAGTAGCTCATGACATACCTGGATCAGGCACTTGTTACCTCGTCTACCCACAGCCTCAGCCCCAGCCCCAGCCCCATGCAGCCGATGTGCCCAAAAGCAGGATAAGGGAGCAGAGCAGAGTGGTTGATGTTGAAAGGGGGGCTTCTGGTGTCAGGATGCCTGGGCTTAACCTGGCACTGTTACTTATTGTGTGTGACCTTGGGTAAGTCACTTTACCTCTCTGAACTTCAGTTTCCTCATCTGTAAAGGATGTAAAAGAGAACATCCGCTTTGGTTTCATAATCTATTCAAAGTTCTCAGCTTATTGCCTGACACCATAATCGGTGTGCTGAATGCTATTTATTCTATTTCATTATTAAAGGCTCTGAAGTCTCTTAAGAACCTATGAACCAGGGGCTGGGATTGTGGCTCAGTGGTGGAGTACTTGCCTAGCACATGTGAGGCACTGGGTTCTATCCTCAGAACCACATTAAAAAAATAAACAAATAAGCAAATAAAATAAAGGTATTGTGTCCATCTTACAACTGAAAGTTATATATTAAAGAAAGTTTGGGGCTGGGGATGTGGCTCAAGCGGTAGCGCGCTCGCCTGGCACGCGTGCGGCCCGGGTTCGATCCTCAGCGCCACATACAAACAAGGATGTTGTGCCTGCCGAAAAACTAAAAAATAAATATTAAAAAAAAAAAGAAAGAAAGTTTTTAAAAGAACCTATGAGGGGCTGCGGTTGTGGCTCAGTGGTAGAGCACTTGCCTCACATGTATGAGGCATTGGGTCCTATTCTCAGCACCACATATAAATAAATGAATAAAATAAAGGTCCATCAACAACTAAAAAAATACTTTAAAAAAGAACCTATGAATGAGGCAGAATGGGGAGTATTCCCATTTTATAGATGAGGACACCTGTGGCCAAGGACCTTCCTTCATGAATCAGACAGTAAATAGGTAGCAGAACCCTAAGGTTTCCTGGAAGGTGTCCAAAATCTTGAGTTTACAAACTAAGGTTCATTGCTGCCATCTACTGACCATGGTGAGGAAGTGGCCTGAGACAAGAGTAGCCTCCAATGTGGGCCCTGGTGAAGGGCTCTCAGCCTGGAGGCGAGACTCACCAGCAGAATCTGGAGATAAGATTCTTGCATGCTAAGAATCAAAAAGTACCATCCTCCCTCTTCCCCTGCACAGCTGAGATGGCCCGGAAAACAGACTCAGGGATTCCACCTCCCACATCATTCGGTTTGGAAAACTGAGGTCTGATAGTATGTCCTGGGGCAACCTAGGTTCCAGACAGTAAATGATTGTATGTCTCACTCCAATGGGGACAGGGCAGCTTCGAGCTTCCTGAAGCAGCCTGGACATCATTCACTTATCTGGCTGTTTTGTGGGGTGAGGGGGCTGGTCATAAGGATGCCTCCTGGGTTCCACTTACCATAGTGGTGGATATGGTCTCCGTAGTGATGGAGGGGGTGGTTGTCATGAACTCCTTCCCCATTGGGGCACTCCCATCAACCTGCTGGCCAGAATAGGGGTTGTTAGAGATGGAGAGAGCCCTCAGCTGTCACCTGGGCTCATATCATTCCAGTTACAGAGTGACAGGCTGTGGAATGAGCATGCATTGGGGAGCAGTTCACACCCATTTCAACATTTTTCTTTGACAAATGAAATATAATCCAAGACAATCTGACACATTCTATCTGAATTTCAGTGCATGTAACTTTTGACTTAGTAATCCATAGAAATTTATCCTGTGGATATAATTTTTCAAAAGTTCACACAGAAATATGAACAAGGAAGTTCACCACAGCACTGAATATTAACTGCAGAAGACAATAACCATGATAGGATACATCAGTGGGAGAAAACAAATCAAATTAGGTCCCAATTCCAGAGTAAGTTGGGGACCCATATGTTAATGTATGCTGATGTTCAAAATATATATTTTAAAAAGTAAGGTAAAAAAAGAAAATAATCACTTTTTGTAATAATTTTAAGTATATAGAGATGAAAGTATCTACATTGGGATATGCATACTTTTTTTTCCCCTGGGAGGCAACATAAGAAAATTTTCATTTGGTTCTGTTTAAATTTTATAACTGAAAATTTTTTTTGTTTTGTTTTAATGTCAATAAGAATTATCAGGCTATGAGAGTTAGAGTCAATTTTAGTTTCTTTTTACTTTTCTGTATGAAAACAAAATGCGAGTTATTAAAAACAAAGTAGGTCAGAGAGAAAAAGCAATTTTCCCAAGGTCACACAGCTCATCAGAACTCTGATCATACCTGGATCAGGCACTTGTTACCTCATCTACCCACAGCCTCAGCCCCAGCCCCAGCCCCATGCAGCTGATGTGCCCAAAAGCAGGATAAGGGAGCAGAGCAGAGTGGTTGATGTTGAAAGGGAGGTTTAAGAGTCTTAACGGGCACTAGAGTCTTGATTGATGCTAGGCAGCCTCATAACTCATAGCATTTTTACACAAGTGGGAGAGAAAATTCTGGAAATAACACCGTTGCCTATGTTTCTGGTTTATGTCTCATCTCAGATTTTTTTGGTTTTGTTTTTGCTTTTTTGGCAATATTGGGAAGCAAATCCAGTGCCTTGTGCACCCTAGGCAAGCACTTTACCACTGAGCTACATCCCCAGTCCTTATTTCAGTTCTTGAAACAAAGATTGGTCTCTAGGACAGGAAAGCTGCAAGAACTGCAGCTTGTCCAGCCAGAAAGAATCATGAGGGCATCTCTTAGGCCCATAACCTCAATTTTCAAAGTTTAAAACCCACAGAAGGAACGTGGTAAACACACCCTAAGCAGTGTGCCTGGCTTTCGCCAGGGTGCTAGGATGCTAAGAAAAAGGCTCTGGTGCTTTTTTCCCCACCTAGTTTGCTCATTTTGCCAAACTAACCTGGGCACTCCATACATTAAAAAAAAAAAAAAAATTACCCACGATGAGCTGTTGTGACCAAATTGAGATTGGTCTCCCCAAGCCATCCCGGGAAAAATCCCTCCAATTCCATCAAGTAGTCAAAAAAACAGAGGTCTTAACCCACTAGCCACTAGACCTTGCAACACTCCTACAGAAGGGGAAATCAAGACTTTAAAAAGTCTGATCTTCCCTATTACTCCCACCCCCCGAGTTTGGGGAGGACCCTGAGGCTCAAAAGAGCATCAGGCTTAAAATGGTGGTTCCAAGGAAGCTGAGGTGGGAAGGTTAGCCAAGGAGCTTGACCATGGCAGTGGGAACCCACACCCAATGCCCAATACCCATGCTTAGGCTCCAGTGGGAAGTGTAGACTACCTGGGTGTGGTCCACAGTGGAGATCCTGCTCTGCAGCATGGCCTCTGGCTCAATCTTCTTTCTGATGGCCAGGCTGCTGACAGTCATGGTTTCTGTTTTCACAGGCTATAAGGAAACAAAGAAGGACACTTTGACTCAAGACCCATAAGATGTCTGCTTACAGGCAACTGTGGAATAGGTTAAGAGCTGTGTCCTACCCCACAGCTGGCCGGGTCTCTGGGAGGGTGTGAGGTCAGGGCAGAAGAGGCATGGTGTGAAGTCACAGACAAACAGCCCAAAGGGAGAGCCAGAGCTGCTGGCAGCTCCAGGCAGGCCTGCTTTGTGTCCCTGCTCCATGTCCCTGCAAGGGGGCTGTATGCCTTTTTAGGCTACCATTAAGAGGACGTTCATAATTCTATTACTAATACGCCCTGTGCTGGTCCCCATGCTAAATGTCTCCCTTGTGCACATAATATTGCTGAATCCTGAAGGCCTTCCACAGTTAAGCCTGCACCTTCCAACTGCTTCATTCGAACTAGAGCAGGAGCCACACACATGGAGGCCTGCAAGGGGTGAGGCAGAAGGTGTAAATAAGTGAAGGGACTGGTTGAGGGTTGAGGGCAGAGGTGGTGGAGAGCAGGTGGACTCCACTCAGGCTTGGCCAACTGTTATCACAGCCTCTAGAGATAGGACCATCTGATTTTTAAAAAAATGATATAATAAATCCCTGGATTTTATATTTAATGCCATGATTTTTAAATCAGAGTTAAAGAAAACACATCTGCTGGCTAGATCTGGCCTGAAGGCCACCTGTCTCCAAACTTTCTCTAGAAGTCTTAAGCTAAATGATCCAAGTCCTCCACCAGGCTGTGCTATTCCCACTGCAGGTTTTCCCACACAACTTGAATGGATGAATGGACACTAGCTTGTCATCTAGCTGTTGGGGGGAAAGGGATTCTTACAGATGGTTGTAACCCTGCCATCTAGCCATTCATTCAATGAATCATCTCTTGGTGCTGAGAAGGTGCCAGGCTTAGAGGAGCTGCCACCTGGCGGTAGAGCAGGCCTGTCAGTCATTGACTGTTGGAGCAGAGGCGTTACAGAGTGTGGGGGGAGTACACAACAAGAGTGACACTTCTGCACAGGGTAGTCAGGAAAGCATATGCTAGGAAACTGACATCTGAGCTCTATCTCAGAGCAAGGCACAGAAAGGGAGGACAACCTTCAACCCAAAGGGTACAGTATGGAGTGAGAATCCAGAATGGATGAGCTGGCATTTTACTGGGAACATGGGAGGGAGGCTAGGCTGGAAGAGGTGAGGAAGCAAAGGAGCAACATGGACAGAGATGAGTTTCAGAAAGATCTCTCTGTAGCTCTACTGAGGAGGGCCACAAAACAGAGAAGCTCAGGCACAGTTAGTCCCTGTGTCCTTCTCAATGACTATGTATCCTCTTCTCCAGGTGTTTCCCACTACCATCCTGAGACCCCAGGGCTGGATGAACTTAAACTATTGCTCCTTCCCCAGGAAGCCCAGGGAGATGAGCCTGAGCCTGAATGAAGAAAAACCATTCAAGTTTCAGACCAGGCTCCACAGCCTGAGAGTCTACAGACACATGCTCTCTGCAGGTGCCATGCAACACAGGCAGGAGATGAGGAGTTGAGTGAGAACAGACCACCTATCATCGCTTGACCTCAGCAAGCAATGGGGTCACAGGGTTAAAACACCAAGGAGCGCGTGTTAGGGGTAAACCGATATGGCAACATGCGAGCACAGAGCCATGCTGTTCTGTGGAGGGACAGTCATGCAACATGAGACAGCTTCAGGCTGCAGCTGGCTGCTCAGTCTTCTCCCGCATGGCCCAGGGCCCTCTGAGCATGCAGTGCCTGGTTGGGCCCAGGTTTCGATGAAGCTCCACTGTACCTCAAACTGGGGCATATCCGGGGTAGAGCAAGCCCCTCGATCCGGGCTGTCCTCGATGCCCCCAGACTCATCATCCTGCCCCTTGAGATCCCGGGAGAACACCAGGCCCTCAGTTTCAGAGTCGCTTTTGTCTCTGTCGAGTTCAGGCAGGCTGCGAGAGAAGTCTTCGAAGGCGCTGCCATGATAGTCACCAATAACCGTGAAGTCCACCTCAGCCTCCAGGCTGGATGTGGAGCTGACCGTGATGCTGGAGCATTTGCGCTCTATGGCCAGGTGGTTGTCTTTCAGGAACACTGCGTCCCTCTCCTGGTCCTGGTCCTCATCTCCTGTGTCACTCTCTGGGGCCCGGGGACGTGGTGGTTTGACTTTCTCCTCCGATCCCTCCCTCAGCCCTGCTCTCTATGGCCAGATAAAACCAGAGGAATGGGATGCAGGGTAGGGAGGGGGAGAGAAAAAAGGAGAGAGAGAGAGAGAGAGAGAGAGAGAGAGAGAGAGAGAGAGAGAGAGAGAGAGAGAACATCAAGATGGTGCATGTCAGAAGAAATCTTGAGGCTGTGTTGAGGTCCTGAATGGAGCAGGTCAGGAAATGAAAAATCAAAAAATAAAACAAAACAAACCCAGGAAAGGTTCCTTGAAATCATAACAAGCTTAAAAAATGAAAAAAATTTCTCAAGAGGAGGGATGCTCCTTCCCAAGGATCTCACACTGATGGCAAAAGCGAGTTCAAAGCAAATATCCTGCCAGTGAGTCCTGGACAGGAGGCCCCATCCAAGGCTTGGATTGAGGAGCCTATCAGAAGCGGCACTGTGCAAAAGGCAGGGATGGAATCCCGGACCCCAGGCCCATCCGTGCAGGCGGCGTCGAGAAACAAACTTAGGAGGGAGGTTAGGTACTCAGGAAACCCAGGGGAGGAGGCAGAGAGGCTGGAGCCAAGAGCTTGAGGAACACAGAGGAAGCCAGCAAGGCTTGTCAATTCCACTGAATCTCCGTGGACAGGGTCAGCATCAAACAGTGGGAAGAACAATTCAGGGCCGGCCCTCTGGGGACGAGCTTCCAGGGAGCCGGGTGCTACCCCAGATCCACCCTTAGCTCCGTGAGTGGGCCGTGGGCAGGCCATGGACAGGAGGTTCTGGTCCCATCAGTGTAATTGACAACAGCAGGCCAAGGAGATGCTAGCAACTCTTGTCCACTATACATACCTCTCAACTGGCCTGTCAGGGATTAAACACCACACACACATTTTTGGCTGGTCCATGACATTGTTTTCTTTTAAAAAAACCAATCTAACACCCACAAAATATTTTTTTAAGGAACTTGACTTCAGCTTCTGGAGATTCAGTGTGCTTAGAAATTCACTTGCTAAACGGGCCTCCATTTAGCCAGTTTCTGGAAGGTCGAGAGGTGTGAGGAATATATTCCCGACAAGCCAGAGTGGAGCAGCCACAGGGGGTCGCTGCTACAGCAGGTGGGAATCTAAGAAGCGAAGCATCCTGGCCAGGTGAAGGTAACTAGGTCATCAGGACATAGAGGGACTGTAGAGACCTGAGGGCCCGAGGGGCTGGTGAATCTCAGGTGCCCCCCCTTCCCAGGGGCATTCGCGGCTAAGCTGGTGAAGCGCTTCTCTTCCCTGACCGCATCTCCGGATTTGTTCTGGATTAGAGAAGACAGTTAGTCTTAAGGAGGCAGAAAGAAACTTGAAAGGGAACCAGAGCGGAGGATGGCAACCTCTGGACTGTCAGCTTCCACAAGGCAGGAGACCAGGGACAGGATGAAGAAAGATCACTGGATAAGCCAAGCAAGACAGGTAGGAATCGAGAGGGGAGGGGCAGCAAGGCAAGCATGTAATCTGCTGGTAGTGGTGGCACCTTCTCCACGGGAGTGTGTGTGACCCTCTGGGCACCAGGTCATACCAAAAGCTGAGGGTCTTTGTGGCCAAGCTAACGTGGGCCAAGCAGATGACCCCATCCTTCAGCCTGGGCTACTCATAGGTGCATTTGGGGAAAAGACCTCATAGGGATGGACAAGCAGCCTTGGGTTGCAGTAATGATGAGCGGCCACTGAATCATGCTTCTAAAAGGCTACCAGGCATGCGGTCGGTGGGGGGCACGATGGGGGCGGGGGCTCACAAAGCCAGTTACCCCAGGCGCTTCCTCCAGCGTGGTTTCGCAGCCTGAATGGGGGGACACGAGCTCTAGTTCTGTGCGTCTTTCCTGGTGGAGTGTGGTAGAAATGCCCTCCCTGAAGTGTCTGGTAGCCAGAGGCATCATTGAGGAATGTGCGGTTTGGGGACTGGCAAAGTCCCCTGGGGGCTGGAGTTGGACGAAGCCCAGGTCTAAAAACTTATTCCGCTGTTGCTCTAACTGACCCATGCAGGCCTCTGAAGTCAACTCATTTGGAAGGGCCTTTGTTTCACTCTGACTAGCTCGACGAGTCTCAGCTCCATGGGTCTCAAATATCCGAATTTTGTTGGCCACTGAGGTCTTGCTTATGTCTTCCAGGGAGCCCTCTTGTCCCCTATCCTGGAAAGAGGTCGTCTCTTTTTGCTTTCCCGAAGGGAACACCAACCCCGGAGTTACGACCCCTTCAGCTTCTTCAGGAACAACTTTGGGCTTTCTGCTGGCCACTGGAGGTGCCCTGCGTTCGCCTCCTGTGTCAGGGGGCACAATTAACCCAACTTGGTCTTTGGGCTCTGGGCTGTCTTTAGGAAGCTGGACATGTTTGAGAAATACAGGGAATTGATCTCCAAAGAGATCCCTGAGCTCTGAAGGCTCCCCTGATCCATGAGAAGCTGGGCTTGGAGAAGCTTCCTCCAGAGCTTCCAGAGCCTCAAAGTGACCAGGGGAGGCTGGCAGGGAGGTGACCACCTCCATATGAGGAAACGCTGAGGCTTCCTGGTCCCCCATCTTAGGTTGTCCAGTTTGGGTATGAATGGCTCCCCTCTCTTTGGGGAGGAAGTTGCCTCTGTCTGGTTTGACTGGCTTCCTGACATGAGGAGGGATGGTCCACAGAAGGGCATGGGCCTGGGGGTCCAGGCACACCCTGCCTCCTCCATTAGTGGAGTGGTCCTTCCATCCTGCTGAGGGACTTGTTCTAGCCTTTTCCCTCAAGTTCCCACGGGCAGGGGGCTCTTCCTTTTCAGCTGCCCTGGTTGTCGGGTGAAACTCTCCCTCCACCTCCTGCTGTGCTTCTTCCCAGTCCTCAGCAAATGTGTGTCCTGGAGAAGGTCCCTGCTGGTCATCCTGTCTTCCGTGGTTCCTGGGAGACCTGGTTCCTTCCTCGGAGGAGGCAATATGGGCTTCATCCTTGTTCCTGCCAGCAGCTGTGGCGGGGCCCCTCGGGTCTGCGGCATTCAGCTCTGAGCTCTCTGGGAGGTCCCCTGGCAGTTCCAGCTTGATGTGTCCCCCAGGAGGGGCATCCAGGTGGTCTTCTCTCTCTTCCAAAGGCAGAGGGAGAACTTGATCTTCAGAATCTTTTTCTCCGTAGTTTAGATAGAAGCTCCTCTCTGCAAAGGAGGTATCAGTCTCATCGCTAGAGTCAGCTCTGGCTTCAGCATGAACAGGATCCAACAGAAATGACTGGAGGCCTCCCTTGTCAGAGGCTGGAGAGGGGATGTCCACCTCTGCTGGCCTGGTTCCTGGAGTTGTGGATCTTCCACACATCTGGAGCTCTTCCAGCCTCTTCCTTAGCTCTGCACGATCCTCCAACTGACCATCTGAGACCGGGAAGTTCCTGATGGGTGCCTCGCTGGTGCCAACCCTGAACTCAGAGACCTCAAGGAGCTTGTCTGACAATGTGCATCCTGTAGCCTGGGCAACCCCTCCAGGACCTGCCCTGACCCAGGGGCCTTCCTCCCACACCGACTCAAAGTCTTCTGGACTTGCAATCATCCTCCCTTGCTGCTGAGTGTTGGCATTTTTGGTTCCCACCATTTCTTCTGTGGCCATTTCGACTTTGAACTTGTCCACCAGAATGTCTACCTTGGAGAGTCTGCCATCGGCAAGGATGTCAGCGAGGCCTGCCTCACTTTCTTCCTGCTGTGTGTTGGCCACTTTTAGGAGACTGAGACCGAGTTCTTCTGGCCTAGTGTACTGTCTTTCTATAAATACCCAATGCTCCGAACCCTGTGTTACAATTGGAGCAAGAAGAGTTAAAATGAAATAACAGGCACCTGAAGGGCGGGTCACCCTTCTCTCTGTAAAAAGGGACCAATCTACCACCAAAAGGTAGTCCAGTGTGGACTGGGACGGCATGTCCCCAGAACCAGTGGGGGAGAGAAAGGCATGATTATGCCAGTCCTTCTCACAGGTTATTCTTCCCATTAAGGCACCCCAAAATAACTGACTGACCTTCCTCAACCCCATCCCCCACTTGATAAGACAGGATGGGTTCTCATGCTCTCCCCATGCTAACGATGGAGAAAGTGAGATCCATGGATGGGCCAGGACTCTTCCTCTTCCTCTTTTACTAAAACAATTACCACTTTCAGAGGGGAAAGTGCCTAGATCACTGGGAATTTCTGGATGTTAGAGCTGAAAGAGTTCAAAACATTATTCGGTCTAATCTCCTCAGTGTGTAAGGGGGGAAACCAAGGCCTAGAGAAGGTCAGTGACTTGGTCATGGCTACCACTTTTGATGACGTAGTCAGGATAAGAATGCCTTTCAGTGCCTGGATCTCTGCTGACTTATCTCACAACCTTGGAAGATGGGTGTCACCCGTGATCCACTGCCAAGGTAAGGGAAGCACTGAGTTCCACAGGGCCTAGTCTAAAATCTGACCTTTTTATAAGAGCTTCTGGGAAGGAAACAGATTTGATTATTAGCAAAAATGCCAAATGGCCAGGTTAGTGACAGTCAACACAATGGCTTAAAAAGTTTGAATACTATGGATTTCCATCCCAAAGAAATAAATACCAGGGTCCATCCTTGGAGAATTCTAACAAAACTCATAGGGTAATAAAGGGCTGACCAGAATACAACACAGAAGGAAAAGACTTATAGACCCAGGCATCATCATGGGGCAGAGGGACCAGCAAACCCAACTGTCTACTGAATGGTCAGTAGACAAGTACTGTTTGAAGACCCCTGCCACAAGGGGTCTTCAAACAGTACTTGGGGGCAACGATGGATTTCTGAATCATTAAGGTGGCAGGAAGGCCATTGGGTTTCTAATATTCTTGGAGCCACAGAAGACTTGTTTCCCACAAAATCTTAATGGAAGTTCATCTAGTATGTAACACAAACATCAGGCAGCCCAGTACTCTGATGTATCACTCTCCTTTGAAATCACTGCTCTGACTAAAGCCCCTCAGAACAGATATGGAAACCCTACCTAGGACTAGTGAAGAAAGGCATCTTGTCCAAGGTCACAGAGTGAGCCAGGGACAAAGGCTAACTCCAAGTTCTGTGATGTATGTCCTTTCCACCCCACCATGACCACCTCTGCAGTATTTGTCAAAAACTGTTTCTAGCAATAGGAGGGGGAAGGTTTATATGGCCTTAGGCTCTTTTTTAGTTTATGACTGGGCAAAAAGTCTATGAATCCATAAGATCTGAGGGAGTTTGAAGGATCAAAAGAGCATTGTAACTCTCCACCTCAATACTCCATTTTATCAAATCATGACTCCATGATAGAGAACAAGACCTTATTAGAAGAATTCTGCCAACAGGAAAGAGAGAGTAGAAAGTGGGGAGGCCTAGACAAAATCTAGCGAGGTTTCTGAGATTTTATTTCAGGTCGTTAGGGCCTTCAGGACCCCAGCACTTGAACTATCAGAGGACTGGCTTCCAAAGTTTATGGAAGTCAGGGCTCCTCATCTCTTTGGGGAATTTGTTCCTTTTGATGCTTCCATTTCAGCTTTACCAACATTGTGAGCCTGGCAATGAAAGCCAAAGTTGGTCAGTGAGGCCCCTTCTGGAACTTTCCTGCTCCATTTCTAATAAGAACTGGGCTAGATAAGCAACAATGTGGAGGGCGAGAGCTGGCACAGAATGGAAGAAAGATTCTTCAGACAGAAAAGAGAAGCACATAGTGATATTTGGTTATTATGTGCCAGGCAATGCTGCCCTTTGTCCAAGTAGGTTTTTTTTGGGGGGGGGGGGGAGGGGTACTTGGGAGATTGAACCCAGGCCCCTGCACATTCAGCAAGTACTTTGCCTTTGACCTATGTCCCCAGTCCTCCAAGTTATGAAATTTAATCCAGTTGGCAACTGTGATGCCTGCAATGGTACCCTTATTTCAGAAGGGGAAACTGAGGGTCTCAGAGGGAAGGGCCTTGCATAAGATCAGTGTGAACAGTAGGGGAAGAAGGAGGAATTCTACTTCTAATAAGCAAATAGATAGGATCCTGAAGAGGAAAAAGAGAGAAATAAAGAGAGAGAGAACTTTGCTAGCACCAATGCACTGGTAAAGGCACATCTGGCCCAGATCACAAGATGGAACAATGTTAGGGCGGCCCCAGATTGCCACCGCCCTGCAGCTATTCTTTTTCCCAACTGGGAACCTTCAGTGCCTTGTTCAGAGCACCACTCCCCACTTGCGAGGGGCTCTGCATCTGCTCCAGTCTTGGAAATGGGAGCAGAGGAGCCAGTTTGGTTCCCACATGAGCTACACACAAGAAGAAACTCTCCCCAAAGGACAGCTCTGCCGACTCCAGGCTTCTCAGGTTCCCCCTGGAACTCTGCGAAACATCTGGGCCTTGACCTTCATAGGAGGATGGGATGCTGGATGGGGGACCCTCTAGAAACCATGTCCTGGGAGAAACTGCTGAGGGGCACAGGAGCATTCAGGAAAGGAAAGGTGTGCAGCCCTGTCGGGGGTGGCCTGGGGAGGGCTGCAGAGCAGATCCAAGGTACCAGAGGGCAGGAGGAGGCCACAGGCCATGGATGCAGAAGTGCAGATTTTAAATCAGTACAAAGAAACTTCCTAACTGAAGACAGAAGACAAAATGGGCTGTGGTCAGGGACAGTGAGAGTCCCTCTGTGGAGGAGGCTGATGGCTACTGGCCGGAGGTGGATGAAGGGTGTATGCTGGGTTCTGCTTCCACTATAGGCACATGCCTTTGGTTCTAGGAGCTTCCGTGGTCATGGGCATCACTATGTCCCTGGTCTTGGGGGGATGCTATTGACTCCTGTCCAACTTTCCTCAACTGACAGTGAGAATAGTTTAGTTTTTATTGTTATATAGAAGAAAAATTCATGGAGAATTAGGATTTATGTTTTACCATATTCGTGGCTCACATAATGTCTTTATTTGCAGTAGCCCCAGAAATTCCTCTGATTAAAGAGAAAGATATATGCCCCTCCCCACCCTGACACCATGCCAACAGAGGAGGTGCAGAAACCAGCTGATCAGTACCTCCCAGCCCCAACAGCCTACGAAATCCCAGTAGACAAGAAGAATGTGACCCTTGCTGCTAGGCCCTAGATTTTATCCTCAGTACCCATGCAGGGCCACAGAAAATTCCAAGAACCCTCAACTCATTGCTATCCCAGGCCCAGAAGCAGTGCCCTCCTCATTTAGAATGTTTGCCTGACCCAGGATGCTCTTGGAAAAAAGATGTCTACTTTTGCCTGCCTAGAAACCCAGACAGATCCAAACCCCAGAGGAGTTTAGAGAGCTGGAGCCAGGAGAGATGAAATGCTATGCCCTAACTGCCACAGCTAGACCTTATTCAGGCTCCTAAACAGAGATAAGATGAACGTATTTAGGGGCCATGACCCCTAGTCCCCCATGCTCAGTGGTCAGAGCCTGCCTCCAGGTTCCTCAGCCTCACAAGTGCCTGAGAAAAAGAGACCATGTCTCCTTTAAGGCAGGGGCAGTTTGGCTGTTCTGCCCTCCTAAGATGACTGCACTCCTGTCCTTCCTGAGAAACACGGATGAGGGAAGGGCTGGCCCTTTATGGATCTCTGGGATGGGATGCTTGTGTTGGTCATAGCATGGGGACAGCATGGGCCACCCACAGCTCCCTTCTGCATGGCAGAGTCTGGTTCCCCTCACCCCAGAGAAAGGGTTTTCTAAAACCCCTAGCAGGTGATCAGGTTGGGCTGGAGGCCCCAGGAGGAAGGGGTACGGGAGGTGAAAACAGTAACCTCAGGTGATGCTGCGAGGCTTTTCTGAGTGAACACTTCCAAGCCTGCGGCTGTTCCGGGTACCAAGTCCTGCTGAGAGATGTCCTGGGTCCTCTGGGACTGCAGGGGAGGCCCAGGGCCAAAGGAAAGAGAGAGGGGGAGGAAGGAAAGGAGGGACAGAGACAGAAAGAGAAAGCAGGAGAGAGAGACATACAAAGTCCATCAATAGCCCAGTTTTGTAAGTCCCACCTCCTTAGGACTTGTGCATTCGGTCAGGAAGGAGCCACTCTGTGGGTGAGACAGAGAGGGACAGCCCTTCTAAGCCACTTAAGGGAGGAAGTCCCACAGTCAGCTACAAGGCAGTACTGAGGTCCCAGATGGTCCCTGTGGCCTGCCCACTAACATTCTGGGATTTATGGAACCACACGATTTGGACCCTGATTCTGAGTCCCCCCGCTGGGTGTTATTGGCTTAGACTAATGGTTCAATCCTGCAATTGGGGCACAGCCCCATTTAAAGAATTATCTTTAAAACTTGGATCTATTGCTCTCCTCATGGCCTGAATGGGACCCAAAAAGCTCTGAGGAAATTACTAGAAATTCTGGGTGATAGCTCTCTGCAGGGTCACCCACATAGCACATATTTGGGTCAGGGATTCTAGTCACCATCAGTAATGGCTCCATAATTGTCTAGCACTTCCCAGTTGATAAAGTGCTTTAATCTTCATTATTTCCTTCAATCTTGCCTACAACCTTCCTATGGAGTGGCAATTCCAGTCCTCTTTAGACAGACTAGGCAATGAAGTTCAGAAATCACTCACCCAAAGACCCAGTCAAATCCTTTCTACAGTTCCTCCCCATCTCCCAAATCTTTGCTCTTAAAAGCAAGCTGTCCTATAAGCCATTTCTAAATGCCCACAGTTCCAAGGTGACCTCTTAGGCTGTAACTGTTTAAAGCAGTGGAGACCCCACAGCTTGGGATAAGGAGGCAGCAGAACAGACTTTACCTTGTTATTGACTCATCTTCTAGCAGTTCCAGACATCACCAGCAGGTGGGGCACATCCCCAAGCCAGGCTGCTCTGAGACCCAGAGGTTCAGACCCCAGGTCACCAGTAATCATTCTTCCCTTCCCTGTTGGAGTCTGACCCTTTTAGTAGCCTCTGCATCCCACTTCACCTCCAGCCAGGCCAAGGATTGGCCTACCTCAGGAACAATTAAAAGCCACTTTGGCCAAGTCTCTCTTTAGAGAGTCAGGGGATGGGGGAGGTAAGCGCCAGATCACTAAACCAGACACCAATTTCCCCAATTTCCAGTCAGAGTGTTGGTTGTGCCAGGGACCACAGAAGCCCTTAGTAGATGCAGGCAGAGGTTTGCCCTCCTTCAAGAGCAGCAGTCGTGAAAGCCCCCAAAGCATCCCTAACTTTGTGAATCAGCAATCAGGGAATCCCAGTAGCTCTGCTACAACATGCTAGGCAAAGCCCTGATATCTGGCAGGCTCAGACCATGGCTAGTACTGATTCAATCAAGTGCTCTACAAATTAGATCATGGCTGCAAAACCCATTTTCAAATCATTAGAGGGAAGCACATGCACAATGCACTCCATACTTGGTCTTCATGATTTGGTCTTGCTCCAAGGCAGATATGATTTGGTAGTAAATACAATGACCTGCCACACTATAAAAGTGGCTTATGGCCCCTCTTCTTTCAACTACAATGCTGAACAGTTCTTCTTTCTGAGTCTCAGTACCCCTATCTGTAAAAGGACCTTGAACTAAGTGTTTCAAGATCCTTCAAACTTTAATTTAAATAAAATAAAACAGTAAGTAATTTGTACTGGGCATTGAGGTGCCATGCTGGTCCCTCTCCAGGAATTACCTCATTTGATTCTCACAATATCCCTATGAACATTTCTGCCTAATGGAGCCTCAGACAGATTAGGCATAACAAACTCAGAGTCCTCCAGCTACCAGGCAGTGGAGTCAGAATTCAACCCAGGCAGCACAAGTCTAGACCACAGTTGGTTTGAGACCAATCAGCAGCCTCTCTAGGGAGAAATACCTATGTATAAACTGGGGTAAAAATTGCCAAGATTTTGCAAGTGCTTGGGATTATAATATAGAAATTTCCCAAATCCTATCTTTATCTCTTTTACAATAGAGAAAACACTGTCCACACTTTCCACTGTAAAAGGCAGAGTGTGTGGGGTCCTTTTTGGAAGCCCGAGAAGCAGGTGTGCTTTGTGTGGTGAACCCAATCCCCTTTAGTGGATTCCGGGGCTCCTTCTAGGAGGGACCACCCCCCCCACACACACACATTGCAGTTTTACAACATGTGCAAAAGGGTCTGGTTACTGGATAGGGCTACCAAGATTCTCAAAGTTTATTGTGCAAGAGAATCACCTAGAACTCTTGATTAGAATGCTGGTTCCAGAGCTCTACCACCAAATATCTGATTCAGCAGAACCAAGAAGGGGCCCTGGAACCCACATTTCTAACAAGGAACCCTTCCCCATCATACTCTGGCTGATGGAAGAAGAGTACACCAAGCTACCACGAGTCTTTGGAGCTTCCATGTTTCAGGGTGGTCTCTGGGACTCAGGATTCCAAGATTTAGTGAATGTGTCCCCCTGAGCCTAACCTGCCATTCCATCCCCATCAGCCCAGGCCACACTGGGGGAAGCATATTGGTGTTAGGATGAGTGTAAGTCATTACATTGCAACCTCCCACTGCCTCTTTACCCAGGGTCCCTGTTGAGGACTTCAGGGTGACACCTACCTCGTTGGCTTTCTCAGGAGTGCCCTTGGGGGAGGGGGAGGCAGGTGAGGATGGCAGCCTGCGCTCCCGCTCCCAGTCTCGATCCCTGTGGATCAGTTTGCTGTTGGGCTCCTTCAGGGTCCGCTTGAGTTCATTGATACTGGCCTGGTGCTTCAGCAGGACATCCTCTGGTTTGTCCAAGAACTAGAGACGGACAGACAGGACAGCAGTGTTAGGCGAACAACTCCAAGTGGGGGATGCAGGGTTTGGGGATGGTGGCAGCAATCACCATCACCACCCCAAAACCAGCAATGTGATCAACACTGCCTCTCTCTCACAGCAGCCCCAGGAGCCAAGTGAGCCAAGAAGCATCAGCCCCAATAGATACACTGACTGAGGCACAGGGCACTTGTGCTGACAAAGAGGAGACTCCAGATCAAGCCATCTTCTCTTCTCTCCTGCCTGGCTCCCTGACCTCTGAACACTCAACTTAACCAAAGCCCCTCAGGTCTGTGAGCCCAGTGGTAGTAAGGCACACAGAAGGCTTTCCTCTGGCATAGCACACAGCATGCACCAGAGCAAGAACTCAGAACTCCCTTGTCATGTGTCCTGGACTGTTCTAGCTTGCAGGCTAGCCTTCCAGGTCCCTCTGGGACCTTAGTTCCTACCTTTTGGTGGAGACTTAAACCACCATACCTAGCAGGATGTTCAGTCTAGGTCCCTCTAAGGTCCAACCTGTGCAACTGCTCATACCCTAAGGAGGTCCAAAGTGCAGAATGCCTAAAGCTAGTGCTATCCATAGAAACGGGGCCTGCTCCCTCACTGGGACCAGGGGCCAAGAAAAGACTGTGAATCCTCTCTGCTGTGAGCCACTACCTTCCCAACCACCTGGATCCTCCAGATGCCTTTTGTGTACAGACACCAATAACAGATGAGCTGAGACATGGCCAGTTACAGATTAGGATGCTGCGGGATGTTCAAAAAGAATGGAGACCAGGAAGAAGAGGGGTAAGTCCCAAAGCTGAGCACAAGAACTGAGCCAGGTATATCTGGAGTCATGGGTGTGTCCTCAATTAATCCACCAAGTCTGAGCTTCTGTCAGTGCAGCATGATGGAGTACTCTGCCTAGGTCCAGCGAGGACAAGCCACTGGTGGCCTGTCAAAGCTGTTTAACTGCCTGCCTCTAGGCACAGCAGTGGGCCAGGAGCCCATGCATGAGGCTGTTTGAAGGCTCATGATAGCTCTGTTAAGGGCAAGAAATGGACAATCTCAGCTTATTAAAGTCAGATCAGATGGGTTTAGGAGAACAACCTGAGAGTTAAGCACACCTTGGACAAATCTGGATTTTTTCCTCTGGGCTTATCCATGGCATCCAGGGAGCCACTGTGGTTGACTCCTAAGCTCCCTCAAGAAGGAGACTGATCCCACTGGGGCTTCTACATCCCTCCAGACACCTGCCTTTACCTCTGGCCTCTCTCCCTAGACTGAACTTCCCACAGGAAAACATCTGCCTAAGAAGTCAAATCTGATGGAATCTGCACAAGGGGTGGGTTTGGGCTATAATACTTCATGGGTCCCAATCCAGGAGGACCCCAAATAGGCCTGCTGGCTCTGTGGGCATGTCATGCTCCCAAAGGGAACATGGTACAGTGGGAATCTGGGAACCTGGGAGACTTGACGGTCAGGGCATTGAAGAAACCTAGTCCATGGGCCTGCTGTGGCTCAGTAGAGCACTGGCCTAGCATGTATGAGGCACTGGGTTTGATCCTTAGCACCACATAAAAATAAATAAAATAATTATTTTAAAATACCATAACCATTATAAAAGGAAAAAAAATGAAAGAAAGAAACCTATTCCAAATTCCTCACTGTGCAGATGGGGGCTAGGGCTTGAGGAGACTTTCCTAAGACCTTTGAAGAGTCAGTGCAGAATTGGGTTGGAACCCAGATCTCAGGGCTCCCAGGTCAGGCCCTTGGTATGGCCCAGCATCTGACCCTTTCCCTTGGTAGCCCAAGGATAAACCTCCTCCTCTTGGAAATTGTAAAAGGGAAACAGTAGTGAACACAGGAAGAATAAATTGAGGGTGGGAACAAACAGGAAGAGGAAGAGAAAAGGAGAAGAGGCTTTTGGTGGAGCTGCAACAGCAGCTGCCCTGGAGGGAAGTGAACTGGAGTCTGAGCAGAGGCAGATGTGCTCAAATGCTCCCCCCTCCCACCCACCCCCGCCCCCACACACATCTGGTTGCCAAGAGAAACCAAAAGAAACTTCAGGTGAGGACACAGATGAGATGGAGGAGTGACCAAACAGTGCTGTGGGGGAAATGAATCTAAGGAAGGGTCGGAGTGGGGGATGCAGGGAGATGAGCTAAATGGAAGCACAGAGTGGCCTGGAAGAGCTGGTGGACACAGGTGGGGTGGTCAGGTAAGAAGCAAGCATGGAGCATCAGGTGGGCTAGAGAGGTAGAGGGTGAAGCTAGGTGGAGGGTGGCAGGGGTGAGGAGGGAGGGACAGATGGCTTGTTGGGGGCAGAGTCCAAGAAGGGAGTTGGAGAGATGAGCTTCCATAAGGGCAGAAGCAAGGGTGACTAGAGAGGGGGGATCACAGGAAGGAGGAGGGCAGGACCAGTGGAGATGAAGCTGAGGTGGTGTCGGGGGAATGAGCCGGGGAAGGACTGTGAAATGGTTACACATGAGCTGGAGATCTGAATGGCTGGGTAGGGAGGGACAGGTCCCATGCAGTACCTCCTGCTTGTGTCTCGGCGTGGTTTCCTGCTCCGGCTAGTGGGACATGGCAGGAGGGAAAGGAACCATCAGGGTCAGTAGAGCAAACAGATTAGAGATACCGCGACTGGCCTGGTCCAGCAAGGTGGCCCAGCACACTCACACTCCACCAAGCAGCACCGGCGCAGGAAGCTGCTGGGCCACCCATAGGGCAGTGAGGTAGCCAGAGTAGGTGCAGGATGGGAAGTAGGGTACTGCCTCAGAAAGGCAAAGAAGGGTACAGGGTTCTGGAGGAAAGCAGGCAGAGCCACGCTTGGTTTGTGGGGCTTGAGGTGTCTGGGGCCTCATGCTTCTTGCTGCAGTAGGTGTGTCCAGGGGCCTATGCTCACACGGCAAAACTAAACGATGGGAAAAAAACCTGTTTAACAACTCCTAGAGGAAGCCATGCCTGGTCTATGTGTGCCCATGCCTGTGTGTGAAGCCGTGTGTGTCAGTCTAGGGGTGCGGGGGTGTCTGAGAGTGAGTGCATGTAAGGCTGAGATTGTGCATTACTGCAGGAGCACTGAGGGTGGGGTGCTAAGGCATCAGGAAGGGGACACACCTGTACCTCACACTGTGAGGCCCATGGTGACATCTGATCATGCTCTGGGGAGGAAGCAGGTAATGCAGAGCCAGATTATAAAGGAGCAGACAAGGAGTGAGCCAGAGGAGGCCCAAGTCCTCCAGGGCACGAGGCCCCCCAGGGAGGCTGGGCAAGAAGAGGGAAGAGTATAAGTCAGACAGCATGCCCACCACTGCTCCCAACCCAGGAAGGCCCAAGGGCAAGGCCTTGAGCACCCCACAGCAAGGGTGACTGGCCATAACTAGAGGTAAATCTAAACCATGGGTTGGCTTCTTGATCCCCAGTGCACAGGATAAAGGAAAGCCAGGCTCGTACCTTTAGCTCCTTGATCTTGGTGGGGGTCCTGACCTCTCCTTCCTCAGCCTCTGACCGCCGTCCCCCGGACTCTGCATCCTCCTCTCGCTTGTCACCATCAGGTCCTACATCATGGTTTTCACTGACTGAGGCTGGGCGGGAGAACTCCGCTAAAGTGGGCAGAGGTGACAAGATGAGTATGTGAGAGGTCTGTGCGTGGACAGGAGGTCAGCCCAGCTGCTGCTTAATCATGCTTTCATGGAGCCAACTTCCAAACCTCCAACCTATTGCCCACTCCTAGTCACACGGCTGGTGAGTAGCAGAACTGTCTCCCAGCCAGGCCCCTTCCTACTTTCTGCAATGCTAGATTTCAAATCTCAAATCCACTGTGCTCTGTGACTTTGGGTAAATTACACAATCTCTCCGGGTCTTGGTTTTCTCATCCATACATAGTACCTGCTATAGACACTTGGGGTGAGGAACAAATAGCTAATGTGTGTAAGCATTTAAGAGAGTATTCAGGAAGGAGTGAGCCTTCCACTGATGCTGGCCCATAAATGTTGCTGTTTGGGCTGTGGTCACTTGTGACAGAATACTCCCTTGATCATTATTTAGCAATATACAAATATCGTAAGATTAGCTTTACTGGTGAAAACTAAAGTCCTAAAGATTGCAAATTACTTATCTTCTTTATAAATTAGTGAGAATTCAAGGGGATCCCTAGAGTAAACATCTTTCTCACTAACTGGTATTTCAAAATACTTTTCTGAAATAGAAAATTGGGATAGGATTATAGACCTCACACTAGGCACTGGGCATAAGCCAATCACACTTATGGATTGAGTGTTGGTGAAAAATAGGCTGGAAAACACTGAATTAAAATAGCTAGATCATAGATATTTATCCTTGGGGTTGGCCTCCTCTAAAAGAAGAAAATAGAGAGAGTAATTATCCTTTTTTGTTATTATTGTTCTAGGGATTGAACCCAGTGGCACTTTACCACTGAGTCACATCCCCAGCCCTTTTATTTTTTTATTTTGAGACAAGATCTTTGTAAGTTACTCATGGCCTTGCTAAGTTGCTGAGGCTGGCCTTTAGCTTGTGATCCTTTTGCCTCAGCCTCCCAAGTCACTGGGATTACCGGCATGCATCACTGCACCTTGCTAATCATCCTTTCTCTTCATGCATACTCACTTTGCAAAGTACCCATTTTTGCACACTATTTCATTTGATTTGCGCAATACTCTGTGTTGATGGCTACCATGGGGATTACTATCCCTATTTTTACAGAGAATAAATTGAGACCCTCAAGACTGGAAAGGTCCCACTGGTGATCTTCCAGTGAGTCTAGATGAGAGCCTAGACTTTGGGCTTAGAGTCCAGACTTCTGCTTCTCCTCTGACGAGCTCTGCCAGCTCTGAGATAACCTCTGCTGCTTTCTGCTCTCCAAAAAGTAGGCTTCATTTAGCCCCTGGAATAGGAATGGTAACTGCAGAAGGGAAGCAGAGATCATCGTTTCCTTTGCATGAACCACACATGCATTCTCCTTGTAGGATGTCAATCTGTGCATTGCTGAGCTTCTTAGGCAAGAGGCCCAGAAAACCATCTGGCTGAACCTAGGAGCCCACAAGGTCATGACTCAGGGAAGCTGTGGGAAGTCCCAAGAGCAGCAGTGGCACATCCCAAGTGGTAGTGGGAAAGTTGGCACTGAATTACCAAGAGCTGCCTAGGTACAGTGGTACTTCAGGGCTACCATGATCGGTATGAACGAACTTGCAATGTGTTCCTGCTCACTCTGCTCACTAAGAATCACTACTCATTCTGCGAAACCTGGCATATCCACTCCCTTACTTGCCTCTAAAAAACACTCTTCTCCCACTTCCAATTTAGGACATACCTCCATCAAGGCTGCGGGACATGGTGTACCGTTTGCTGGAAGAACGCTCAAAGAAAGGTGCAGGCCTGTCAATGAGGGCACTGGCCTGGCGGGTCTGTGCCTGGGTCCTCCCACTATACCGGAACTTGGAGCCCATCACCAGGAAGCCCTTTGGTGGAGGCTCAGGGGACACCAACCTGCAGTGGAAGGATGGAGGTGAGGAGGGAGGATCAGACCTGCATTGCCAGGCCCAAGGTTAGACCACAGCAGGCCTTCTGTCCCACTGCCCCATCAACTACAACACCATGAAGTGGTCCAGGAAGAGGGAGACTTGGCGGAAGGGGGTGCTTCCCTGCCATCTCCACTAACTTCTCCTCCTGCTCCCCTCTACCCGTATGGCCTCTGCTTCATCCCTGCTTACCCCAGCCCAGGGTCAGCTCACCGGAAGAATGTGTGATGCTCAATGCAGACCTTCCACAGTCTCTTGGCTGACCGGTGATTTGGGAGCTTAAAGCCAATCGTGCTCTCAAACTGCTCGTACTAAAAACCAAGATAGGTGGGTGAGAAGCAGGCTTGGGCCACTCCCACCACCAGCCCATTTGTCTGAACCTCTTCTGGGGCATGTGAAACTTTGGCTGGTTCATTCATGTAATCAACAAGGCAGATCAAGCCCTTCTTCTAGGATAGACCTGGTGCTAAATACACAGCCACCGTGGAGAACAAGACAGAAGATTCCAGGGAGTGTGGGACTCAGATAATAAATGAGTAAACAAGGTAACTGCAGATATGAACAAGGGCTATGAGGAGAATAAAGGGAGATGTGCAAGAGGAGGGGACAACTGAGCAGCCTGGGGCTGGGGTGACTTAGAAAAGGTGACCAGGGCTGCCCTCTAGCCAGATGTGCTTTGAGCTGAGATCTGAAGGATGGGGACATGCTAGAATTTGGATCTTTTTTTAATATTTATGTTTTAGGTGTAGATGGACACAACACCATGCTTTTATTTTTATGTGATGCTGAGGATAGAACCCGGGTCCCGCACGTGCTAGGCGAGCGCTCTACCGCTGAGCCACAATCCCAGCCCCCAGAATTTGGATCTTAATGTGCCCCAAAGGGCCGTGTGTTAAAGGCTTAGTTCCCAGCATGGTGCTAGGTGGTGGGGCCTAGCAGAGGTTTTAGGTCATTAGGGGCATACCGTCAAAAGCATTTCTTCCTTTTTTTTTTTTTTTGGAATGCTGGCCCTAAAATTAAGTTTGGTCCTGCCATGTTGGGGCTCTCACCACAGGCCCAAAGCAATGGAGCCAATCAGGCACAGACTAAAATCTCCAAAACCATAAACCAGAATAAACCTTTCCTCTTTATAGTTCTATTATCTCAGAAATTTTGTTACAGTAACAGAAAGCTAACACAGGGAGGAACCAACCATGTGAGAAGAGGGGGAAGAGACTTTCAGGCAGAGGGAACATCACATGCAAAGGATACAGGGGAGGAAGGAACTTGATTTATTCAAGGATTGCAGGAAAGGCTGGAGGGGCTAGGGCATCGTGGGTATGGGGAGGAGTGGCAAGAGAGAGGTGGGAAAGGCAGGTTGCCATGAGAATTCAACTTCAACCCTAGAGCTAAAGAGCACTCCTGAAAGTTCAGGCAACGAAGGTGAGGAAGTTGAGGCTGGGGGTTGGAAGAATTCAATTTAAAGGATTTTAAAGATCTTCTTAGCAGCAGAGGAAAATGGCCTGGAGCACAAGAGGAGGAAGGGAGGCCAGCAAAAAGGTTAAGTGAAGATGTCGGTGAGAAATGGCAGCTGTCGCAGCCTTCGTGCAGCAGGGAGAAGAGTAGCAGGTGGGTCACAGTTACTCTAATGGTAGAACCAAATGGCTTTGGATGGGAGAGATATGAAGTTGAAGGGAAAGAGGTGTAGACACATATCTGTATGTGTGTGGTCTCACACCTGTGCATTCGCATACATGCTGGAGGACCACATGCAGGCCAACATGTGTGCACACACATGTACTCATTTATCTGTGTAAAGTGAACTGTAGTTACCTTATTTATGCTCGTGTGTGTGTATGTGTGTGTGCACGCGTGCATGTGTGCACATATATCCAAAGTGTGATGTCTGTGGGGAGCCAAGGAGGGGATCTCTCTGTCTCCCATGATCCTCGGCACCCAGTCTATGTATCCTGGGTAAGAAAAACTCAGGCCAAGCTGCACTTGGTCAGTCCCAGGAGGAGCAAGGGGTCCCAGGGCAGGCTTACCTCCCCAGGCCGGATCTTAATATAGAAGTTACTCCTCTTGTAAGAGATCTTAAGAATCTTGGGCCAGGCAAATCGGTTGATTCTCAGCCGGTCCCGATAAATGAGCAGACCATTGGCACAGACGCCTAACATGATGTCAATGCCCTCAGAGTCCTGCATTATAAAGATCAGGGGAAATAAAAGTCATGAACTTTGAGGAGCAAGAAATGAAAATGTTCCAAATTGCAGGTAACACAGGGTCTGGCACACCAAGTCCTCTGGAGGGGCCTGAGGTTTCCTCAGGGGGAATGCAGTACCTTGGCATGGTGCAGATCAACTCCATACATGGAAAGCTTCTTGGCATTCTCCAGGAAGTGGATCTCTGCTTCTCCCGGGGTCATGCCCCTGAGGGAAAGAAAGTGATCACCCAGATCATCCTACACAATGAATTCTCCAGGCCAAATCCTGCTGGCTGAAGGTGGCCACCATCAGAACCCATGCTTCTAGGACACTGGGTAGCTGAGTCTCATTTGAGTCCTTCCCCTGTATCCTCAGGGCAGGAAGGTGAGCCCATCATCCCCACTTCTGTCCAGCCATCCCCATCTCCCACAAAGCTCTGGTCCAGTCTCATTTCCTCCAAAAAAGCAGACAAGGGCTGGTCAGAGTCATATTTTTATCTCATTTGTTACTGAATTAAGCAAGAGCTATAAATCTTCTTCCTCTATGACTGTGACACTATTGCTGAAGACATTGCTCATTATAATCACCCAAGGCTCCTAAATTATTACCCACATAAGATAGGTCTCTCAGAGTTTTGTATGAGACGCTACTTTATCTCTCCTGGAGAACAAGTACACATTCTCCTTTCTGAAAATAAAAGTTATGTAATTAATCAAGGTTCTTTCTTTGCTTTGGCTGTCGGGAAACTCAGGCTACATTTTATACTTAGTCACAGCAACTGTTTTTTGAGTACCATGTGCCAGTTACTGTTCTAGGTACTTTATATATATATTAATTCACAGAATCCTTATCACAACCTATAAGGTAGGTATCATGGTCATTCCCATATTACAGATGAGGAAGCAGGGAACTAGCTCAAGGGCCCACTGCTATTAAGTCACAGAGTCAGTATTTAACCTCAGACAAGGTGGCTCCAGAATTCATACTACTAACCACTTCATCACATTTTTCTCTTCTGTCCTCCAAGCCTGTTTAATTTGCCCTGTCTACCTCTGGGCCACTATGTGCTTGGGACACCTGGATGCTAGATGTCCATGTGCTTTAAGTCCAAAGAGATATAGAGACAATCATTAGCATATTTCCAGCCCACATTGATCTGAATATCCTTCTCTGAATTATTATGGCTCTTGCAAATCTCCAAGGCACCTTGCTATCTCAGACAGGGATGACAGATGGTAGGCAGCCCCTCATTCTTGTGCCCAGATGACCATGGCTCACCAGTCAGATCCTACTCAACACAACACCAAGCAGTCAGTACTAACCAAGCATGGCGGGTTTGCGAGTCTCTGAGAGATGCACTTGCTGCTGCCCTTGACCCAGCATTCATCACACCCCAGCAGGCTCTTCTATGCATCTTCCACCCCTCCTCTCCAGATGCAGCCCACAGATGCAACCCTCGTCATTCTCTCCATCCTCCATAGTAACAAGATAACATCACCATGGCCCTTCCCACAGGCAAAGCACTTCACTGTTCATAAATGCACTTTCAAATAATTTATCACATTGGGTTCCCTTAACAACCTTAAGCTTGGAGCCTGAAGTACTTTTAGCTTAAAAGGACCCTAGATCCATTTTGATCCAGGGGTTACCCCCAGGGGTTAGGATGCCCTATAGAACAAGCACTTGGAAATGGTGGTGGGGAGCATTTTGGTTGTTACAATAACTAAGTGGTGTTGTGAGCACTTAAAGCCTAGGAACCAGGGAGGCTAAACATCCTACACAATGAATTCTCCTGCCCCAAACAGCAATAGTTGAGAAACAGTGATTGGCTAATTCTGTGCATTTATAGGTGGAAAATAGGGTTTTCAGAGATTAAATAATCAGCCACAAACACATATCTGGTTAATTATCTTCTAACTCCTAGAACAAGGTGCTTTCCACAGCACAATCAACTACTCAACCCCTCAACTCAGATAGCAACCCTAAGAGCCAACATTCAATGTGTCTTTAATATGTGCCATGTGGCCCTCCTGACAACCCTACAGGGTGGGTTTACTAGCACCACATTGAACAGATGAGCATGCCAAAGCACAAGAAGTAGAATGGTGTGCCAAGATCCCTTGGTTAGAAAGCAGCAGAGCCAGATGGCGAACCTAAGCAGGCTGGTTTTCGAGTCCAAACTTTTGAACTTTATGCCAAGATCCAGACATCAGGATACTTATTTGGAGGCACACAGCAGTTATTATTATGTCCACAATAACTCTACATAGTTATTATTATCTCTAAGTGGCGGATAAACTGGTTTTCAGAGACCCTGGCAGGGAATTATCACACCCATATAGGAACTTAAGAAACTGAGGCCCCAAGAGACCACTTAAAGTCACATAGCTAGTCACTGTCATTCCTGTCAGATGGAGATGATCTGCTCCCAGACACACCTCAGGTTAGGAGCAGAGGCAGCTGGGGTCAAGAGAGCACAGCACCAGGAGTCTAGGACTTTCAGGTCTGCAAAGAGTCCTCTGGTCAAAGGCCAACAGGCCCTCTTACCTGTATGTCTTGTGCAGCTCCATGATCCTCTCCTCCAGCTCCCGGGTCTGGTTAGGAGCAAAGCGGAGCTCACTGACATAGTTGCCCACATGTTCCTCGGCATCATAGTCGCCCAGCTCTGCCTGCACAGCATAGGAGCCCAGAAGGGCATGCGTGACAAAGGAGCAGGGCAGCCGGCCTGTGATGATGTCTGCCCTCAGCTGGAGGCACAGGTAGTACCTGGAGACAGGAGAGAGGATGTGGGCTTGGGCCTGTGCCTTCAGACCCCCCAGCCCGGCTGGGTCCCTGGAACCAAGCGGCTCAACACATGGATCTGTGGAAAAGGACACCCCTAGACACTGGAACTTCATGGGCTGATCATTTGGCTGTATCCTGTGAGATGATTCTGTGACATTTCACACCACTTTCAGCATTTTGGCGCACTTCTAAATTTGAAGGGTCTTTTTTCTACCAAAAGAGCGTTTGTAATGTCTAATTCATTTTCAAGCTCAATAGGACTACTTTGCTGGTTTTATCCTTTTAAAAATGTCCTGTAATTTTAATTATATAATTAATATAGTCTTATAAGAAAAAAATACAACTTATGAGGTGATTCTAAATTTCCTGTTAGTGCCCTTTTTCATTCCTAATCTCCTCCCCAAGGTCAACACGGTTATCCATGTTGTATTCTAGACATTTATCCACCATAGACACCCAAAAATGTATGTGGTTTTGATGGATAGGTGTTTTTAACTTGTAAATGGTACTGAATGGTATATCTGATTCTGTAGCTCACTTTGTCTCACCAAAGACATGCCGTATGTAAGCGCAGTGATTTTAACCTCTGCACTGTACTCCACAGCCCAGATGGACCTGCATGCCAATGCTTTCCCAAAACTTTTTATTTTGCCTCCAGCTCTAAGTGAATTATCTAAAAAATAAATTGGTTTAAAGAAACATTTTCCGACCACCAAGCCATGATTTTTTTTATGACTTGTAGGCACACTTGGATGATTTTACAATTTTTAGTACCATTTAAAACCATTTTGTTATTGCTTTTTTGGTTATTGTGCATTCAAAAAAAATTTTTTTAGTATATTTTTAGCCAGCAATGCCTTCCTGCCCATTTTTGCCGTTTCACCATTTTTTTCAACTGCCTGTTTCTCTTTCAAGTGGCTTTTACTTAGTCCAGTTTTTAGTACTCTGTGACATTTCAGAGTCAAACTGAAGCCTTGTCATAAAAGTACATGTAGCCTCAGTGTGTGTTCTGGGCCAAGATGTAGACACAGGATCAGTAACTCAAACGTCATAAGCATCAAGTATGGGCCTATGACATTTTGTTCAAAAGTCTAAAAATTCAGAAATCACTGCCAAACTCTCTGACCAATCTTTCATTTCAATCAATTTGTCATTTTGACCAGTTTATTTTGGGCCCAACTATTTTTGACTAGATCAGCTGCTCCTACCACCCCACCTCCAGGGGCCATCTGTGCTGGGCAGGGCTAACTTCCCTCTTGGTGTTCCTGGAAGCCCAATGCCCAGAGTCTGGCACAAAGAAGAGAGGTACCAGGGGACAAGACTAGAGGGGATGGGGGCTGTGCTGGCCTAAAGCTCTGGAGTTCAGATCCAACTGCTGTCACCTTGGCACTGAGCTAACCTAAGGGCCCAGAGTGGGGCTAATGAGGCCAAGGCCTGGGGCCCGATCTACTCCAGGAATATCTGTCTTCTCTCCCAAGGCCAGAGTCAGCATCTTGACCTTGGTCTGTTGCTTGACAAATAGGCAGCAGGCATTAAAAAGGGACCTGAGGGCACAGGAGATGGCTTAGCAGCCTCTCCCACTTCAGAAGAACTTCAAACCCATTCTTATTTTGGGGGTGTAGGGCCTATGACATGAATGACACAGTCCCAGGATAGCCTGACATGAGGGCATCTCTTTGGCTGGGGCTTAGATAAAGACGGGGAATCTTCTTGCTCTGGTTCCTGGAGACAAGATAAGCCCATGGAAGCTCCCACTCAGAAGGATGCTGGGCTCTTCCTTTGGATATACCCTCAGGTCACCTTATCTACTGGCCCGAGGCAGCAGACTGGGTATGCAACCATGGTCATCCCGGCACCCAGACTGCCCTCCCCTCCACGGTGGTCACCGGCCTCGTCTGATCTCCACATGCCTGACATGTACACAGAATGACACACAGGACCAAGCCCCCACGTGGCACAGGCACTCTACTCTCTCCTTATCTCCAACACTGCAAACTGGTGTCCACCAGCACATCAGCCTTCACTTGTGTGGGGTTTGTCCCACCACTTTTTAAAAGTTTGCATCTGTTGCCAACATTTCAAGCTTGCAGTTTTCACTTTCCGATCTCTAGATTCACTACAAAATTAGGCCCAATTCCCAGGAGACAACAGTGGCTAAATAGCAACTGTTTTAAATGGAGTCAGTTCTCTAAGTTCACAATGCGACATAAAGACCAATGTGAGACCGCCTTCTTTGAGGTCAAGGGTCAGCCGCCACTGGCCACTGCCTTTGCCTCCCTGTTTCTCTCACATAGCCTGCTACCTTTGCCAACGGTCTGGCCCCGGCAGATAGCCACATTTGAATCTGCTGTTGTTTACAGTTCCATGTCTCCCAGGCCAAGTGCCCTCATCCATAATCCCACAGGGCCAGTTCTCCTGGCCCACCCCTCACCTCGTGATGTCTTCCGTCAGCTGAGCTGGGTCAGGGGGGTAGAACTTGACTGTGAAAGCAAAATTCCAGGGGCTGCCTGAGAGGAGAAGATGGGGAGAGATCAGAGAGACCACATCCAAAGAGTGGCCCAGATGCACCAGCCTACCAGCAAGTCTTCAAAGCCTTCTCCTATCTCTAAATCTCAAGATAATCTAATCATGGAGCCTAGAAAATTGTTCCCACTTGACAGATGAGGAAACTGAGGCCCAGGTTGAGCCTTATGAGCTATCAATGGGAAGATAGAAAGAGAACTACTGCTGTATATCAGGCACACTGTGAATTACTTCACAAATATCACTTCACTTAACCTCAAAACAACCCTGGAAGTCCTGTGATTAGCCCCACTTCTCAGGTGAGCACATGGAGGCCCAGGCGATAATAGGCTCAATTTCATGTGCATTTGTAGTTTTTAATCTTCATAACCACCCTGAGGTCAAGTTTCCTTTATATAGTTGAAGATTCTGAGAGGTTAAGTCACTCTCCTGGTTGGTAGAAGAGAACAGGTATCCAAATTCTGGTCATCTGATCCCAGAACCCAGGGTCCTGACCACAAGGACTCCTGGGAAAAAGCAGCCCCAAGGGATATCACTGTCTCAGGGATAACAGTAATAATAAATAATAACAATAGCTAGTACATGCTGGATGTACTGTGTACAGGCACCTTGGTGGGTGCTGTACCTATGATAACATCACTACTTCTTGTGCTGCTGAACTGTTCTCTGCCTCAGTTGCCTTACCTGGAGCCAGGATTCAAATCCAAGCCTTCTGGCCCCAGTGTCTGCCCCAACTGCCCCAGGGAAGCCAGAAGAAAAAAGAGAGCGACGAACCTGTGCTGGGCACTACGCATGCATTTGTCATTTAACTGTCACTCCCCACCACCATATGAGACAGGAATTATTAGTCCACATGCCAAGGAGAAGCAAGGGCCCAGAGGACTTGCTGCAGGCATCCTAGGTGACGGTACTGAGGCTCGGGAGGAGATACACCTGATGCTGAAGCTCAGGACACAAGGGCTCATGAAGCCACCTTCAGAAAACTGAGTGGCTGTTACAAACAACAGAAAGGAGGCAAAAGGGCAGGTGTAGGATGAACGGCTGGGAGGTAGAGGAGGAGGGACAGAGACTGGGGATCCACTGGAGGAGGCACTTTCTAAGGACCAAGCGTACTCCTCAATGGTTTAAGGTGCCACAAGGAACAATTGCTACATGCCTGGGCAGCACTGGAAGGCTATGGGCAAGCTCTGGAGGGTGGAGGGGGAGGCCAAGGACTGAAGTTAGCTGACTGCCTCTTCCCCAAGCCCTTGGTCTTCACTAAACACTGTACTCTACACTTGGCTGCCTGTACTTGTTTCAATTCCTTCAAGCATGAGAGGTAGGCCTCTGAGCAGGGCTGGGGCTGCTAAAGGACAATCTAGATCCCAGGCCTAGGACCCTGTCAGCCCCAGAGAAGCCTGTGTGCCTGCCTCTTTGTCTTCAACTGACAGGAACCTACAGGAAGAATTCCTCAAGCCCCCTCCCTCGGAGTCAGCTGGCATCCCTGGGCCCAGCTGCCTGCTGTCATGGCAACAGGCTCTGCTACAGCTTTCCAGCCAGGGGACCAGGGAGTCCAGGAGAGAGCACCACAGCCAGGGGGAGGGGCCCTTAATGGAGGCATCTCTGCCTCCAGGCTCTGTATCCATTTAAAGACTGAAGCCCCTTGTGGAGGCAGCCAAACTCCCCCTTCTTCCATTTGAAAGCTGCCATAGCCCTCCTAACATGCCTTTCTCTCTAGGCCAGGAAGGACAAGTTAAAGGCCTGCTGTCTGCCCTCACAGGGCCTTGAACAGAGTGAAGGATGGGGTTGGGAGGCCAGGGCCCAACTGGCTCAGCCAACACCTGGCTCTGAGACTTTATGTAAGTAACCACCTCTCTGAGCCTCTAAGGAAAGGGGCATTGGTTACTGAAGTCTGCACTAGCTCTGGGCAGGAGGGTGACTGTTTCCAGGCCACCTATTTGTCCCCTGTCCTGAATAACTTTCAAGGTACCTTTTAGGACTAATGTCCTAAATGCTTTATGATTTCTCTGCTAACCTGCCTGACTCATTCTCTTCTCTGGACCTCAGTCTCATCATCTGTGAAACAATGTCAATATCATTCCTGCCCTGTCTTCCCCAAGACCTGCCATGCAGAGCAAAGTCGGAGGGAGCAGTTCACCCAGCCCCCCCTTCTACCGCATCTCCAGCCACAGCAAGCCACTCACTCCGGATCTGCTTCTTGATTTCCTTGGAGGGATCCAGCCAGTTCTGAAAGAGAAAACAGGGTTCCTTGGAGGGAAGATGGAGGAGAGGGCCAGACAGGGTTAAGGGAGAAATGTCCTGAAACTGCCAGTTGGGAAAACTTGCTAGTGGGGAACACCCTTCCCTGGCAAAAGAAGCTTTTTCTTTGGGACAGAAAGGTGAGGGGACTGAGGTCTGGATTCCATGGCAGAGTTAGAACCTAGCACCCCGGGGCAGCCACAGCGACCAGGTATTGCAACTCCACCAAGGAAAGGAAGAAACACTGGCCGGGCTCCTCAGTTCATCTAAGCAACTCACATGGCCATGCTGTGGCTCTCCAGATACCCATGTTGGGTGACTACAAGTCATCAAGAAAGGACTGGGGGTGGGGTGGAGACAGAACAGAGGGTGGAGAGGGCTGGCTGATCCTTGGGGACATGCAAGTGGAAGGTGCCTAATGAAGGTCTGAGGGAAGTCATGGGATATGGCCAGGACTACAGAGACCCTTGGGGAGAGGCCTACCCTCGCGGCCGGCCCCCAGCCAGGTACCTTCTGGCTGTCAGCATCGCAGAAGGTCAGGCCAAAGTAGTCCTTCTCCAGGAGGTTGAGGTGCTCGCAGACCAGGTCAAACAGCACCTGGCCCCGGCCATGCTTCTAAAGGATAAAACAGAGAGGCAGTGAGGTTAGAAAACACCTTATGGTGGGACTGGGAGCTGCTCTTGGCTCCACCTAGACACCCAGAAAGTTCTCAAGAGGCTTCCAGTGTCTGGACAGGACCTCAACACTCCTGCCACATGGTTCTGCTGAGTGTACAGGGCACAGTGCTCAGCCCAGCCAAGCCTTCTTCCAAGTCCTGCTGGGGTTTCTCCAGATCGTGGACTTGCTTGGGGCAAGTAGAAGTGGAAGTGTGGGGAGTGACTGATTTCTCTTTCCTTACATCAATCAAGAGAAGGAGTGGAACACCAAAGTCCTAAGCTTCGGGTGGGAAAGGAAAAGAAGAATCCCCTAAAAAGTGAGACCCATGGGCAGGGGAAGAAGGGGAAGGCCTAGACTTAGAGTCATAGTGTGACTTTCACTAAATCTAAGTGAGATCAAGAGAGACCAGTCTGGAGGGCCACTGCCTCCCCAGGTGGCAAGTAAGGTGGAAGAGAGGCTCAGGGGACCTAAACCAGCCTCCGCATGAAGCAGCACAGTTGGACTCACCTCTCCCACTCCAAAGCAAGGAGGCCTGGGACTACTCTGAACCACAGTCGCAGCATGAGGATTTAGCACAACAAAGCCCAGAGCCAGCTTGGTAAGCCAAACCCACCAGGTGTGAAGACAAGCACCCGTCAAGGGATCCAGGTCAGGAGGAACACGAGGCAGTTGCCACCCAGTTAGGGAACTCCAGAGAAAGAATGAGGTCTCTTCAGGGACCAGGCCTGGACAGGAGAATTCCTGAGCCTACAGGAGCCCATCTGAGAGAGTGAGCTGGTTGAGCCAAACACTCCAAGCACTTCTGGGGCAAGCTGAAGCAGTCCCTGGGAACCATGGGCCAGAAAAGAAAGGGAAAGAGAGAGCCCTTTATTTTGCCCAGGAGCAGGGAAGGTATTTCACCTTGAAACCCTCCTACCAAAGAAACACACATAAAAACAAACAGAACCAAAGCTTGTGGAGAAGAGGGGCCCAGGCCTACCAGAGTTCAGAAGTAAGTCAGAGGCTGGTGCTGTAGCTAAATGACAGAGCACTTGCCTAGCACTTGTGGGGCACTGAGTTCAATCCTCAGCACCACATAAAAATAAATTTTAAAAATGAAGATATTGTAAAGAAAAAGAAGAAGAAGTCACATCCCTTAAAACCAGGGCATGGGGGAGAAGGGCTCCTATAGATCTCAGGGTTGGGGCCACCATCTGAACTCTTCCACACAATGTAGAGAAGGGCTGGGTGCAGGGCCTAGGCAGAAGCAAACTTCTAAGGAAGGAGGGGCTCAGAGTGAGGCAAGTCTGAGCCCTTACTGGACGGGAGACACTAAATGTAGGGCCAGAGGGTTGGAGAGGAGGCATCTGTTATGCTGCTGCTGTGAGGCAGGGACCTGTCACAGGGCCTTCCACATGGATGAGAGCATCCTTCCAAGGGACTGATTCCCTGTGCTTGGGTGACACATTTACCACGGATAACTAGTTTGTCCTGGAGACTAGAGATGATGCCCTGGAAAGGAGTATTCACAAAGAAAGGAAGATCCCTCCTTAGCACGCCCCCGCCAAAAAAAATAAAGGGGATTCTAGTTTAAATGTAGGTATCCGCTAAGGTGAGATAGAACAGCCCAGTTTCTAAGCCCCTGTGATGCGGATCAGCCCTTAGATGGTAACATTCTTGCTAGGGTATAGCCACCTTTTCCTCATGCCAGCCCTGTGACATGTCTAATTCTGTTTGCAATCATAATGGTCTTTCTGGGCCTTGTCACCATCTGTACAAAGAAGGGCCAGGCCAGGTCATCTCCCTGGACACTGCAGTTGGCTCAGGACTCCTCTGGTTTGGCCAGGCTAAGGACACATAGGAGCCTGCCCTGGCTCTGAAGCCAGCCAGCCAGGGACAGGACATATGGCGCTGGGTGCTCCCCTACCTCCACCTCACACTCGTACTCAGAGGCATCGAGCAGAGTGACTCGGCAGATGGCACTCTTGTACTTCTTGGCAATCTTTTGGGGTGATTTCTGGGCCTTGCTGGGCGTGGTCCTCTCTGATAGGCCATCGGCCTCGCTGTAGTCCTTCTCCTCCATGTCTAGACTCTGTAGGTCCAAGCAAGAAAGAGTCTGGTCATTAAACTTGAAGCCATAGCCTTTCACACAAACAAAAAGCCATCAGGGATAGCTGGGGCTGGACAGACTCCACCATGAGAGTCACTGCCCTCTGTGATCCACAGGGTAACCAGGGGCCATGGCTTGGTGTGTATAGGAGAACTCAAGTTTCCATGGGCAATGAGGGCTCTTCATCTGAGTCTTCCCTGGAGGCTGCTGCTAACAGGGCAGCATCTTCAGGCAGAAGTCTCCCACAAAACCAAGCCCACGACTAGAGCTCTCCTGCCTCCCTGGAATAGTGTGCCAGTTATGGGGCAACCATCTGGCTCCTCCTTCTCGACTGTCACAGGGTTAGCATGAGGCTGGCAGCTGTTGACGGATCACCTGGAGGCAAGGGCCAGAGCCCAACCCTGATTCCCTCAATGGCCTTGGTTCAGTCCCTGACCTCCTTGGGCCTGTTGTGAAGTAAGGAGGTATGAATTTGGGGGCTAGATGATCCTTCAAATCACCCCAAAACTTTAAGGTGCTCCAGGGTCACATTGGGCTTGCTAAGCTAGAATGAAAAGGCTCAAAGGTGGGAAAATAAAGTTGAAAGAACAGTTTTTGGAGGTCAGGCCTAGGTTTGACTTCCGCCTCTATCACTTCATGGCAAGGTAACTTTGGGTAACTCACTTTATTCTACTCCGCCCATTTCTCCAAGTGTAAAATGGAGAAATGAGCAGAGAATTAAATATAAATGGGATCGCGATGCTCCCAGCATAGTGCTCAGCACATAATGGGTCACAAATAAATCTTAGTTTCCTCCTTCCTTCCTGATGAGGAAACACTGGGTCCCTAAGAACTGGAACCCCCAGGACTGGCTGGGCAGGAGGAAGGCCCTCAGGCCCTCAGGTGCATACCTGTTCAGCAGGCCGAGCGTCCTGCTGGGGCGGATGCTTCTCATTGGAGTTGGCCTCTGGGTGGCCGTGGCCTGCGGGGGTCACAGGGGTGGTCACAGCAGCAGCTGCCTCAGGCTGTTGTGGGGCCTCCTCCTGAGCCTTCTTCACCTCAGAATCGGGGCCTGTCTCTGTTGTCATGGTGACCAGCACGCCTGCATTGGCATGAAGGAAAGCATGTGACAGGGGAAAGGGACGGTGATAGTGTAACAGAGGGGGCAGGAACCACATGCAGAGAGAGACAGATGGAGGCAAATGGACAGAGAAGGAGGGAGGGAGGGATGGGGGAAAGGGAAGATGGAGTCATGAGAAGTGAGGAGTTAGTGGCAGCAGCTGAGGTCATAGGTCCCCCTCCCACCCTGTGCCCATAGATCCTCAAGGACTCTGATCTCTCAGCCCAGATCTAGAATCTGAGCCCTTTCTAGGGATAATGAGGGTCTCTTCAGAGAGCCCCCACTCTACCAAGGAGGCACAGGGTAACTAGCCTCAGGCAGGACCCTGGCCAGGCTGTCTCCAACCACAGTACCTGGCACATGCTATTCCCTCAAAAACACTGAATGCACTGAACTCAATCAAGAGAACCCTGAGTTTCGGGCCCTTTGGGCACTGAGTCTGGACAAGCCTCTTCATGCCCCAAGCTACAATAATTCTTGCACATACATCTCAGTCCCACCCCCAGGGATTCTGTCAGGATGGGCCCACAGGGATAACAGCAGGTAAGCACCTGTTAAAAATACACCACCCTACCCATGTCAAAGTCAGGGGAATGCGCTCTGGCCCAAGTCTGCCACAAATGTGGCAATCACTTTACCTCTCTACAAAGTGAGGGACTTAAGGTATTATTTCTGGGACAAACTATTAGTATTTCCCCCTCAAAGCATTAAATGAAATTCTAGAGAGAATCAAGAACCTAGTGTTCAACTATTTTGTTGAAATTAGTCAACTGGAGAGACAGAGAGAGAGAACAGCATAGTCATATTTACATATTTAAAAAACAATAAATAATAACCTCAGCACCATATGTTTGTGTTTTACACAGTTAGGAAAAGATCTGAAAGGACACTCACCAGAGGTTAAAGGAAAAGTGAAAGAGATCTTAGGAATGGGGTGAGATAAGCGAGGAAGTTTGATTTTTCACTTTATATCATTTGGAATTAACTTGTATCTTTTTAAATGGGAGGATGGATGGATAGACAGATATTAACCTACAAGTGTTATTTTAAGGGCAAAAGCACCCACACCTGATCCCAATTAGTGGATCCTCAAAAGGGTGGGGGTGGCTTGTAGCTAAAACCAGGGGAACAGAGAAATGAGCAGGAACCCTCACCACTAAATGCAGGCCTTTCCTCTAAATCCATCAGACTACTGTGTATGAGAAAGATACAGACTAGACCCATCAGGCCCCTCTCTCCACCCCATCCACCAGGGTAGGCCTCTGATGGCCAAGTAGACACTGAATCCACTCTAGGCAATGCAGAGTCCTTGCCCCAACTTCCTTTATTTTTCTTGCAGTGCTGGGATTGAACCTAGGGCCTCATGCGTACTAGGCAAGGGCTCTCCTACCCCAGTCCGTTATTTTTATTCTTTGGTTTCTCTCTCTGCATTCCTGTGGGTACTTGTGTGGCCCAAAGTAAAAGTGCTGGACAGAAAGTCGGGAACCCTAAGAGCCCCACTCAGCCACAGGGGCACCCCAGGGCTCTGGAGGGGTCATGGCATCCTCAGTCCACACAGAGCTGGTCACAAGTGGAAAGCTTTGTGAGCTGGAGCTTCTAGCACAAATAAGACGGTGTGTTGTTATGGGTGTTACTGTTAAGAAGAAAGATTAGGAGGGCTGGGGGTGGTGGTGCACACTTGTCAACTCAGGAGGCTGAAACAGGAGGATCACAAGTTTGAGGCCAGCCTGGGCAATTTAGTGAGGCCCTAAACAACTTTGTAAGACCCTGTCTCAAAATGAAAAATATAAATAAGGACTGGGGTTGTAATTCAGTGGTACATTGCTTGCCTAGCACGTGTGAGGCACTGGGTTTGATCCTCAGCACCACATAAAAAATAATAAAAGTATTGTGTCCATCTACAATTTTAAAAAATTAAATACACACACACACACACACACACACACACACACAAAGAAAGAAAGGGTTTGGGATGTAGACACCGCGGGTTCAATTCCCAGTACCAGAAGAAGAACAAGGGGAAGAAGAAAGAGGTGGAGTAAGGGAGGGCCTTGGCCACATTGCCCTGCTCCCACTCACAAAGGCTTTCCCTCCAGCCATTATACTGGGCCCTAGGGGTACATCTTCAAGCCATAGTTACATAAAAGCTCTCCATCACTCACATGACATTAAGTGCTGACTCTGGGCCAGGACACAAAGTGACAAAAACTGCTCTAGGGGAGCTCGCAGCCTAGGAAAGGTCAACCTGAGACCTGTCTGCCAGGCTCAGGATCTTTCCTAGACCTGCCCTTGATACGAGTTATCATGTTAGGTAAGACCGATAGGCAAGAACCCTTGAAATAAATGCTTACTTAATTTCACTTAAAAAAAAATCCACAGATTAATGTGCCTGTTTTATGCGGTGAGAAGCAGAATCTGTGTGACTCTCATGCCAGGCAGTGCAGGGGTGCATCCACTCCCCCACTCCTGGTGGTCTCCGCCTGGAGGCCCTCAGACCCTCAGAACTTTCTCCCAGGTCTGGGTGTCCTTGGAAATAACCCAGGAAAGCAATGTTAAAAAAATAACCCCGTCTTCCCTGTGTGTCTCCAGCAGAGCCTGCTGCAGACAGTGCCACCGATAAGAGGAGCTGGATGTCTTTTGAGATAATTAAATTTATTCCTCTTCATTTACAGGTGAGACTCAGAGATCGAGAAACTTGAATGACAGTCACCTCCTCAGACAGGGCTCCTCTTCTTCCTCCATCCACCCTCCTCCCCACCCAGCTGCCTGACTTCCCAGATCCTAACTCCAGGTCCATTTTCTCTCCTCTGCACCTGGCTGCCTCAAGCAAACCCCATCAGACACACCTAGAAGGAAAAAGCACTCAGGCCCAATTGAACACCAAGATGCCCCACGGCCAGGGGCAGGGGATAGATGATCCCTCATCCTCTCAGCAAGTGGAAGAAAAAAGGATACAAAAATCCTGGACAACGTTTGAATGACGAAGCACAGGACATGACAGTTTATACAGATGAGTCCTATTTTAATTAAAATACACACACAGATCCAGATGGCCCCCAATTTACGGTGGTTCGACTTACATGTTTTTTTTTAAAGATTTATCTATTTTTAAGTTTTTTAGGTGGACACAATATCTTTATTTTACATTTATGTGGTGCTAAGAATCGAACCCAGTGCCTCGTGCATGCTAGGCGAGCACTCTACCACTGAGACACAACCCCAGCCCCAACTTACATGTTTTTGAAGTTATGACAATGTGAAAACATACCCAGACAACCATTTTGCTTCTTACTTTCAGTATAGTATACAATAAATGACAGGAGATTTGGGGCTAGGGATGTGGCTCAAGCGGTAACATGTTCGCCTGGCATGCGCGGGGTTCGATCCTCAGCACCACATAAAAAGTAAAATAAAGATGTTGTGTCCACCGAAAACTGAAAAATAAATATTAAAAAATTCTCTCTCTCTCTCTCCTCTCTCTCTCTCTCTCTCTCTCTCTCTAAAAAAAAATGACAGGAGATTTGTAACACTTTATTACATAATAGGCTTTGTGTTGGAAGACCGTGCCCAACTATAGGTTAGTTAATGTAAGTGTTCTGAGTACATTGAAGTTTGGTTCAGCTAAGCTATTCAGTAGGTGAAAAAATTTTTTTAGTTGTTGATGGACCTTTATTTTATTTATTCATATGTGGTGCTGAGAGTTGAACCCAGTGCCTCACACATGCTAGGCAAGTGCTCTACCATTGAGCTATATCCCCAGGCCTTGAATGCATTTTTTATTTATGATATTTTCAACTTACACTGGGTTTTTCAGGCAACAACACTGTGCTATGTCAAGAAACATCTACATAGAAAATGTAAAAACGTATTACCCATAGTTATTTCTGGATACAGATTGCTATTTTTTGCTTCTTTCAATTTAAATGTAGCTCTTGATTTTTCTACTATAGTTGGAGATTCCTTGAATTATTTGTTGATTAATTTATTTTTTCAGATGGGGTTCTCACTATGTTGGCCAAGCTAGCTTTGATCTCCTAGGCTTAAATGATCCTCCTGCCTCAGCCTTCTGAGTAGCTGGAACCACAGGCGGGCATCACCATGCCTGCAGGGCTCCTTAAATAATTGTTTAAAAAATTAAAGGTTAAAAATTTTTTTTTTCTAATGTACACCCACGGCTTGATATCACAGGATTAGAAGGAGATAAAGAAAGTCCATTAAAATTTGGTTTTAATTTAGGAATTAAAAAAGAAAAATGCAGTATCTTATCTAAAACCTATGATGAAATCTCTATTTGACTAATCCAAGGATAACAACATGGTTCTCTCACTAGGCCACAAAGAAGGGGCCAAGGACCTGGCCTTGGCTTCTGACACAGCTGGCCACATGAGCACAGATCTGCCCAGGCCCAGGTCAGCACAGACTGATGGAAACTGCTAGGTGGCAGGCCAGGTCAGGACCCAGAGGGGATCCTTGGGGAAAGCACGTGCTGGTTCCCATGGAGCTTGCTGCAACAAGAGGATGACACTGTCCCAGGAGATGGCATGTTGTGACTTAGATTTGCTAGTGTATGTATCAGCCTCTCAGAAGAGTCTGGACCTGATGATTAATAATGTGGCCTGTAGTTTCCAAAGATGACATCTAGGATAAGGGCTAGAGGTGGAGTTAGGAGTGTTTAGATAGAAGATGGCACAGAGGGCTTTTGAGCTGCGTCACCATTTGGGCAAAGGCCTAGAGGGATGGGCCAAGGGGGCTGTGCAAGAAACAGAAGAGACCTTGGCATTCTGATACTTTGAGAACCTTGTAAAGGGGAGCACCAGACGTCCTGGCAGAAGGGACAGGTTGGACTTTGGGAGAAGTGAAAGAGCTGGGGTGGTGAGAGCAAGCTTAGAAGAGTCAAGAATGTCACTCTGACTGCTGGAGGAAGATGGAACTCCCATCACTGAGCACCTCTGTGGGCCAGAGCCAGGCCAGAGACTTCACAGACATTCACAGATCCCACACAGCACAGCAGGGCAGGGGGCTCTACTGCTCAGTGGTTAAAAGCACAGACTTTGGAGTCAGGCACAGGGAGACCCCAAAGCCAAGTTCCAATACTCACTCACTCCGTGAACTTGGGCAAGTGACTTCATTTCTCTAAGCCACAGTTGTGTTGTCTATAAAATAGAGATCCTCCTTCCCCCTTCTTAGGATAGGGATAGAGATTCAGGAAAATAACACAGAGAGCACTTAGCATAGTGTGCACCCAGTAAAACATAGGAAAACAGAATTAAACGAGTAATGGAAGCCTCAGTGAGCACTGGCCTGCAAACTGATGGCAGAAATGGATGCAGCAAGAGATATACTCGGACACAGAGGCCAGCAGGGCCAGACTGATGACACCAATGTATGAAAGGCTGAATGCATGGGATTAGAAAAAAGGAAAGGTCAGCCAGAAAAGTGAATGCTGACAGCGCCCGCGCCAGTCCTGTCTGGGGAGAGAGGCCCAGCATTGTCAGGGGTGCTGGCCTGGCCTGGGCTGGGGCTGGCCCAGCAGACTGCCAGCAGCTGAGACTCTGCAACATTACAGCCACCATCTGGCTCCTCTGGTTCACCTTCCAGGGCACTAAGAAGCCTTATCACACTATGGATCTCCATCTGAGTGGCCTGCAGGGAGAGGGTGTCCCAGCCCCGCTGAGGCAATACCCACTTGGCCCAGCAGTTGTACCTCTTCTTAAAAATGAATCGACAGGGGCTGGGGCTGGGGCTCAGTGGTAGAGCACTTGACTAGCATGTGTGAGGCACTGGGTTTGATCCTCGGCACCACATTAAAATGAAATAAAGATATTGTGCCCACCTACAACTAAAAAATAAATATTTTAAAAAATGAATCAAGGGCATCTGGTTAGCCTTCTGATCAGGGTTAACATGAGTCAGCATCTCTGAGCCCAGTAATTCAGATGTGGTCTTTTTCTCTATCGCCCACCCTCATTCCTAGCAACTGCTCAGGTCCAAACCACTACTGGCTCACACCAGGATGGCTGTCCCAGCCTGCTCCTGTGGCCACATCAAGGGTTTACTCTTCAGAGAGCATCCACAAGGATTTCTTTCAAAACTCCAGGTGGACGTCCTCCTTAAAACCTCCAATTGCCGGCCAGGTGTACACCTGTAATCCCAGCTACTTTGGAGGCTGAGGCAGAAGGATCACAAGTTTGAGGTTAACCTCAGCAACACAGGGAGAACTTGTCTCAAAATAAAAAATCAAAAGGGCTGAGGATGTGGTACAGCACCCTGAGTTCAATCCCCAGTACCACAAAACAACAACAATGACCAACAAACCCTCTGATGGCTTTGCATCAAAATAAAACACAATAGCAAGCCGTAGGACTCTGCATATGGCCCTGTCTCTCTTTCCAGCACCAGGTCCAATTTGCCAGTCCCCTACGGCCTCCCAACCCCGCCACCACCACTGGGAGCTTGCCATACTGGCGTTCTGTTTGTTCTTCAACTGTGCCAGGCTTGCCTCTGCATTGAGGCTTTGTCCTTAATGATCCCTCTGGATGGATAGTAAGCTCATCTGCACTCTTAGTGTGACAGTTCTCACCTTCAAGTTGCAAATCTATGTGTGTCCCTTGACCATCCTGTCTCAAATGGATCCCTCTCCCTATCTTTTAGGTTATATCATGCTAAATTGTTTATTTGGTTTTGCCTTTTTTTCATTTTTAATCATTTTAAAGTACAACAATTTTCAGGGGCATTAATTATATTCACAATGTTGTACAACAATCACCACCATCTATTTCCAAAAAAATTAAATACCTCAGACAGAAACTCTGTATCCATTATAAGTAAGCATGTTGGGTTTGCTTGTCTGTTTTCATAGGAATCACCATAAACTGAACTTATACGTATTGACAAATTTACTTACTCATTTCTATTCTTCCTTTAGAATATAAGCTCCAGAAAGATCTCTGTCTCATTTGCCATTCTCTCCAGGGCTTAACGCAGTTCTTCACAAATAACAACAAGAAAGTCAACATTTAGCTGGGCCTGGCATTGTGCACCTCTAGTCCCAGCTACTCCGGAGGCCGAGGCAAAAGGGCCATTTGAGCCAGGAGTTCAAGGCTAGCCTGCACAACATAGTGACACCTTGTCTTAAAACAAAACACAACAACTAAATTAATAGTCTACAGAGTTAACATTTATACAGTTTGCTATTTGCCAGGCATTGATCTAAGTACATTAACTAACTTATTTAATCTTCACAAAAACCTATAATAGGTACTCTTATTATCTCCAATTTACAAAAGGAGGAGCTGAAGTTAAGCAAGCTGCCCAAGATCACATGGCTAATAAATGACAGTGCCAGAATTCTGGGATGCATTCACCAGGACTGCATTCACCTTGGGAAAACTTCATGGCTCCCAGCCAGCCAGCCTCTCCCGAAGATTTCTCAGACCTTTAAGCACCCAATTTTTCAATCCAAATCCCTAACATTTTCCTCTTTATTTTACTGATGAGAACACACAGGCTCAAAGAGACAAAATGATTTACCCAAGGTCATAGGGCCATGCCAGGTCTCTCTGACTCCCAAGTCCTTCCCACTAGATGGCATTTCAGCAGTTTCAGTGGCTCAACTCATACTAATTTCTCCCAGGGGAGAAGCTAGCTAAGGATTGAAAAGCAAACACATTGGGAAGAGCTGCATTGGGAATCTGTATTACTGCTTCCTGTTTCCATGCTGCCACTTCCTACTTGATCACCTCTTTCTCACTATCAGTTTAGTTTCCTCATCTGTCAAACAGAAATAAGAACTCCGGTCCTCCACAGAGTAATGCCATGGTGCTAAAGGTATTACAGAGAATGGAAGGATTGAGAGCTGTGGTTAAAGTCCCACCAAATACAGAGGAGAGAATGATACAGATGCTTATGACGGGTATCTGAGAAGCATGAGAAGCACACACACGTAGAGCAGAACAACATGAGGTCACACAGCCGCGTGGGTCCACGGCCATGAGAAGTCACTCCCTATACAGAAAGGCTGTCTCTTCTAAATCTTTGACATGGAAGACTCCAAAGACTTCTGCCCAGATGTTATTGGGAATTCTGAACCAGATGAGAATAGAGGTAGTGACAGGAAGAAGGGGAGAGAGAACAGAAAGAAGGAAGTAGGGAGAAACAGGAGTCGGGGGAGTGGGCAGAGAGCAGGAGGCACCAAGAACCAAGAGAATGCCAGGCAGAAAAAACTCTTTTGTTTTGATGTTTTCAGTAAGTACAGTTACCAAGACAACTCTGATTTCTTTTTTGGGAGGCCAGGGGGCACATCTCTTCCATCTCCCTGCAACAACGCGTCCTAGGCTGGTACCTCCGTTTGTACCCCCAGATCCATGTCCTGCTTAAAGAAGTGGAGGCTGACCCATTGAACTGTCCCTTGAGACTCTTTCCTGCTGCTTCTGTTTGAGTTTGACCAACAGAAGGTGCTGGCAGGAGGGCAGAGTGCAGAAGAAGAAATGTGTTGAGTATACCTTCCCCAATTTCCCCTCCCCCCCCCCAAGCCCCACTGTGACAGCTCCTTGCCCTGCTCTGGCCATCATGGAGTACAGGTAACATTGTTCCCTCTCTCGACTCATTCAGGCTGGGAGTGGAAGACGGACTCTGTCATTGCTAGTTTGTGGGTGCCTCAATACCCCCGAGGGTTCGCTCAACCCTGATCACACCTGCATTAACATCTCCTCAGCTGAAGCATCTGAGGAGAATTCTGTTCCCTGCCAGAGGCTGCTGATACACCACCTGGCACGAAGTGTGTATGAATCGGGGAGGGGAGCCTGGGAAGAGGCTGCACAGTCTAAAGACTTAGGATGACAAAGGGAAGATAAAGATGATGAAGGAAGACCTTTGGCAGGTCCCTGAATCTCCCTGTGCCTCAGTTTCTTCATCTGTAAAATCATGAGGATAACTTTGCATACCTGACAATTTCACTGTGAAAACGGAGTTGGATCATGTCACCAAACCCTCTAGTTGGTGCTACAGAGACATTAGATCCTCTCATCTTTATTTTTAAGTCCAGAGACTAACATTAACTATTGCATTCCCTGGGAGGAGGAAATGCAGGATTGTTTTTCTTCTTCTCTGTATTTTCCAGTTTTCTACTATTATGTATTACTTTAGAAGCCAGAGAAGAAAAAGAAGAATGAAAAGAAAAAACAGAGAGTGCACTATGGGGCTTATTCTCCTCTCCCAAACGCTAATGATGATCCCTTCCCACAGGGGCTCCCCCTGTATGGAACATGCGCTTCCTCAAGTCACCCTCTCTGGATGAATGTGAATGAAATGACTGGAGGGTGCTGGCTGTGCCCCTCCCAGCCAGGCCCCAAGGATCTAAAAGGGAGCTGAACCACAGTCCGCTTACAGTGGGTGCTCAGGTCTAGCTGGACATGGCACTAGAGAGGTGACAATTTCTCAAGGCCTGCAGTACCCATGGGCACTGCATTAAATAAAACCAAGTGATATGAAGAGGCTGCTACCGTCAGCACTGGCTTCTTGCCCAAAAGTTTCACATGCTCGGCACAGCCACAGACTGAGGTGCAGTTGTGGGTCGGGGACCACGTGACAGCCCAGATCTGCAGAGTAACGACATCAGAAAGAAGAAGTGCCTCCTGCTTGGACCATGCTGATGACGCACAGGAGGCAGCCCAGACCTCCCTCTGGCAAGGCATCCCCAGAGAGCCAGGCGAAGCTAAGAGGCTACGTGAATACTCCCTTCCGGGCTTTAACTCATCCTGCTGTTCTTGGGCCACTCAGGGCAGAGGGGCTTATTCCCCAGGTCAACTCAGCTGGTCAAGGTCACAAAGCCACTCAGTTTGAATACAGCAGAACTAGGATCCAGGTCTACTGGCCCAGAGCCCAGCACTCTTCCCTCCCAGTCCTGCTACATCCCACGACCTCCAATTTGCTATAAACCATGTAACCAAAGCTACCGTTGCTCTGGATGTAGAAATCCTAACAGCAGTATCAATCCCTCCCACATGCAGGGTGCTTTACAATTTAAAGGATCTTTTATAATCCCCATTTTGCTTAGACCTCACCAATCAACTGCTTTGGAGGCAGAGCTGGAATCTTGACTCCATAGGCTTGGTGACATTGGACAGGTACATAACCTCTCTGAGAGCCAGTGTGATCAGGGAAAATGAGAATAATAACCCCTGCATCTCAAAGGCATTTAGTGAGAATGAAACAAGATAGTGCACATGAAGTTCTCTTGGCACAGTATTTGACGTACAGCAGATACTCAGCAGGTGGTAGCAATGGTTCTGATCAGTAAGGCATCACTACCATACAGATGGACAAACTGGGGTCCAGGGAACACAAATAATCTTCCAAGGACACTTGGAGATTGAGCAGCAGCAAGACCCCAGCAGCTTACAGTATCCTAAGAGAATTTGAAATTTTCACCGGTGAGCTCTATACTGGGTAAGGGAAAGAAGGGGTCCGAAAGATGGAATATCCACACCCTTTGAGGGTAACAGAGACACACAGTCTCTTCCAAGCAGGCCATCTTCCACTGGGAAGAGAGAAGAGGAGGGAAAAGAAGGGAGGAGAAGCAGCAACCCTTCAAGGGCAACTCTCATAGTCTCATGGTTTCAAACTTCTTCTCTCACTTGATTTTCATTAATTGTTTAAACACTATGAGAGTTCATTGTCAGTGTTAGTTAGAACAGAATAAAATTGGAAGCAAGTTTAAATTTCTATCAACAGAAGGTTGGCCCAATTATCTAGGATTTATCCATTAAAAATTAATTACAACCAGTGCAGTGGTGCATGCCTGTAATCTCAGCGACTCAGGAGGCTGAGGCAGAAGGATCACAAATTTGAGGCCAGCCTCAGCAACTTAGCAAGACCTAAGCAACTTAGTGAGCTCCTGTCTCAAAATAAAAAGGGCTATGGATGTGACTCATTGATAAAGCACCCCTATATTAAATCCCCAGTACAAAAAATAATAATGATTACACCTGGGCTTGGTGGTGCATGCCTATAAGATGTATCATGTAGGATAAGGCAGGAGGATCACAAGTTCAAGGCCAGCCTAGGCAACTTAACAAGAACCTATAAAATAAATTTTAAAAGGCTAGGGATGTAGTTCAGTGGTACAACACTTGCCTTAGCAGGCATCAGGGTTCAATTCCTAATACCACACACATACACACACACACACACACACACAGAACATTACACAACTATTGTTGGGTTTTGGCGGGGGGGGGGGGGGAGTACTATGACTGTAACCCAGGTACCTGCACATGCTAGAAAAGCAGTCTACCACTGAGTCACACCCCCAGCCATGAGAATTTTTGAGATAGACTTTCATGACATGAAAATACAAATTTATTGACATGAAAGGTTATCAATACATGGATTAAACATTCAAGTTATAAAAAGTAATGCAATTCATAATCCCATTCTTGTTTCCATGTTTATGTAAGTATAGACACTATCTTGGAAAGATGCATACTATCACTGCTACTTCTGGAGAGCAGGATTTTGGTGTAGCTCAGGGGAGAATACATTTCCAAATTATTAGGATTTTTCATGAATTTATTTTGAAATTAAAACTAAAGAAAAAATAATATAACATTAAAGAAAGATTTGTTTGGATCAGTCTTATTTATTCCATGATACTTGCCATAACTCAACTTCTTCCAGTCTGCATCTATGGTCAGACCTAATTTTATACCACTGTAATCTGAATGCTCACAATTTTTTTTAATAATTTTTTAGTTGTAGTTGGACACAATACCTTTATTTTATTTACTTATTTTTATGTGGTGCTGAAGATCAAACCCAGGGCCTTGCACGTGCTAGGTGAGCGCTCTATTCCTGAGCCACAACCCCAGCCCTGAATGCTCACAATTTTATGGGTTTTTCCCACTTAACATTAATTGTACCAGAAATATTTTAACATTATGACATCATTTCCATGACAGCTAAGGTTCGTGGTGCTTTGTACCATATACCATGTACCATGTACCCTGGTGCTACGTACCATGTCAAGAGTTTTACGTGTGTAATGCATGAAGTCTTCACGACAATTCCAAAAGCAGTACATGGACTATCAACATCACAGAAGGAGAGACTGAGGCATGGAGAACTGTTTTGCCAAGGGCTCACAACTGGTATGGACAGAAATAAGACTTAAGTGCTGATCTGTGCGAATCCCAAGTCCTCACTGGGACCTCTGCATCCTACTCCCCTCACTCATACAAATGGTCCCTAACTGATGACATTCAATTTGTGATTTTCTTTTTTTGCTTTATAATGATGCAAAAGCAAGATGCCTTCTGTAGAAACCACACTTAGAATTTTGAACTTTGATATTTTCCTGGGCTAGCAATACGCCATAGGATACTCTCTTGGGATGCTGGGCAGCAGCAGCGAGCTGTAGCTCCGAGTCAGCCACTTGATCATGAGGATGGATAGCCCATACTCAACAGTCCACTGTGTTGCCCAGTAGGCTAGGTATATTCAATGCATTTTCAATTTAGGATGTGTCCAAGTTAGGATAGGTTTATTGGAATGCAACTCCACTGTAAATGGAGAAACATCTGTACCAAGTAGTAAGAAGAATGTAGCAGGTACTGGGTCTTATATAACTCGTATGATCTTGAACAAGTCACTTCCCCTCTTCTTGGTTCACTCATTCACTGGACAAGAATCTGCTGATCATCAAGTGTGAGGACCATGAATAAAACAGGAACCCTGACCTGGAGATTAGAGGTTAGCCTCAACTCTTCATGCACAGTAAGCATCTAACCCCCCACCCCTGCCTCTGTCACCAGGCAGTCATAAAAGCATGAAATGAACAAAGGATGCAGAAGAGCTCTGCCAGGATACGGCTGCATATTCTGCAAGAAGGATTTCTGCGGCTGTTCGCCACTGCATATTATTTTATCCAGTGAATGTTCCAAAACGTTCTCAATCATCTTCCTATTGTTGGACATTTAGTCCCAATTTGCTGCTATTATGGAGAAGCTCTGATGGGGATTTATCCAAAGGAAATAATTCAAAAGAAAAAAAAAAAACCCAGATGCTCAAAGAAGGAGCCGCCTGATCTTCCCAAAGACTGAAGGGAGACCAGACCGTCTTCTCACACCCTGCAAGCTTCAAACTGAATTCCTGACCCGGGGTCTTCCCCACTCCAACCTGCTCCTCCCACATCCTGGCAAGCTATCCAAGGAACATCTTGTGCAAGTTTTAACCTTCCTCCCTCCTGAGCCTTCCATGTCCCTAAGATGAGGCTTCTCTGCAAGGTCACAATTCACCCCCTCATTATAGGTCATACAACTGCCTAAAGGTCCTTCCCAAACCACAGTTCTGTCATGCTCCTCTGAAGACCAAACCCCTACAAAGGTCCCCAGAGCCTCCAGGCTCACATCAAGCCAAAACACCTCAGCCTGACATTTAAGAGAGACGGCAGGGGAGAGGAGTAATGCTTATTGAGTTCCTGCGATGTGACAGCACTGTACGAGGGGCTTTATGTAACAGCCACAACACAGTCCCTATGGGATAGGTGTGTTCATCCATATTTCACAGATGAGGAAACTGAGGCCCAAGGCCACAATGCTAGTACACAGAGGGCTGTGACCAGAACCTCATTGAAGACCCAAACACAAGCTGACCTTCTGAGTCACCTCCCTGCTTTCCCTGCCTCTCCCCTAAACTACCTGTCCCCCCAACACACACACACCACCCACTCTTCTTCAAAGGCATCCTGATTCTTTTCCCCTCTGACCTGGGTCAGTGGGCATCCTTTCCCTACAGTTACCAAATCCTACTAAGCCTTCAGTACACAGCTCCACGGCCCCCATTTTCCTGAAGGCTTTCCTGAGCACAAAACAGGAATCCATGTTGAGCAGGTACAATAGTTTGTTCTTTATCTTTGCCCTGTCATGTCCAGGTCTCCCAGCTAGGCCTCGGAGGAATGGAATGCATTTAAATGGGTGATTGTTTCAAATTGAACACAACCAAGTATGACCTCTGAGAAGGTGCAGGTCATCAGGAACATGGCTCTGACCCATGCTACCTCCCCCACCACCTAGCTGTGCAACCTTGAGCTTGTCTTTCCCTCCGTAAGCCTCAATTCTTCAATCCATAAAATGAGAAGAATAGCTGCCTCACAGGTTTTGTGAAGACTGTATGACTTGTAGGTGTAAGCCCAGCACTTACACATAGTAAGTGCTCAATAAACTCCAGCAGTCACTATTCTATCTACAGCCTCCTGCCCACAAAGGAAGCAGTGCCAGTCTGCTCCCACCTCCACCCATCCACCCAGGAGGTCCCTGACAACAGGACCTCCTCTTCACAGTTCTGGCTGGTGCCCCCAAATTCCTACCCAGGTTATTTCTGCTGGTTGAAACCCTACTAAATGTGGTAGGGGGCAAGTAGCCAATCTATCTACCCTGAGAGGCAATGGAAGCAGACAGTCTGAAGTACCCCCACTCGAAGGGGATTCTGGCCACAACACAGGCCAATGCCGGCTCCTCTCTGAGGGTTCCCAGCCAGTATCTCTCTCTCTATCCCCCAGGACTTCAGTAGTATTCAGGCCATAGAACCACCCTTACTTCACCAGACCCAGCACACAGACCTCTCCACCTAGACCTTCCCTGAGCCACCAGTCAATGATCCAGCCCTGATGGACACCAAGCTGGTACTTCCAGACCACTGCCCCGGGGTATACTGTCATAATAGAGAAGCTCTGGACTCAGACAGCCGCACTTTCCAGCTGTGAAACCTCAGGCAGGTAACATAACCTCTCTGAGCCTCAGTTTCTCATCTGTAAAAAGTTGACAAAAATAGCAGCAATCTGATGGGGTTGCTGTGAGAGGATGCAAAGCATGTATTGCAGCGCATGACATACAGTAAACGTCCAATGTATGCCATCGCTCTGATTGCATAATCACTGATATCACTCCAGGTAAAGATTATCATCCCCTTTGAACAACTGGGGCAAAGAAACCCAGAAAGGGGCCCACAGAGATGGAGCCTATTAGAGGTACTTCCTGTCTCAGCCTATCTAGTCAATGTATCCTCTCCACTGCCCTCTGGAGACTCAGGTCTAGAACATCTCCCTGGGCACAGGGCATCCTCTAGGTTCTGTGTAGTCCAAGAGGGTCCAGGGCCACTGGCTGCCCTTTCTCTCAGCCCTGGCCAATTATCTAGGAGGCAGATCTGTCCTCTCTTGCTCACCTTGTGAGGGGATGGCTGGTAGGGCAGAATAAAGCCACTCCTAAGAGGCAGCCTCAGGCTCTAGGCTATAATGTCCAGTCCCTGGCAGAGTCTATGTGGGGGACAGCCACAGCAGCAGGGAAGCAGGCTGTCAGAACCCCAAACCAGAGGCAGAAGTCCTGGATACATTAGTGCTGGCTCTCCCACTCAGCTGCTATGTGACCTTGGACAAGTCAATCTTCCTCCTTAGGCCTCCACCCACCTTTCAATATTTACGAAGTGAGGATTTTAGGACCCAGCCTTATTCTCATTGGAGTTCTATGGAAGGAACACTTCAAGAAGCTCACAGATTTGAGCCCAGGGAACTGCCATAAAATTTTAACAGGAACAATGCCCCCAACACTGATACCCTCCAGGACTGCCTTGAGGTGCCCCTGAGATCCCAGTGATCATGCACCAGACCCCACAAATATCGTATACAGGTTTCTGGACCAGCACAGTCAGCAGAAGCCAGCTCTATCCCTGCTTGGGGCTGGCAGAGCCTGGTTGGGCCACAAAGGCTCAGAAAGGAGACTGGCACAGGCTGCCTCTGCCGCAGGCTCCATCTGGAGGCACCGGTGGGCCGCAGGCACACAGCGCCTCCATGCTCCACACCCTTGCCTGGGACAGGAGCTTCTAAGGGCACCTTCTTGGTCCTCGGTTCTCTACCTGGCCCAACTGCTGCTGATTCTGGAAGACTCCTAAATGCTGAGGGGGAAGAGGAGATATGGCGCAGTTGGACCCCACACAGTCCTGGAGAAATCCTAATTCTAGCCCTCTTACCCACCCACCTTGGGGTGCAGAGGAGGTGACATGTGGATCCAGGAGTGACGGTGGGAACACGTGGTGGTGCTTTCTCCCCCACCAATGCTTTTCAGAGCTCTGGACTAAAGCAAAAATCATGGCTGGGAGTGGAGAGAGGCCAGCATCCCAGAACTCCTTCCTAGTCCTTGTCCGGTCCTTCGAAGTCCCCATGGACCACTTTGGCCCATATAGCTGTGCCAGTTCATGGCCACAGCATCCAATAAATACTCTGGTGGCTATAGTCACCCCCCCACCTTCCAGTCCCCAAGACCCCAGCCTCTTGGGGATCCCAGACCTCCCCAAGTGTGAAGGTAGATGCCAGGCACAACTGGCACCAGACACAAGTCCTCTCCCTGTAATCAGTGGGGACAGATGCTGACCAGGGCAGAGCCAAGCCAGAGTCATAAAAGTCCTAGGGCAAAGGTTCATGCCCCCTGCTCTGGGGGACTTGGAGAGGAGGTGAGATGGGAAGCGAGTGCAGAGTGTGGAAGGTTCTATAACCAAAGGCTGAGGGTGAGGATGAGGGTGAGAGCTCCCAGCATCCAACCTCCAGCCAAGATAGCAGAATTGCAGCATCCAAGCCTGGAGGAGAAATCCAGAGAACCCTGGGCCTCCAGAGGAGGCAGCAAGAGTGGCCTTCCAGAAGAGAGTGGGCCCACCGCCGGAGCCCAGCACCCAGCAACCGCTGGTCCTCCAGTCAGTCCACCTCCTCAGGGGTCTTGGGACAAGTGCAGGACTGGAGAAACAACAAGGACCACCCCCACACCGGCCAGGGGACCAACAGCCAGCAAACTCAGTTCTGGGGCGCACCCGGATTCCCGGGACTGGAGGCTGGGCCTAGATGGAGCGCGCCCCGACCTCAATGCCACCTGAGCCCCCCGCCCCCACGTGCCTACCTGGGCCTGGGGGTCCCCATCTCGGGCGGCTGGGCGAGGGGCGGCCCCTCGGCTCCTCGGGCCCGGCAGGCCGCGGGGCGGGGCGGCGCGCGGGCCGCGGCGGGCTCTGCGGAGCAGCCTGTTCGCGACACCCCCGCCCGCTGATGGATGCCGACTGCAGCAGCAGCGGCGGCGGCGGCGGCGGTCGGCGTGCGCCGGGGGCTGGGCACAGTGCCCACAGCCCCGGGCCCGGCGCCCGACGCGCGGCCCGCCCCCGCCCGGCCTCCGCGCCCAGCCCAGGGGCGGCGGTGCGCCTGCCTCCACACTCGCGCAGCCCGGCCCCTGCCTCCGCCTCCTCTCCGCCGCCTCTCCGACTGTCCCCCGCCCTCCCTGGCACCCAGGCCACCCCCTCCTGGTGCCTGCCGCCACTGCGGGGCTGTCTCGGTCCCCCCACCCGGGCCCTGGCCAGCCGGCCTCCTCGCCAGGCCAAGCTCCGGTGGGGGCTCCTTGGAGAGAGTGAGGGGGAAGAGAGAGGAAGGGGGGAGGATCCCTGACTCAGAAGGGGTGACTCAGCCTCAGTGGGCCTCCCATCCCACCCGAGTCAGATCCCCTCACCTCCCCTACAAGCACATCCCAGGGCAGAACCTGCCCGGGACTCACTTGGGCTCCTCCCCTATCAGGGAGGAGACAGGCAATTGCCTCCAGGGGAATCCTCTGGGCCTTTAAGGCTGGTGACAATGACCCTAAACGTTAGGGAACTAGTAGGGGCAGGGCCTGTGTAAAGGTGTGTTTGCCGTGGAGGAGGGAGGCACCTTGGGTATGCGCCCAGGTTCCAGGAAGGAGTAAGTGAAGGCCAAAGGGCCTGTGCCACAGGTCATGGCTCAAAACCAAGCTAAGCCCTGCTCCTCCCCTCTACCAGCACTGTTAAAACTCAAAAAGCCAGCTGGACCAGGGCATCCCCCCTTACTCAATCCACAGGCAGGGGCCTCTAAGTAGAGAACCCTGGAGGGCAGAGGCCCTGGGTCGCAGTCCAGCTCTGCCCCTGGTTGAGTGAGTACCCTTAGCAAGTTGCTTCCATGCTTTCAGCTTCAGTTTGCAAAAATGAAGGAGTGGGATGTGCCTGTCCCTAGGGCCCCAGTTTATGGGGAAGGCATGGAGAAGATGGGGTCAACCCACAACATCCTCAAAGATTTCTGCCCACACTGGCAGCCCATAGACCCCTACCCCCTAACCATCACACCAGCCCCACGCATACACATATCTTCTTTCATTCTTCCAATCATTCTTGCATACCTACAGTGTGCTGGCCACTGTTATGCAACATAGCACTGAGAGCCCCAGAGGTTCAAAGCCATCCATCTGTCCCCCCATGCTGCAGTTGGCTCAGTTTCAACCTCACCAGGGGGTTATCCATTTCTGCTCTGCTCATCCCATACTCCAGGAACAGGCCTCTCCCTCCTTCCTCACTTCCTCTCAAAGTGGCTGCTCCATTATGGTGCCCTTCCCTAGGTGCTGGTCCCAACCCCAGGGCCTCCACAGATGAGGCTATGCCTTCTTCCCAGAAGCCCTCAGAGAACTCAACATAGCCATTGTATCCTTTTGCCCCAACCCCAAGGTAGGCCTTCTCCCCTCCAAGATAAACATGAAAAACTCCTTCATCAGGTATCCCAAGCATGGCTTCTCCCTGCTGCCCACTAGGCTCAGGCGTGGGCAAGAGTGGAAAGAAGCCAGCTGCTCCTATCACTGGAGGACTCACCCTCCTTCCAGACAGGAGGATGGTCCAGTCGGCCCAGGCCAACTCTCAAAGAACCAGGCATCCTTAAAAGATCTCCCTTTTATCTCCTGGCCTCTAAATTCAGCACCTCAGGAGGCCCCACACAGGCCCTCAGAAGTATGGCCTTGGGCAAGTCACTGTCACTTGGGTGCCTGCTGAGTGAGTTCAGTTCACATGCCTTTATTCAAACAAATGAATGAAAGAATCCATCAAATTCAGGAATTACACCAGGTGAACTTACTGTTCCATATGCACATCTGCTGAAAGCTTCCCGACTGCCTGCCTGCTGGTATTTTGTTTCCAGGTTCACTCTCCTCTCCTCTGCTGGCTGGCCTTGCCAGCCACGGGCTCCCAAGTTCCTGTGGGCAGGAGGCTCTGGGCCACACAGCCAAGGCCCTCCCCATTCCTCCTACTCAATTCCTCCTGGTTCCCCTCCCCTCTCCCTTCCCCAGACAGGATCACGCCCCTCATCCCCTGGGGCAGGGCTGCATTCCCATCCTTCTCAGCCACAAGGAGCCTCTCACTTTCCCAGGATAACTCCAGGACCAAGGCAGGATGTTCTCAGACTTCATTCTGAATTTATACCCAAAGGACTCAATTCACTTCCGGTCAATGGGACCACACCAAAAATTGAGCTTCTTCTGTGATTATTATTAGTTCTATTTCTGTTATTTTCTATGATTATTTTTCTATTTCTATTATCCAGTTTTCCTATGCAGGGAAAATAAGGCACAGGAATAAGATTCAACCCAAGACCATATCTCTTGAAAGCCTCAATTCCCCATGGAGAAATGCCAGGGGCCCACATAAGGGAAGAGGAGTCCACCCCACAAAGAAGGGATTTTCCATTCCTTAGATGTGAATTCTGCTTCTAACCCTGCTGTACCAGTTCTTTTTTTTTTTTTTTTTCCCAGTACCAGGGATTGAACTCAGGGATACTTAACCACTGAGTCACATCCCCAGCCCTATCTTTTTTTTATTTAGAGATGGGTCTCACTAGGTTGCTTTACAGCCTCGCTAAATTGCTGAGGCTGGCTTCAAACCTTCGATCCTCCTACCTTAGCCTCCTGAGTTGCTGGGATTACAGACATTCACCACAGTACCCATCTATACCAGTTCTTTCTATGTTACTTGGGCAGGTTATTTGACCTCTCTGAGCCCATTTTATCACTTATAAATTGGGAGGAAACTCTCCCTATCCCACTTCTGTCACTGGGCTACTGTGACAGGAGGAGTAAATGCTGGCAGATGAGAAAGGACAGGACCCCTTGTCCCCTCTCTGCTCTTGCCTATGAGGTAGGAGAAATTCTTTCCTCTTAAATTTTAACCTACATGATGGAACTTGAAGGTGCAAAAGTCCAGAATATAGGAAGAGATGAATGGAAGTGATTCTCTCCACTGGGAAAGTGAAACACATAATTGTCAGCCACAGGGCCCCAAGGTCGCTGGTGGGGTCAAGACTCAACCGAATACTTCAGGAAGGGCCCCCCTTTGACCTTTCAAAGGAGGAAATCAAGGCCCTGAGAAAAGCAGCAACTTGCAAAGAGGTAGTCGGTGGCTTCAGAACTCCCAGCCACTCTATTCTGGGTGGGCAGGTGGGGTGAGGGGCAGTCCTAGTTAAAGGACTCAATCTGTCATTCAGGAAGTGGTAACGGTCACACAGAGCCAAGCCCTGGACACTAGGGAAAGAGGAACTGGAGCGTCTCTGCCCTTGAATTCACAATCAACCCAGCAGGGAGAAAGGCAAATAACCCATCACATCAAAGAGTACTGTAAAATTCATCTTACTGCCGTTTTCTGAGCACTTCCTCTGTGCCTGGCACTAGGCATACGTTCATTTGTTTAATCACCCAAACAATTCTCTGGCACTGAATTTGCTAATCCCTTTTACAGCTAAAGTAACTGAGGCTCAGTTGGGTTAATGACTTGTCAAAGTTCACCTTGCTGGTAAATGGCAGGACCAGCATGTAACTGCCAGATCCACCTGATGCCATTCTCTGAGCTCCAACCCTTACAAACTTCTCCCTGCCTCTAGAGCTATGCTAACCAATATGGTAGTCACCAGCCACAGGTGGCTGTCGAGCACCTACCTGTAAAGTGGCATGCAGACTAAAACATGCTTAAATGTAAAATATACACTGGATCTTGAAGATTTCGTGGCAAAATAAAAAAGAACATATCTCAATAATTTTTCTATTCATCATTGGAATAATTTTATCTGTTCCATTTTAGTCGTGTGTATGTTTTATTGTTTTTGTTTTGTTTGAGATGGGGGTCTCACCACATAGCCCAGGTTGTTATCTCAAATTCCTGGCTCCTCCCACCTCAGCTTCCCAAGCTTTGTGACTACAGGGCTATAGGCACCGGCCACCATGCCTAGCTGCTAGAAAAATGTGGCTACTAGAAATTTTAAATTGCATGTGAGGTTACATTATAGTTCTTTGGGTGGGTACTAACCCAGCCCATGGGGATCAGGAAAGACTTCCTGGAGGAGGGGATAGCTAAGCCCAGCTGAGTTAAAGGAGAGGTCATGGGGCAGAGGGTATTCTAGGGCAAGAGAGCTGCAGGGCATCTGGCCCCCTTCCCAGAGGGCATCAGGGCCTGGGTGGGCTGAGCTGCAGCCCCAGGCAGCTAAGAGCTGGGCCAGAGGGAGGAAGCTATCAGAGCCAAACTTTTCAGAGCAGCATGACCCACAGGCCTAGCAAGTTCCGCCTGGGCAAGGCTGTTCTCGCTGACTGTTGGCACTCTCTGGAAGGACTGCAGGGCAGCTGTGTCCAGGTGGGGAAACAAGCAGGGTGGACAAGCAGCAGCACCCACTTGGCAGGGACCTTCCCCATCTAGCTCCTCTTTTTTGTTAAGATTTTTTAAAATATGGACACAATATCTTTATTTATTTTATTTATTTTTATGTGGTGCTGAGGATCGAACCCAGTGCCTCACAGGTGTAAGGCAAGCGCTCTGCTCCTGAGCTATAACCCCAGCCCCCATCTAGCTCCTCTTGATGCCTCTAAGAAACCTTCCCAAAACGCTGCAGCCAGCAAGGACTTCACATTTCCCAGGAATCTTCCAGGCTACACTGTGAGAACCACATGCTCTTGCATGAGATCCTATTCTAGTGTGGGATGCTGATGATGCCTCCAAACTGCGCCAAGGGCCACACAAAGCACTATCCATACCTAGTGCAGTGTGGTAGGAGAGCTTTGAGGGCAGTGATTTCCCTAGGAAGAGGGCTGGGCTAGAGATGGGGACACTCTTTAATACGGGAGCTACAAGTGTGACCTTGAGCAAGGCCTTACCCTGTCTGAGCCTCAGTTTCCCTCTGTACAGTGGGAATAATAGCAGCACCCCCTCTTAACCCTGCTATAGGATGACACGAAAGAGTACTCACAAAGAGTGACTGACAATGCTCAGTGCTTCCTTCTCCACCACAGGTAGCTCCCCTAGGATCCCCTGAAGTACCTTTAGTTTCTCCAAGCTCACATCCTCACGGTTGTCTTCCCCCAGGAGGACCGCACCCCTCTCCACCTCTTCCACCCATATTCCCCCAACCCATCTCTGCCTCTTGGCCTGCGACACCCTCCTCTCATCCTTGTTTCCTTTTCTATATTTTGGGCTCAGTTGTCTGACTTCCACAAGACTGTCATTTCTCAAAGGTGGGACGCTTACCGCCGCCCATACATCACGCTCCTCAGTACGCACAGCCAGGACTGGCACTGGACTGGGCATCCCAAAGGCTCCCACCACCTGCTCTGGTGGCTTGGACAATCGACTACATACAGTGCTGCCTAAATATAATGCAGTCTCCACAGGGCACATCAAGGAGCTGCTCCACTCTGCTTCCCGATGGAAGAGACTCAGTGGCTGGCCACTCAGATGAGCCAACTCCAGCACTTCAGCCTGACTCTCAAGACCTTTCCCAGCCTGGTCTCTACAGGCTCTTCAGCCTTATCCTCAGACCCCATGTGATGTTCTCTGTCAAATGAGGCCCTGCCCAGCCGCTCGCTTTCACACATGCTCTTCCCTCCGCTTGGGAGACTTTCCCACAGCCATTCTTCCAGGCATCCTCCAGGAAGCCTATTTTCCTCCCCTCCTCTCTACAGCAACCCCTCTAGTTAGAAATAACCTCTTGGCCTCTCCCTCTGCCCCCCGCACCCTGCCCGCCAGCGCTGATTGTGTGGTGTACTGAAGGGTCTCAATCTTCCATTGCACTATGAGCCTTAAAGGCCACTCTGCACCCTTCATCCCATGAAGGCCCAGCTCAGTTTCCAGCTCATAATATGTGCACAATAAGTGTCCCTTGGGTCACCTTCACTCTTAGAGCCAGAGGCCAGGGAGAAAGTGGGAGTCAGGAGTTCACCAGGATGCCGGGACACCTCTGAGGCTGAGTTCTGCCAACCAGACTCTTCCTTGCTACATTTCCTAATGGATCCTGTACTTCCAGCACCCCATGGGAAATCAGCCCTCTTCTAAGAGGTCTGGGAACCACATTCCCAGGGCCTGAACATGAAAGATCTAGTCGTGTTCCCATAGATATAGATGTCCACCCCGCCTGCCATCGAGAGCCTGAGGTGTCAGTCAAGGTTTCGTGGTCACAGCATCACAGACTCCTTGCAGTCAGAAGAGATCTTGCAGAGCTTCACGCACAGGCTGGAAGCAAGGAGAGGCAACAGTAGAAAAGCAGTGTGTGTGTGTGTCTGTGGTCCCAGGAGTCAGAAGAGGCTGCCGCGTCACCATTAATCAGCATCAGCATTACAGACAGCATTAGAGTCCCCACTGACTGCTACTGTGCCTTGCAATTTGCCTAGATTTTCCATTTTAAATCTCTTACTTCCCTGTTGATGGAAATTATATACCCACTAGTCCAAGGTCACTCTGCTAGTGGGCTGTGGACCCGGGTTTCAACCAGAGGCATACCTGACTACAGAGCTTGTGTTTGACCCTCATTAACCCTGCATAAAAGTTGGCTTTACAAAAATTTACTGTGGAGACACTGGCATGTTTTAGTTCTTGTCAGGGGACAGTTACACAAATAGGTTTTTTTGTTTTTGTTTTTGTTTTTGTTTTGGTACTAGGGATTGAACCCAGGGGCACTTTACCACTGAACCACATCCCCAGTCCTTTTCATTTTTTATTTTAAGACGGGGGTCTCACTAAGTTGCTTAGGGCCTCACTAAGTTGCTGAGATTGGTCTTAAACTTGTAATCCTCCTGCTTTAGCCTCCCGATTTGCTGATGTTGCAGGCATGTGCCATTGCACCTGGTGTAGTATGTATTAATTTATGATCTGTGCATTTTTCTGCATTTATGTTATAAGTTCGATAAAGAAGTATATTTTAGATGGACTTGGTGGCACTTGCACTCCCAGCAACTTGGAAGGTTGAGGCAGGAGAATCTCAACTTCAAGACTGGCCCTGACAACTTAGCTAGACCTTGTTTCAAAATAAAAAAAGAAAGAAAGAAAGTTTCAATTCCCAGACACACACACACACACACACACACACACACGTTTATTTTTAAAATATGTTTTTGTCCAGGGATGAATATATGCTGGGGATTTTCAGTATGTAAAATACTCTTAGCATTAGAGTCTGAAGTTAGCAAGGTGCTTTTTGTTTGTTTTTTGCTTTTCAACCATCTTTTCATTTCAAACAGGGACTGGTCTGAAGACCTATTAAACCCCCAAGCCAGGCCCCATCGAATTTCACCTGCTGTCAGTAGCTGAGATCATAAATGCACTTGCACTGACACTCCTGGGCCAGGTGCCACCCAGGCAACACTCTGCTTCCAGAACCTGGCGCTGCTCTGCAGTCTTTGCAACCTTCTCCTCATCCATCCATCTGCAGGGACCAGACGGCCAGATCAGCCTCTGCAACACCAGTTAATCCCCAACTTCACAAGGAAGCCAGGCAGCAATGTCTGAATGTTCTCCTCTCCTCTCACCAGGCCAGACTGGGCAGAGAAGCCGTCTGTGTGTGTAAACACAGCCTTCTGCTTAGGCAGCTCCTGCTGGACTCCCCTTGCCAATGGGGCCCTCTGTGGCTTTTATCTCCCTGCCCAAAATAACCATTGGCTTCAGTGTTTCTCTGGGCATGGATCAGACTTTTGTGGGAGGCTGTGAGCAGCTTGAGGACAGGATATTCAAATTATCCTCTCTGTATCCCCAATGCCCCAGTGCAAAGGTTCGTGACATGTATCAGGCTCCTCTGTAACCATGGGGACCTGAGGTAGGAAGTGAGGACTCGCTATAGGAAACACATCTACACCCTCCAAAAGCTCATAGTTCAATAAAAGAAATAGAATTCTGATACGCCAACTACAATATAAGACAGAAAGCACTAACAGTTACTAGAAAAGAATAGAATGTTAAAGAAGATTTCAAGAAAGAGGCAGCATTTGGATTAAACATTAAAAGCAGGACAGAAGAACAAGTCAGACTGAAGAGAAAGCATAAAACAAGATGCAGTGGTAGGGAAAGACAGGGTAGGATCCGGAAACTGGCTGCCAATGGCCTGGTGCTAGGATGATGGAGGTTGAAGCTGGGGATGGAAAGGCAGATGGTTCCAAAGAGAGCCTTGAATGACATACCAAGTGGTTCCCTGCACTGTTTAGCAATTAGCCACATGTGACTTTTTAAATTTAAATTAAAGGAAATGGAATAAAATGTAAAATTCATAGCCACATGTAGTTAGTGATCACCATATGGGACCCTGCAGATTTAGAAGATTTTTATCATAACAGATGGTTCTACTGGACAGCAATGGGAGACAGTGGCAGAGAAACCAGAGACCTTGGGGGCAGAGGCATGACATGATTAGAGCTGGCCTTGAGGAAGACTAATTTGTCCCTGATTAACAGTAATTGGCTAGAAGGTAGGAAAATTTAGGAATCAGAGTGGGACATTACAATAATCCAAATAAGAGAAACACTTCTCTTCCTTCCATTCTTATTTTCCTATCAGTAAGCAGAGGGATGGTTCTCAAAATGTGGTCCCTGGCCCAGAAGCATCACCTGGGAGCTCTTTTAGTGTGCAAATTCTCAGGCCCCAGCCAGACCTACTGAACCAGAAACTAGGGGATTTGGAGCAGCAACATGAGCTTTGATCAGCACCTCCTATGATTCTGACGCATGTTCAAGTTTGAGATCTGTCACACAGGGTCTCAGAGCCCACACTTTGGCTCCAGAGTGACTTTATCTTCTGGAGTCAAAGGACCTGGCTTCACATTCTAGCTCAGCTGTTTACTAGATTGCTTAATCTCTTTGTGTCTCAGTTTCCTTAAAATAACCCTATGTGGTTATTATAAAGAGAGTCTCTGACTTAGAGTAAGTTCATTGAATGTTACTTATCATTTTTAATCCTCATAGGCCACTTCATCTAACTCCCTTAATTCCTCCCATGTATAATGGACCAGCATCTGTCTCTCACTATTGGCCATGACTTCCTTCCTGTTCATCTTATGATATTCCCAAGCCCACTTTCCCTCAGCACCCATTTCATTTACTTTTCTCAAGCCCATAAGGTTGGTTTCTCTCCCAGAACAAAGAGGCACTTTCTGTGTCAAGGGGACATCTCATCAGAGGAACAGAGTCAAAGCAGAAGAGGTGGATTTAATTTGAACTGAGCTGCCCCACGAGTCTCCCTCTGCAAGACCACCTGGAAATGGGAAGGTCTGGAGGTGGATGCTCAACTGCCCACTGCTATTGAAATCCTCAAGCCTGTTCCATCTAATCTGAATCAGCCAAGAGGGCATGAAAAATGGTATTGTGGTTCTATTGTAGCTGGATCTTGACTCAGGAAATCAGCTAGAGAGGATGCTATTCTGAAAGCCAGAGAGTGCTGGGCTGGGCATCAAGAAACCTGGATTCTGACCTTGGCTCTGAGATCTTGGGCAGTCATTTCCCTCTATGCATTTGATTTCCTCACCGACAATATGAGTAGTTTGGACTAAAGCAGTTCTTAGCCATTTATGGATCATGATTTCTTCTGAAAATTCAATGAAAACCTCAGAGCTTCTCCCAGAAACAAATGCATATGGGCATTTGTGCAGATACACACACATAATGCTCGTGCACAAGCACACACCTACATTATAACATCAGACATCAAGAGACCTCATGAAGCCCATGTAGAGATCACCTCTGGGTCCCTGGACACTTGGTTAAGAAACCTTGGACTAGATGGTCTCTAATCACCCATGATAAGAAAACAGCTGTAGGGGCTGGGGCTGGGGCTTGGTGGTAGAGTACTCTCCTAGCACATGCAAGGCTCTGGGTTCCATCCTCAGCACCACATAAAAAATAAATGAATAAATAAAATAAAGATATCTTGTCCAACTACAACTAAAAAAGTATTTAATAACTGTATTTGTGTCTGCTTTGTATTTTGTATCTAATTTAAAATAACCCCACATTAAAGACTATACCCTCCCCCCAAAAAAAGTAGATTTGAAATGGGCTTTGTTGGGACATAGGAGTTGAATGACTAATTGTGATGCTTCCTCCCAGCGCCTGCCCCCCACCCTTGTCATATTCCCTGAATCTCCCTCCTGCTCTCCTTCCCCATCCTGTCCACCAATGAGTGAGCACATGGTCTTGATAGACACCCCTGCCCCCACTGGCTGTCTCTGCTCCTTCCCAAAGAGTAGAGAGATTGTCCCCAGCTGAGAGCAAGCAAGAGGGGAGGAGCCTGGTCTGCCTCTCATTTCCCAACTAGAATCCCTGACTCAGGGCCAACCAATAAAGAGGCTCCCTGATGCCACCCCATCTCTCTCTCTCTCTCTCTCTCTCTCTCTCTCTCTCTCTCTCACACACACACACACACACACACACACTTGCCCACGCACGTGTCCTCTCTCCAATAAGACCTCTGGACACCTGGCAGTGTGGTCACTCAGAACAGACAAGGGTTATTTTTAGAGGGTAAGTGACAGGACCTGGGTGAGACAGTGCCGTCAGAGCTACTGCTGCCCCACCAGCTCTGATGAATCACTCTCCACTACGTGAATGGTCCAGTCTGTCAGCCTGGCTAGGAAGGCCGTACCAGCTCAGATGCATGTCTTGGATTGGTGACCACACTGATCACACCAGACTGAGCACAGGATCACACCAGGGACAAGACTGCCAGGCTGAGGCAGCGCAGCCAGCCCAGACCAACAGCTCAGCACCCCTGCCCTGACCAGCAGTCAGGCCAACAGGGTCCAAGCACATGGCCTACCAGGTAAGCTCCTTTAACACAGTCCAGCCCAGCACAGCCCACCAGGCTACCCAGAGGTCCCTTTAGAGTACCTACTGATGCTTCACCCTCTTCTGTGCCCCCTGCTGCCTCTGCTATCTGGTTATTGAGGAATGAGCACCCAGGAAACTGAGCAGACTCGGACACTATTAACATAGCTATCAACTGGTTTCATCTTTCTGGAGGGCACTTTGGAAAAGGACATTCCAAGCCTTAAAACCGTACATATTTTAACCCAGAAACTCCTCTTCCAGGAATTTATTCTCAGGAAACAATGGCTAACAATGACTGAGGCTGGGGTGTAGCTCATTGATAGAGCACCTAGAAAGCATGCTTGAGGCCGAGTTCCATCCCTACCACAAAAACACAGAAAAAGATGGGGTTATAAAAACATTTGTCTGGCTAGGCATGGTGGCATACACCTGTAATCTCAGCTATACCAGAAGCTAAGGCAGCAGAATTGCAAGTTTGAGGTCAGCCCAGGCAATTTAGCAAAACCCTATCTCAAAATAAAAAAGTAGGGGCTGGGGATGTGGCTCAAGTGGTAGCGCGCTCGCCTGGCATGCGTGCAGCCCGGGTTCGATTCTCAGCACCACATACAAACAAAGATGTTGTGTCCGCCAAAAACTAAAAAATAAATATTAAAAATTCAAAAAAAAAAAAGTATAGCTCAGAGGTAGAGCACTTGCCTAGCATGTAGGAGGCCCTGGGTTCAATCTCTAGTACTGCAAAAAAGATGAAAAAGAAAGAAAATTTTGTCTGAGCATTGTATATAAAAGGGAAGTAGAAAATTGTAATTTCTGTATATGTTCAATAATAGTAGCTAAATTTTACAAACAGTGTTCTCTATATATGCTGAAATACTATGCAGCTATTAAAAAATAATGATATGGGATGGGGTGGTGGCTCAGTGGTAAAGCGCTTACCTAGCATGTGTGAGGCACTGGGTTTGATTCTCAGCACCACATATAAATAAATAAATATAAAGTTCTATCAAAAACTAAAAAAACAATCTTAAAAAATGATGTCAATCTATATGTTATCATATGGTCATGTTCATAACATAATTCAGAGTAAAAAAAGAAAGGAGAAACAAAATATTATAAAATATACAATCCAATTTCTAAAAAATATGCGTGTTTGTGCATACATAGGAAAAATAAACCTGGAATGGAATATTTTTTAAATGTTACCAGAGGTTAGAATAGTGGAATCATTTTTTTGTGTGCTTGTTTGGATTTTATTTTGTTTTGTCATCTATTTTCTGGTGTATGTATGTGAGCAGACATTATTTATATAAAGAATGACAACAAGAAAGTCCCTTTACTCTGATCTCACTCCCAGTTTTTGTCCTGAACCAATCAAAATCCTTCCTGGAATCTCATTGGCTGCACCCTCCTTTCAGCCGCCCTGGTCCCCTCTGGGCTTCCTCTATGGCTTTGAACTTTGCTGCCCTTCTCAGTTGCCCACTGGAGTTTCACTAATTAGAGACCCATCCAGCCAATTCCCATAGTCCTCTGACACAAGCCCCACAGTGGAAGCCCTCTCCAGGACTACCTGTCCATGAATCTACTCCAGACAGAATCCAAGTCCCTCATTTTACAGTAGGGAAAAGATATTTATTGTAATAAAGATCAGAGTGGTAGTGATCTCTCACGTTTAGACCCTTTCTTTTTATACAGCACTTTCTTACATGTGTCACTTAGCCCTTACAATGGCTTGTGCCCATTCTACAGATGAGGAAACTGAAGCCCAGCAAGTATAGCAGCACAACACTTGCTAAAGGTCACAGCCAGAATTCAAATGCAGGTCTGATTTTGACATAAAAGGAGTTATATGGAAGAAATGATCGGGGTTAGCCTGAGCTCACAGTCTGTGGAAGTAACCAGAACCCTTCCTCCTGCCCCTTCCCAGCTGAGCTCCCAGTTGCTGCACCACCATCCCGTGGCCAGAATCCCACAAAGCCCATCTGGGGCCCTGTGCCCTGCTTCTCCACACCAACTCATCATTCCTCCCAGCTCTGGCAATGGGACCATTCCTTCCTGCCTCGTCAGGTCTCCTAGCAACGAGCCACCCTTCAGCGCCACTCTTTCCACCTCTGGGCTCTTCCAGCTCAGGCCTGTCTCTCCAAGGGAGAGGACAGCTGGCTGACTCCTGTCGTGGGGGTTATGGTACCCACACATGGCAGGGGGATGGGAGGCAAGAAATGGAACCAACCTGCGCAGCCCCCACTCTGGGCCTGCTCCCAGCTCCACTTGTGGGGCACTGGCTTCAGCCACAATGACCTTTTCTTGAGTTTCTGACAATCTACCTGCTGATTGAGACAAAAAAATGAGCCAAATCCTAGGGAGTGAATTCTAATCAATTGCAATTTATTTTTCTACTCTTTAAATACGTGGATTTTCCTCATCACAATACTTGATATTCAAAATAATAATAATAAAACTGTTAGCAACAATAAAATTTCCATTATTTTTATTCAGTGCTCACAACCATGCCTGTGAAGCAGACACTAGTTTTCCCATTTTATAGATAATCAAACTGAGACCTAACTTGCCTAAAGACACCTGGGTAATAAAAGATTTGAACCAGTGTGTCTGACACAAACGTGTAGGTCCTGACAATTGTGTTTCTTAGAAATGATCTGGTCCTACTCCCTTACTATACAGATGGAGAAACTGAGACCCACAGAGGAAAGGGATATGTAATCAGCCAACATGTATTCATTTACTGAGCAACTACTAGGTAAGATGCATTGAGATAGGGCTGTGAGTGAGGGGAAGTTTAATCTCCCCTTTTTGGATACATGGACTATTTCTATAATTTAATAATTGTTAAAACTAATCAATGATCTCATGGAATTCATTATGTTATTCTCTCAATTTTTCTATATATTTGAAATTTTCCATAATAAAAAAGTTAAAGAAAAAAAAAAGATGTCAGAAAGGTGGCTGGTGAGCATGCAAATTTTAAGTCTGTCTTGAACTAATAAAATCACCCAGACCTAGGGATATTTTGCAGACAGGGTTTCGTTTTTTATTTTTGTTTTGTGGATCCAAATCAGAGCCTCACACATGCTAGGCCAGTGCTCTACTACTGAACAATATCCCCGCCATTTTTATTTTTTACTTTAAGTCAGAGTCTCACTAAGTTGCCTAGGCTGGCCTTGAACTTATTATCCTTCTGCCTCAGCCTCTTCATATGAGGCTTTCTCCAACAGTTTTGAAGGTCAGGAAAAGGCAAGCATCTTGGAATTCACTTAGTAGCCTCTTTGCCCATTTTTCTATAACATTTTCTAGAGAAACTACTCTGTGTTGTGGCTAGAAAACAAATGAACCAGAAGAACCTCCTGGCTGGCTGGACCCTCTCCCTTCCCTCACTGTCTCTCTAGAGAACAGCATCTCTGGCTCTCTGAGAATCCACAGGCCAGTCACCACACAAGGTGGAATGAGATCCCATCAGCCTCTGGGACAGAGGCAGCTCTAAATCCAGAGGACCATGATTAGAGGGTAAATCACAATAAACCTTGCTTCTGTAGGTTTCCAGCTCACAGAAACTCAATGGCAGTTAAAGCGCCTTTACGTAAGTTGCTTAAAGTTACCAGAACACACACAAGTTCAGAGAGACAGTGGAAATGTGAGCGTGAGTGAGAAACAACACAACAGAGACAGAAGAGTGTAGGGACAGGTGGGTGCAGAGGCCACTAGGAGGCAGCACAGCACGATGGTTACAAGTAGGGCTCTGGCAGCAGGTCGGAACTCCGGTCTGTTCCCAGGCTTCCGAGCTGTGAGGCTAAGCAAGTAACCAGACCTCTCTGAATTTTTATTTTCTCAGCTGCAACTTGGGGCTAGTTCTACCCACATGCACAAGGGATATAGGGATATAGGGAGAGAATGAGACCAAGAATGAGACCAATTGCTAAACCTAGTTCCTGGCACACAATAAGCATACAATAAATAGTGGCTTTCAAAAAAAGTGCTAACCATAAAATCCAGCAATTTCACTTCTGGATATTTAGCCAAAAGAATTGAAAGCAGAGTGCCAAAGAGATATTATATATCCAATGCCATTTTCCATAATAGTCAAGAGGTGGAAGCAATAAAACAAGTGTTTGTTGATAACAAAATGTGGTGCAATGGATTATTATTCAGCCTTAGAAAGGAATGAAATTCTGGTACATGTGACAACATGGATGGACCTTGAGAACATTACACTAAGTAAAATAAGCTGTTCCCCAAAAAGACAAATACTGTACAATTCCACTTGCATGAAATATCTAGCCAAATTCATAGAGGCAGAAAGTAGAATGGTGGTTGCCACAGGCCGTGGCAAGGAAAAATGGGAATTTTATTGTTTAATGAACATAGAGTTGCAGTTTTTTTGAGGTAAAAACATTCTGGAGCCGGGTGCGGTGGCACATACCTGTAATCCCAGAGGCTCAGGAGGCTGAGGCAGGAGGATCACAAGTTTAAAGCCAGCCTCAGCAAAAGCAAGGCGCTAGGCAACTCAGTGAGACCCTGTCTCTAAACAAAATACAAAATAGGGCTGGGGATGTGGCTCAGAGGTTGACTGCCCCTGAGTTCAATCCCCAATATCCCACCTCCCAAAAAAAAAAAAAAAAACATTCTGGAGATGTGTGCTGGTAATGGTTGCACAAGGAAAACATACTTAATCCTATTGAACTGTTCACTTAAAAATTGTTAAAATTGTATTTTTTAGGTTATATGTATTTTATCAAATTTTTTTAAAAGTTAAAAATGCTAGCCAGAGGACTGGGGATGTGGCTCAAGCGGTAGCGCGCTCGCCTGGCATGCGTGCGGCCCGGATTCGATCCTCAACACCACATACAAACAAAGATGTTGTGTCCGCCGAAAACTAAAAAATAAATATTAAAAAAAATTCTCTCTCTCTCTCTCTCTCTCTCACTCTCTCTTTAAAAAAAAATGCTAGCCAGAAAAATGAAAAAGAGACTAAAAGACTAATAGGAGGATCCAGAGATATATGGAGAACTAAAAGAGTGAGACCTCAGTTACACAGAGATGGAACAATCCCAAGGGGGGGGTGGACACACAGCACACACCTTGGGCACTCAGTCTCTTGGTCTACTTGAGTCTCCAATTTATTTTGCCATCCTTATTTTTTGTGGTGCCAAGTTTAAGTTTCTATATTCAAATTTGAAGAGTTTACTCACCCTGTAAGCCTCATACTGGAAAGTTGCAAGAACTTTGGGGACAGATAGACCTGGGTTCAAATACCAGCCCCACCACTTCCTTCACTTATTGATATATTAGAAGACAATATGGACAGAGGCTAGCACTTAGGTTACCATCCTAGCTCTGCCACTTCAGGCAAGCAAGTCACTCTTTCAATTGTTGCTTCAAGCCTGTCTTGACTAGTCAATGGGTATAGAATGAGAAAAATATAAAGACAGGAGGTTGCTATGAAGTAAGCACAAATAAGTGATGACTATTATTTTTACTGTTATCTTTAATGCTATGTACTATGTTGGGGTATCTTTGGAGATAGGTGTGTGTGTGTGTGAGTGTGTGTGTGTGTACACACACACCAGGGATTGAACCCAGGGGTGTTTAACCACTGAGCCACATCCCCAGCCCTTTTTTGTATTTTATTTAGAGACAGGGTCTCAGTTGCTTAGAGCCTCACTAAGTTGCTGAGGCTGCCTTTGAACTCATGATTCTCCTGCCTCAGCCTCCTGAGCCACTGGGATTACACCTAGCATGTATATTTTTATTTATTTATTTGGTGCTGGAGATTGAACCCAGGGCCTCACTCATGCTAAGCACATGCTCTATCACCTAACTAAAGGGGGCATGTTTTTGGCAGGTACCAAGAAGGAACCTTGGTCTCAGCTCCAGCGCTCTCAGTTCCCCTCATGGATCATGGGGTGTTAAAGCTGTCAAGGGTCCTGTTTTATAGATAACAGAGTTGACCCTTGACACCTTACAGACAACAGTCATTGAAAGGACTTGTTCAAGGTCACGGAACAAGTTGATGGGGATTGAGTAGAACCCAGATCTCAACTCTTACTGACTTAATCTTGTGGTACAGGCTCTTTCTCTCCAGGCAGCTGTGTTTGCACACAGATCTGAGGGAAAGGGAAGGTGGTCTTCCAGGCCCCAGAGATCAAAATGTAGCTGGCCTCAGCCAGAATGGAAGTGGAGCAATCTGGCCCTGACGGCAGGTGGGGCCCCATGCTGTTGGACCAGGCCAACTGGGCTAGTAGCCAGAGAAGCGCCGTGGGCACAGCTCAGGGACCTCTCACCAGCTATATAATAAACTAATTATGGGATTAGGGATAAAATTAGTCACTTGTGTAATTATTTTCCTTAGAACAAGAGCAGAAAGGACCTTTTTAAGAGTGGCTCCTTGGCCCTCCCAAGAGTATTCATGCAGAGTCACAGATGAGTGTGCACGTGCGCGTACACACACACACACACACACACACACACACACACACACTAGTGATGGTGCTGGAGGGAGGGCAGGGCCTTCCTGCTGCCATTCCTCATACATGTCCCACATCTGCCAGTCCTAACCTGAAGGCCTGGTGTTACACTCCCCAATGTTTGCCCCATGGACACCTGTGCCACACTATCACAGGTGCATGGCCTCTCTCAGGGACCTTTATCATGTAGAATCTGTAGAACAAACCTTTACGCCTCTCCCCAACCACAGCACATTAGACCTGGGTTCCCAAGCCCTCCCTCCACCCTAAAGGTTGGTGGTACAATTCTAGCAGGACCTGGAGTCCACTGATCCAGAGAGAGCCCTGGAATTGGCTGCTATGGTAGGCAGAATAATGCTCCCCCACCCAGATGTACATGTGATCTTCCCAGAATTTGAGTATGTTACCTCACATGACAGGGATTTTGAGATGGAAAGCTCATCCTAGGTCATCCAGCGGGCCCAGGGTAATCACAAGGGTCCTTCTCTGGAAGGGAGGGAAGCAGAGGGTGAGAGAGAAGGAGACAGGATAACTGGAGCAGACGCTGGAGGGAGACCATTGCTAGAGGAGGGCACGAGCCAGGGAATGGGGACAGCTATGGACACTGGAGAAGGCAGCCCCGCCAACACCTTGATGTTTGCCCCATAAAATAAAAATTGTCAGATTTCAGACCTATAAGATAATAAACCTGTGTTGTTTTCAGCCACACAAGGTGGTTAAGACAGGCCTGCCTTGAACTTTGGCAGCCTGGCTCCACAGCCCTCTCCTGTCTCTCCTTAAAAGTAAATAAGGGGCTGGCAGAGGATGGTGAGGAGAAGGGAACAGGCTCTCCAGACCTGAGAGAAGGAGAACCAGTTCCTGCCCATTCCCCTGGATGCCGGAGGTTTGAAGTACCTCGGTGGTTTGGCAAGTTAACCAGCGCCCATACAGTGTCCACAGCCTTTGACCCAGAATTCCCCTCTTGGGGCACCGCCCTAAGAGACCTCAGGAGCACACAGAAAGCCATTTATGCAGTGCTCATTTCAGTGCTATTCGTGAGTGCAAAGCTGAAAACAACCCGAAAGCCCATCAACAGAAAGAGGTATGAGTGGAACAAATATTTAATGGAACGCTTTGTGAGGACACATGGCAGTTTCCCGTTCATGGGGAATGAAAAACGCAGGATGCAGAGGACACACTAGGCAGGATTATGCCTATGCAAGGAAAAAGCAAAGGGAAAAAGTTGGAAGGAAATGCACCGAATTCCCAACAGTACTCAAGAGTGATTTTTTTTTGTTGTTCCTCCTCCTGTTCTCTGAAATCTGGGTCCTGTTATTAGTTTCATAATTTAAAAAATAGTATTAAAAAACAACAATATCTGCAGTGGATCCCTGAGGGACCCATACGCTGAGAGGTCAAGGAGAGAGGAGGAACAGGCAAGGGACAGCGGGCCAGAGAGACACAGGAGACACAGAAAAAGCTAGAAAGAAGGGTGTGGCATTGTGGAGACCAAGCAAAAAGAGGAGTTCAGGAGGAGCATGGGGGTGGGGGCTGGTGTCAATGTGACCCAAGAGCCACTAGTGGTGAGTCATGTGCCTCTTTGCCCCCAACTACTCCTCATTCCCCTCTGAGAAGTCTGACAGAGCACCCTCACCATGACCAGTGTCCCCAGGAGTGGCATATACAATATAAACCAAGCACTCAAAAGAAGCAAGAGCTGCCACACCCAGCCATCCTCACCAAGACCAGGCAAATAGAGAGGGACTTGTTGAAGGGCCTGGATGGGACTTGCACACATCTTAAGGATTGGACTCTGCACGTCATAGTGCTTATGTTTTCACTAGAACCCACATAAACACTCCACACTCACACACACACACACACACACACACACACAAATGCTCTCTTCTTGGCCCATCCTTCAGCCTTGTTGAGACATGTCCCTTAAATTCTGGGCCTCTTTGAAATAAGCTACACAAGCTTGCCCCAAGAACCATATCCCCGTTGACACATATTCACCCCAACCCACTCCACACACCAGCCTTCTTTCTTCTGAGAATTCTTTCCTCCATCTCTGCCTACCTCTTCCCAGAACCCAGGCAAACGTGAATATAGGAGGCAAGGACCCCAGCAAGTCCTTTCCAAATTCAATGTCCAAACCCTGCCTCCTGCTACACTCGCGATGGACAGCGGCCAGGCTGGACTGCTGCAAAACCCAGAGGTCAGGGGAGCCACAGAGCTCAAGGCTACACCAGGCACCAAAGACCAAGCACCTAAGAAACCACCTCTGACCCTCAATCTGGTGAGTCAAGAAGGAAGGCTGAGTCACTCCCAGATGTCCCCGATTACAGCCCATTTTCAGAAAACTGACATTGCATACTGCAGCCCACAGCCTAAATGTACGGGTCATTCTCCAGGTCAGCCTGTGGTAATGAGCTTGGCTGGGCCAAATCAAGGCCAGCACCAATTAGGCTGTCCCCTTTCCTGGCAGTGAGCTCAGTGTCATTACTTTGTTCCATTTTCATCGCATCTGAAAAATCCTCATCAGAAGTCCCTGGAGAATCTTAAAAGTGTTATTCAAACATTAGCTCTGACACAGGCCTCCCCCACTCAGACAGCATCTGCCCAAGGCAATACTTTTTCCTTCCTGCTTCTTAGCACTGCCGAGAAGGAACAGTATCTGAGGCCAGGCATGTAGCACCACAGGTCCTGCTGCCCAGGACCCCTCCTCAGCATTGGTTTTCCCCATCTCTTTGCCTGTGTGTGTGTGTGTGTGTGTGTGTACACATGTGCACGTGTGTGTGTACCAGGGATCGAACCACATCCCCAGCCCTTTTTATTTTTTATTTTGAGACAGGGTCTCCTTTAGTTGCTTAAGGCCTTATTAAATTGCTGAGGCTGGCCTCACCTCAAACTTGCAATCCTCCCTAACTTAGACTCCTGAGTTGCTGGGATTTCAGGTATGTCCCACCACATGCAGCTTCTCTTTGCCTTTTATAAGAGAGACACCAGGGAAGGAGACTGGGGGCTTCCTATATGGCAGGCATGTCATCTTGTCGACCTTAGTGACAAACCCACCAGGTGGCATTATTATTCCTGTATTATTGAAGTGTGAACTGCAGCTGAACTATCCTCATATGGTCACCCAGCCATCAGGGGGCCAAGTTAGGCCTGGACTGCTGACTCCAGAACTCTCCTCCAACATGCTCTGCTCTGCATGTTGCCCAGCCTCCTTCCCTTGAGTGGAAACAGAGCGCCCATCACTCATTACTCCTTGGCTTATGACCCTGAGCCTGGGTCCAGGTGGAAGAAATAAGGAGAAGAGGGACTTCAGGATTTAGGGCTTCTAGGAGAGACTTCGGAGAATACAACTTGCCTGGGAGAAAAGAAAAGAACAAAGCTGAAAGCTGACTGCAGCCCCCTGTGAACCTGTAAGGTTCAACTTACAGGGAACCTCCAAGAAAGAATGTGGCCAGAGCCTTTCGAGAGGCCAGATGAGGGCTGTGGAAGACTGGCTTGTGTGGTCAGGGAAGTCAGAGCAGGAAGGACCAATGACTTCATTTTTACAGAAAAGAAACAAGCCCAGGGAGGAGAAGGGACGTGGTTAGAGCCAAAAATGAGTCTATGGTTGTGTCAGGATTAGGATGCAGTTCTCCCAGTTCTTAGGTTAGCTTTCCGGGATCTAGGAAAGAAAAGGCCTGGAGAGATGCTACCTGTGATAAATGAATGACTAAATAAACCAGAGGAGCCATCACCTCTGGAGCATAGACCCTACACGGTGCTTTTATGGGGACCCCAGCTTCAATCTGATCTCTCACCCCATGGAAGGTGTGGGCAGAAGGGAGGCCCCTCCATTCGCCAAAGCTCAAGCTCCACCAGGAACCAATCAGAGCCTCAGAAGGAGGCAGAAACTTTGGTTCCCTTGGCAACTCAGACAAAGGCATCCCTTCTGCACTGCCAGCAGCTGGATAAGGATGTAGACTGGATTCCACCTACCAGACAGAGTTGGTTTCTCTTTCCTCGGGAGGAGGGGAAACCACCCAGTCCTTTTGGTTTTAGTTTGCAACCTCCAGTCAGGCCTCTGGGCCCATCTCAGATAGGGAGGGAAGGTGTGGATGGAGCTTGAAGTTGGAGGCTCAGGACAATGGTTGAGCCTTCTCCAGCTTGCCAGGGTCCCCTGCCACCAGGTTGTGCCTCAGGATGGACAGGGGCAGGGCAGATATTCATCAGTTCATCACCCACAGACTCCTCCACCAAGGCAGTACCAGCTGCAGAGCCACAGGAGAGCCTGTGGGGTAGAAGTGAGATGGCTGGGCCCAGCCCACCTCTGGCATCCATTCATAATTGGATCTGAGCATTCTATCAATGTTCTCTTGGGGCCTCATTTTCCCCATCAGTAAGGAGAAACCACTGGGACCTCAATGACCTACGGTTCCTAGTGCACACCCATCAAAAAGATAATGGGGAGAAGTGGGAGGGCAGGAGTTTGCTTTATACTACTTCTGAAAAGTTGCCTAGCCCCATCCAGAACATTCCACTAAAGAGAAGTGCCTCTTTGTATATACTTTGAAGAAAATCACAAGAAAATTAATGGACTCCAAAACCAGCTTCCAGATAGAATCCTCAGCCTTGCCACCTACAAACCAAATTGCCACTGCCCACGCCCCCTTGTGGCCCTAGGAGGTGTACTGCATCCCCAAAGAGGGCCCCCCTAGCCCAGGAGAGGAGTCAATCACTTAGATTTTGGAAGGATTTTCTACACCAAGAGTCAGAAGAAAAGGAGAGGTTTCTCAGGAAGCTTCATGTTTCCCAGAAAGTCCTACTCTTGACATCAAAATGGACAAACTTCATCCATGTTTTCAGCTCTAAATCCCTCCACCAGCCCAGAGCCCTGCAGCCCCCAGGCAGAGGCCTCTTTCCTTCCCTCCCTTCCCCCACACCCACCAGGCCCCACGGTCTGTCCTCTCTCTTCACTCCCTCAGATCTGTCCCCTGGTCTCCACTTTCCTGTTCCTGAAGTAAGCTCATCAGTTCTCACTGGGCCACACCAACAGCCTGCCTGCTGGCTCACTGGGCAGCGATCTCCAGCCTTGCCCCTCCAATCCATCCTGCCACGGTCAGAAATCTGGTCACATCCTTCCCAATCTAAGGCCCTGCAGGGCCCTCATCATGCTCTTGATAAAGTCTCAGCTCCTGGCTCAATATACACATACTGCAGGACCCAGGCCTGCCCGCCACTTCACTTTCCCTCTGCCATTCCCCCATGCCCAGTAACCGGGGCAAATCCAAAGTACCCTCAGCCCATTTGAGGCCTCTGCATTTTTTTCTTTGAACTTGTGGCTCCCATTTGTGTGTGTGTGTGTGTGTGTGTGTGTGTGTGTGTGTTACTAGGGATTGAACCCAGGGGTGCTTAACTACTGAGACTTGTGGTTCCCTTTGCCTGCAATGTCCTCCCTGAATCCACTATTGTTTAATGAACAATCACAGCTCGCCTTTACTAAGTAAGCGCTTAGCAGGTGCCAGGCTTTCTGCTAAGCTCCTGTCTGCACTACTTTACTAAGCCTCATCAAGACCCCGTGAGAAGGCACAGATAGCAGCCTGTCTACAGACACGAAAACAGGATCAGAAATGGGAATGAGCCTGGAGACGTCACATGGTTGATAAGGGGGAAGCAAATAAATTCAAGCATCAAGCATTTTGAGGTCAGGGGCTGGGGCTGGGGCTCAGTGATAGAGCGCTCACCTGGCATGTGTGAGGGACTGGATTCAATCCTCAGCACCCCACATAAAAATAAAGGTATTGTGTCCACCTACAACTAAAATATATATATATATATATATATATATATATATATATATATATATTTTTTTTTTTAATTCAGAGGTCACCTCTAACCTCTGGAATCAGAAAACAGCATACTCCAACTCCCAACTGAGGCCTCCCTTGGCATCGTGGGACTAGCCTGCCCCAGAGAATATCACAGAGGGCCCAGCCTGTTCCTCTCTGGGTTTGTCTCCAACCCTGTCACCCACCAGAGTAGAGCAGGGTTCCTGCATGTACACAAACTGGCTGAATGCACAGCTTGGAAGTAGAGCTTTGCTGTTACCTTAATGGCCGAGCGATGATTTCTAGGCACTGTCTTTCAGAAAGTCTAAATTTTTTGACTGAGCACCAGGGAAGAGCAGGATCAGGCACCAGTTCATCATTTCAACCTCAATTTGCCCACTTCAGTCCCCCATACCCCATGCATAAGTGCTCTAGCCACAATGAATAAGTGCGTATTTACTCACCACTGCCATGTTCATTCTCCCTAAAAGGTGTCATTTACTGAGCACCTACTAAGTGCCAAGTCCCAAAAGAGGCACTCAGCCAGAACTCTCATTTCCTCACACACAGGTTAGTAGTTCAACTAATACCTATTGAATACCTGTCATGTGACCTGAAATGTGAAATCAAAAATGAACATCACTATTTTTTTTTTTGCAATGCTGGGAATCGAACCCAGGACCTTGCATAAATGATAGGCAAGTGTTCTACCACTGAGCTACATTCCCAGTCCAACATGACAGTTTTTACAAAAGAGCTACAAATTGTTATAAGCATGAGGAAGGAATTCAGAGGCATAGGAAGAGAATGGTGTGGGGTGGGGTGGGGGAATCTAATGAAGCTGAGATATAGAAGAAAGAACCAACACTGCAAAGAGCCAGATAAAAAATGCACAGCAGAGGGAACCACATATGTAAAAGTCAAGAGGAGGGAAAGAACTTGTTAAATGAAGCAAATACTCCAGTGTCTGAATTAAGTGACCAGTGAGGAGATTCATGGCTGGAGGAGGGGAGGTAGGGACCCATTTATTCATGGCCCTGCAGGCCATGGTTTAGATTTTATTCTCTGACTGCCACCTGGAAAGAGAGAATATAGATCATGTATGCAATGTATGCAAAGTAATTGGCTTAGTGCTGGCATGTAGTAGATGCTCAATAAACATTAATTTCCATTTCCTCATCTCTCTATCCACTCTCCACCCCAGATTGGGAATATCCTCTTTGATTTCTGTTCCTTCTTCCAAATTATACATTGTCAGGACCTTTACATTTTCCAAGGACATGTGACCAGTATACCCCTCCTTGTTATGCAGGGCAACTGGTCCAGCAAGAGGTTGCAACTTTCCTGTTGTCACATAGTGGGGACTCTGGATTGGTCTGAAGGTCATGAGGAAGAGGAGACGGCAACCCCTGGGACCTTTCCCCTGTGTTCTCATTTCTACTCCCCATCCCCCATCATGAAGAGGCTCAGCAAGCCTGATTATCAGCAAACAGTGCGCTCAGGGCAAGCGGGCAGGGCAGGGGCCTAGAGCAAGCCCCTCTCTAGGCAGACTCTCTCCTGCCTGAAGCAGATAAGGGCAGGCCACACTCTAGGAAGAAGACATGTCCCAAGGAGACTAAAACTCGTGAGGATGTTATCTGATCCTATCAATGTCCCCCGGAAACAAGCGAGGGTTGCAGCCTCATCTTCCCCACCCGGAATCGGAGGCCATCAGTGTTCCATGACTCGTCCAGGGATAGAGAGAAAATGGCAGAGCTCTAACTAGAATAATAGAATGTGTCTGTCTGAGGATCGCTGAGCCCAAAGCCCCATTGTGGAGAGGAAAAAGCTGAGGTCCAGGAAGGGCATGAGACCTGCCTGTAGCCACATGCTGAGGAGGCCCTGGAGCAGGACCGGCAGCCTGCGGACTTCTGCTTTCCAGCTCTCGGGCAGCCTCCCTGGAGAAAGGGGGAAAAGGAGGCTGAGGTGAGGCTGGGATGGGGGCGGGGGTCAAGGCGAGGCTGCCTGCCTCCTGGGCCAGCCCCACCCCAGCTCCCAACCCTTGCATTGCTCACAAGGGTAGTAAAACCTGCCAAACCAGTCCCTGGGCCAGGACCAAGTGGCAGAGCCCAGAGCAGCCAGGGCATGGGTAAGGCAGCAGACACCAAGTGCCAGGGTCGAGGAGGACACAGAGAGGCACCTACTTGGCTGCCAGCACAGGTCAGCGGGCACTGCCTGGGGACAGGATAGGTGCACATAGCTAAGCCACTCTATCACTGGGACTTGGGCACAGCAAGACTCACAAGCCTCTGTCCCCATTGGTCCCAAGGACAGGTCGTCTGCTTTTTCTCGGGCTCTGGACCCTCAACCTATCAGCAGCCTATGTCACATGATCAAGAGACCCAGGAACTTATCTGGGAAGTGAGAGAGGAGGCAGGAGTAGGTGGCAACATGACCTAGAGACGTTCTCCCCTCCCAACCTCAGCAGCAGAATGAAGTCCCACCACCCTCCACCTAGGCAGGTGAACTGTACTACCTTGGCCCTCTCCCACCTGGTGAGCCGGGCCAGGAAACAGCTGCATGTGTGGGGGAGGGACTGGAGATCTGGGTCCCAGGAGCAGCGCAGGGGCCTTAGGAAGTCTCCCCTTCTTGGGCTTCAGTCTCCCCACCCTTCCTATGATAGGGCCTTGAAGGTCTCTCATACCACCCACTCCCCACCCTTCCCCACCTCTTGCCCAAAGAAAAGCTCTGGAGGTCACACCCATCAGTGTGCAGGGCCCCTGCTGGACAGGCCTGGCTTCTGGAACCTGTTCCCCAGCTCTAGTGCTAGCTGAAGAAGTCAGATTATGGGGGAGTTAATAAGCCCATCCAACTTTTTCCCCAGTGCTGGCGTTTCAGCGCAGAAATCACCTCCTGTCAGACCCAGGGGCCAACTGTTGGGCAGGAAGGACCCTTGATGTCAGCCTTGATTCCTCTTACCATCTGATACATGGGTCAGACAAGCACCCACAACTGTCAACCAATCCCCTCCTTCAATAGATGGGGAGGAGGAGGACCAGAGAGGGGTGGGGCCAGCCTGAGATCACACAGCAAAGCCAAGGTAGAGGTGGCATCCCAGGCCAAGGCTGACCCCCAACTCAGGGCTCCCAGTGCATGCTGCCTCCCACAGCAGAGGCTTTTTCCCAAATTCAAAATCATGAATCTTACCAAGGAGCTAAGAAACACCTTTCTCACTAATTCTTAGAAACTGCCAGAGAATACTGCAAACTTCTACTCCAAATACTGATCAGGTATTCACTTAGCTAGTTAGGGTAGCTATAATAAAAATGCCATAAATTGGTGGCATATTAAGCAACAGAAATTTGTTTCTCACACTTTTTTTGTGGAGGAGTGGTACCAGGGATTGAAGTCAGGGGCACTTGACCACTGAGCCACATCCCCAGCCCTCTTTTGTATTTTATTTAGAGACAGGGTCTCACTGAATTGCTTAGGGCCTCTCTAAGTTTCTGAAGCTAGCTTTGAACTTTCAATCCTCATGCCTCAGCCTCCTGAGCCGCTGAGGGTATAGGCGTGCGCCACCATGCCCAGCTGGCTACTTCTCACACTTCTGGAGACTGGAAAGACCAAGATCAAGGTGCCAGCAGATTCGGTGTCTGGTGAAGACCTGCTTTCTGTTAGCCTCGACTCCTCTGACCACGAGACACAAGCACCCACAAATGTTAGGAACTGTCCCATATCTCAACCAATCCCCTCCTTCAGCAGATGGGGAAAAAGAGGCACACAGCATATTCTCACAATGACAAACTGGCTTCCTGGGTCCTCAGAGCATGCATGAGGGAGGAGGCTCATGACCTCATCACCTCCCAAAGGCCCTACCCCCAAAGCCATTACCTGGGGGCTGGGATCTCAACACCTAAGTTTTGTGGGTGACATAAGCATTCATAGTATATGTTTCCCTGCAGCTTTTCCCTCTGATCCCAGCATGTGGGACAGTACCTAATATGAAAAGAAAACAAGAAAATTTGTTGACTAAATCAATGCCTAATGGAAGAGCAACTGGAAACAGACTCCTTTACTAGGCCCAAGCACTGGGTAAGGGGTGAGAGAGTGGGAAACAGATGAGAGAGAGGAAATCTAAATCTGGCTGTCTGGGTACTGAACAAGCAAGGACACTGTTGGCCAAGAGCTTCAGAAATCCTGAATCCAAGGTGAGAGAGAGGTTGCCCCAACCACATTGAAAGCAGCGCCTCAAGGCCTGTGTGTATTTCCGTGACTTGGCAAGGCCATGGGACCTCCAAAATTCAGAGTGAAAACCAGAATAACAATCATCCTCTACTTTTGGGTCCGTGCTGCCAGACCCAGAGGTGGATCCCCACAGCACCTTGGACCTGAAGTTGAGCTCCCCAAACAGGAATACCTGAGCTGAAATTGTAGATGAGCCACTTGGCTTCTCTTAAGAGCCAGGACAACATTTGTAAAATGGAGATGGTGCCCACGCCACTCCTGCCTCCCTGAAGGAACACTCTGAATGCATATACAAGGATGGAAGGAAGCATGCTTTGTAAACTGTAAAGTGTCAGGTAAAAGATGCTGTCAATAACAATAATATTGTCATCACTGCCTAGTGGACCCCCATTGCATCCTGACATCTAAATGTCAATCCTCACTGGGCATGGTGGTGCATGCCTGTAATCCCAGCAGCTCGGGAGGCTAAGGCAGGAGGATCACAAGTTCAAAGCCAGCCTCAGAAACTTAGAAAGACCCCAAGCAACTCAGTGAGACCTGGTCTCTAAATAAAATACAAAAAAGGGAAAAGGGATGGGGATGTGGTTCAGCGGTCAAATGCCCAATTAAAATCCCCGATTAAAAAAAAAAAAAAAAGTCAATCATCATGATCATGATCGTGATCTTGATCGTGATCAATATTATCATCATCATCATCACCATGTTCCCAACCACGCAGCATTATTATGCACTGACTGTGTGCCAGGCACAGTGCTAAGCTTGTCGTCTGCCTCCCTCATCTGGGCGTCACAATCTCTGAAGTAAGGATCATGACGTCGCAATTTACAGAAGATAGAACCAAGGCACAGAGAAACAGCTCATTCAAATCCACACTGCAGGGTGCAGAGGGGCCACATGCAGGCCCACCTGAGTCTGAATGGAGCTGGAACTCTTCTCAACTGTACCCCACTGCCAAGGGAGGAGCAGGTCACCTTGTTGAAGTGACTCCTGGTTCTCCAAAGCCTGACATGAGCCTGAGGTGATGTGGCACCTCACTGACCCTTGCAGTAGTCACCTTTGAGTGGGGTAGAACTGGCTGGTTTTGTTATTCCTACTCAAAGAATAAGAAAACTGAGCCCCCAGGAAATTTGACAAGCCTGTGTCTTAATTCATTGATCAAAGAAAAACAGGAATATAAAGAATGGCATAGAGCGGATCCAGAAGGGGAAACGAGGAAGGAGAAGGTCCACTTAGGTCTCAATGCAGACCTTTCCTGAGACCTTCTCCATCCTGATTCTCAGAACACGCCATGAAGAAGCCTGTGTTGGCAATTCTAGCTTTACAGTGCTGACCCTCCTCCATGGCTAGCTCCCCCTGTGCATCCAGGCCTGGCTTCAGTGAATTACTTTTCTAGTCTGGGTCTTAATCTCCCCAGGTACCAAATGAGATAACAGCAAGTTCTAGAGGTCAACACCACTTCCAATAGAGTCTAAGAGGCCAGTCTTGATGCCTCCGCTTCTGTCATCCCCCACCCCAAGGAGACCTCAGGGTACAGTTGTCAACCCTTTGACTTCCTTGGCAACACTGTGATCTGGGGCAAGCTCCTGAGCGTCCTTCTCAAGCCCTCTATTCTGAAGTATGTTCCATGTTCCAGTCCCAAGGCACCCTGGTCTAAGCCTGGAAACAGAGGAGAGCTTTCAGGATAGGGACCATCATTGTGCCTGATACCAAATGACAGCCTGAGGCCAAGAGAGGAAAGGGTTTGACTCCAGATTGTGCACAAGCTGGGGAGAGAGAGCTGGGACCTGAACCAACACTCTGCGTCCACAGCATCCCCCTTGTGCCTGCAGAACCACACTGTGCACGACTTCAGGGTCCATCTTCAATCTGCCTCCTTGAAGAAGCTTTCTGTGACCCCCCCGCCCTCCCCCCCACACACACTGGTTGGTTCCTTTCTTCTCTAATCTGAGGCAGTTTAGAGATTTTGGTAATACTTAGTCTATTTCACTCGATCAGCTGGTTAGGGAAATCTCTGTGGCCCAACTAGTGTGTGTGTGTGTGTGTGTGTGTTTTCTTCCTCTTTGGTTACAGGCTCAACACAGCCTCCGGCTTTGAATCCAGCTCCACCAATGCTTAGGCAAATTATTTCTGTGTCCCAGTTTCCTTATCTGACAACTAGGGATAATACTATTACCTAGCTCTCAGGGTGAGGATTAAATGAAATGAGACAGACATACTCACTTACATCCATGCCTGGCATAGAGTAGTGACTTAATAAATAGTCATCAGCTTTAATGATTATTAGCTCTTAATAATGTTACTGGCAGCTTTTACCCTGTGATCAGTCGAAGACCAGGACAGCAATGTCAGGGGCTGACTCAGACCAAGGAGGCCGCTTGGGGCAATGAAGCAATAACAAGCTGAGTCTAAGAGGCAGGACACCTGGGCTTGAGTTTAGCTCTACCATGTGCCCCCACCCCTCCGTGGCCAGTGGCTAGGGTACTGAGTGGGAGGGCAGTACTGAAGAATGCTGGGATGGGATTGCCCTAGATCACAGGCCATGGGTAATCTCTTGTTGTTCCTCCCTTGCTTAAAATTTATCAGCCACTTCCCAGGCTCTTCCTTTTATTTTGTTTTATTTTTTTAATTTGCCCAGGCTGGGCTCGAGTTATCCTCCCACCCAGGCAAGCTGGGCTTCCAATCCCTTCTGAATCAAAGCCAGCCCGCTGACACCCTCTTCCACTTTGCCCATTTTTGAGACCCTGTTTGCTAGACTTCCAAGCCCAGTTAGCTGTGATGCTCCTGGGCAATTGCCCTATTCTCCCCAGGCCTGGTCAGGGCCCCTCTGGGCACCTGCAGCCCTTACATGCATCTTCCTGGAACCATTCCATTTCATCAGTGCTTAGTTCTTTAAGTATCTAGATTACTAGATGTCAGAGAAAGGGCTGGTCACATTGCTAATCCACCCCTCAGCAACCCCAGGGGTGGCACAAATGTGGAAGAGGTACTCAGTCAAGGGCAGTTGGATGACATGGCATAAAAACCTATCCCAACTCTATAAAACTCTAATTCAACTGCCCAGATGAGTCATTCAGGCTTTCCAGACCTCTATTTCTCTATCTGTTAAATGGGGGCCATTATTCTTGCCTTGTCCCCTCCTTAAGGCTGCTTAAGAGTCAAAGAGATGTGCTTTATAAGATGCTTTGCTTATTCAACAAATATCTATTAAGCATCTACCAGATGCAAGGCATGCTCTAATATGATTCCTGTTATTTATTTTCTTAAATTTGAAATATCATTCACATACCATAAAATTTACCACCTTAAAGTATACAATTCAATGCCTTTTAGTATATTTACAGAGTTGTGCAACCATCACCACTAATCCCAGGATCCCAGTCATTCTTAGCAAGAACCAACAATGCTCTTAGAATCCCAGGTCTCTAGTTCTGGTTTGATCCAGGTGCAACTTTTCTGGGAAAGCCCAGGGTGCACCTTAGAAGAATTTATCTGGAACAAAAGTAGAATATAATATAAACGCTCAGGACACACTCTGACCCACATTGTGAACCCAAAGTTGTAGGTTTTCTCATCAGCCCAGCCCAAGCCTTTCCTAGCCTGGCTTCTCCCGCTGCCCAGAACGTATTGATTGTGCTGGGCCTGGCCTCAGTTTCCCCACCCACTCCCTGGGCAACATGCTAAAAATTACACCTCCCACAGAGAATCTCCCCTCCCTCCAAAACATGGCTAATCCTCCCCACCTTGTGGGCAGAAGCGGAGCCTGTGAAACTCAGCCAGGACTGGCAAGAGCAGTGGGTTGGGGCTAGATCTGGGGAACCTTTGAATACAGAAGTGTTGAGTGACGCTTTAGTCTATAGACCTTAGGAAGCCTGAGAAGCTCTGAAATGGTGATACCACCTCCACACACGAGGCTGAACCAAAGAGGGAAGGGAGTCCTTGAAGTGGGGAGGCACTGAGAGGCCAGTTCAGAGGCTGTCCTGATAGATGTCAGCATTGGTGATGGAAAGAAAGATCAGGATTCCTGGACACTCCTGGCTTCTGTCTTGTAGCTCTGCTCTGCCACTGTGTGATCTTGGAGAAGTCCCTTACTTTCTCTGAACCTCAGTTAATCTACCCACAAAATAGAATAATTATTCTCAACCCCTCCTTGCCTCTCTTCTCAGAATTTTGGGGAAAATCAGAGAAAAGTGATGAACTGAAAAGCCCTTCAGCACCAGGCAAGCTGGTGCATACCTGGAATCCCAGCTGGCACACACCTGTATCCATCTACTTGGGAGGCTAAAGAAGGAAGATTGCAAGTTTGAGGCCAGCCTGGGGAACTTAGTGAGATCCTGTCTCAAAATGAAAAAAAGAAGGAAAAAGAGAGACAAAGAAAAAAGAAAAGAAAAAAAAGGCTAGGGATATAGCTCAGTGGTAGAGTGCTTGCCTAGCATGTGCCAGGCCCTGCGTCCAATCCCCACTCAAAAAAAAAAAAAAAGAGTTGGGGGCGGGTGGGAAGAAGGAAGGAAAGGAAAGCTCCTCACAGGAAAAATATAAGGGTCTTTGATCTAGTCGTGTGTGAGCCAGGTGATGAGAGTCATGAGATTAAGGAATCCCCAATAGAGTTTCCCTGCCTTTCTCTGTCTCCTTTTCCTGAATGGAAATGCAGAAATCCCTCCAAGAAGAATCAGAGAAATGCAAGAATCCCAGAAATAAGGAGACACAAAAGAAATGCTGGATATCTGGGCCTTATCTGGGTAACATTCCTGAGGCCCAGGCCCCCCAGAAATAGCTCTTCTTGCCCCAGGGGGATGATCTGTTCCTGCTGGGGCAGAGGCTGGAGGGCAGTCTGAGTCAGGAGGAGGGATGGGTGGGCGAGGGAAGGGGAGGGAAAGGAAGCTTTCCCTCAGGAGAAAATGACACATCCACCTTCCCTGTGACAACCACGCTTGTGTCATTTTCCTCCTCTGAACCTCAGCACTCTTTAACTGTAAAATGGGGTGGAAAAGCCCCTGACATCCTCTGAGTCCAGTTTGGTAAATATGACTGCCTTCCCACATCCTTTGAAACCCAGCAGGATCCCAGGCCTAACAGCATACTCTCCCCCCAACTTTCCTCTTAAGTTGTTTGAAGAAAAGTCCAAAGTCACATTAGGGACAGAGTCCAGGCCTCTAGGGGTATTAGCTACTTTTTGACAAAGGATGAGAGGAGCTGGGGAAGGGTCCCCTCTGTGGATCAGCAGAAGGGCTGATAGAAATCCTGGCTCCCAGAATTCCACATTGTCTGGAGAAAGGTTGGCCCCTGGGCAATGGACCAAAGGGGAGCACTTTTTCCTCCACTCACCACCAGCAGGACGGGGAAGAAGCATTCACATCTGCTGGTGCCCTCCTCATCCACCATCCAGATGGGCCCTGCCCTCCTCACATTGGGGGAGGAAGGGAAGCAACTGGGCATCTGTACTCAGCAAGAGACATCAAACCTCCACACACTTTTGTGAGGCCTAGAAGCACAGCTGCCTGTGACCCCTGCACCCCAGCAGCTCTCTGGTTCTTGCCAAACTTCCAAACTTCCCTGCCTTTTCTCAGGTAGCTCCCTCCTCCTGGAGTCATGGGAGGAAGGTATGGGCACAGCATCAAAAGCCCCTCCTCCACTCTTCCCAGTTCTCTCTCCTCTGAGCTCTGGTTGCACATGGCCAGTCCCTCTCAATGGCAATTTGCATGCTGACTGTGTCACAGTCACACCTGCTCACACTGACACCCCTAGAGGGAACACAGGTGATGACTAGTTTCTAGCATGGCCTCTGGAGCCAGTCTGTCCTGAACTGAAACACCCGCTGTGGTTTCTTAGCCACATGACCCTGGGGCAGTCACTTATCCCAAGCATCGGTTTTCTCTGGAAAATTCAGGCAATAACAGTACCTCCTGTGTTGCAATTAAAAGAGGTAATGCGGGCTGAGGTTGTGGGCCAGAGGTAGAGCACTTGTCTACCACGTGTGAGGCCCTGGGTTCAATCCTCAGCACCACATTAAACAAACAAACAAACAAATAAATAAATAAATAAAAGTTGGGAGGAGAGGTAATGTTCTAAGAGGCTCAGCAGCGAGCCTTAACAAAACGAGAGCTTAGCAATGTGAAATTGGTTATGGTGACCTTTAGGGCAGTTTTATGAGATCTTCTTGACATCTCCTGAAATACCTAGCACAGAGCCACACACTGGATATATGACTACATGGAAGCAGATCTGTGAGCAGCATCAGGAAGCCCTTTCCAACAGGTAGAGCAGTGAAACCTGGGTCTGGGCTGCCTCTGTGGGTCAGGAGCTCTGTATCACAGAGCAACATGCAAGCAGACGCAGGACAGCCATTTGACCTAGGGAGCACAGGCAGGAGACGTAGCGGTCAGAGTATGGGCTCTGAAGCCAGACTCCATGGGCATGAATCTCCCAGCTCCTTCTCTTACTCAATGTGAGGACCTAGCTGTGTCTCAGTATAAAACAGGGGTAATACAGTAATAATACTACCTACCCAAAGGACTGTCATGAGGATTAAATGAGATAATACGTGGCAATGCAAGAGAACATGCCCAGCTATTGTGATCATTGTTGATATTTGTATTTCTGTCACTAAAGAGAGGAGTTACAGGACTGAGGCTGTAGTTCAGTGGCAGGGTGCTTGCCTAGCATGTGTGAGGCACTGGGATTGAGTCTCAGCACCACATAAAATAAATAAATAAAGGTATTGTATCCATCTATAACTAAAAAATATATTTTTTTAAAAAAAAGAGAGAGAGAGAGGAGTCACAGCCCCTTATAGGCCTTTGAGCTGTTCATTTTCCCATAACCAATACTCCAGTAACATTTTAGCATGCTTTGGAGGTCTGTCTGCCTAGCAGCCTCCACCCGACTGGTCAGGTTCTCAAGAAGCATCCTGACCTAGCACTCTATAGACACTCTTCCCTACAGCCCTGGAAATTTGCAGAAGAACCTTCAAAATCACCCAATGAACAAAGGGTGATGAGGAAGGCAAGAGTCTGGGTAAACTAACCCCCAGTTCAATGAGACAAACTGGTACAAATGCTTACGTGTTGGGATTGTAGTGCCCAAAAGGATTTGAAAAACATTGTTCTAACTGACACTCAGAAGAGCCAATGTATTCATCTACGTTCTGCAGAAGGGGAGACTGAGGCCCAGAAAGGGGGAAAATATGAGACCAAGGCCACAGAGCAAGTACTTGAATGTGGGATTTGGACTTGCAGGCGGATGGCCTCCACTGCACCAGGCTGCCAGGGAAAATCTATTCCTTCAGCAAACTGATAATGGTTAATGCTTAGACTCTCATCTTTCTCTGCTCTGAGCTTGCTTCCTTGAAGGGCTTCAGGAAGCTTGAGGAGAGACTGTTCAAACCAACCTCTACCTCCCCTTACCGAACCCCTACCTCCCCTATGCACACACATCCCGAGTTTCCCTTCTCCCCGCACATTGGCCCAAATGTCAGGGAACAGTTGGGCAGACCTCCTCCTGGGAACTCCTAATCCACCTCCTCTGTCCTGGCTGCACTGTGGCTGTGGACAGAGGATGCCTTGTTCCCAGTACTTCCTGCCCAGAGATCTCTGTGGGGCCCATGTTCTGGCAGGAAGGAGCCAAATCATTCCTTTTAACTGGAGCTAAAGCCATCCCTGTCCCCACTGCCCAGTAATCACATGTTTCCAGCTCCCTTCTCCATTCATTCTACCTGCCTCAGCTTGGCTCAGCCCCATCCCATCCCCCATGGTCCCTGCCCCCTATACCCACAGACAGACAGACAGACAGACACACACACACACACACACACACACACACTGGAATAATCCCTTACAAAGCCAGAGGTCCTTCATATTTATCCCAAACTAAAAAACAGGATTCTGAAATGATAACACCATTTGTTGTAGCTCAGTGGCAGAGGGGACAATTTTTTAGGGTCTTTCTACCAGTCCAAGGTAAGCCCTGTAGTCATGTCTCCTAATAACCCCACAATGGCATTTATAATTTCTTAATCAATACAACTTTATTGGCCTTGCCCTGCCAGAGTCACACCTCCTAACATGCCCCAAGTCAGTGAGTTTCCAAATCTCTTACTCAAAGCCAAGGTCTGTGGCAGCCAAGGTCTAGGGGCAACTGGGGCCTGAGGAATTAGCCAATTAGAACCACCAATCCTACCCCTACTTCAATGGAGGCTACAATCCCTTTAGCTATTTTGTGCACTGAGATTCTTTGGGATTCACTTGAAAAAGGATTTCCCTACTGTAAAGTTAAAAAAGAAAAAAAAAAAAAAAAAAGAAAGCTTGTTTAGTCTGACCCTACCTTTTCCCAGCCCCTGCCCAAGGAATGTATATATGACACTGAGGCCATCAGAAAGGAATATCATACAGTATCAGTTGGCGACAGAACCAGAATGAAAACGCCCTCTCCCGAATCCAGTCTACACCTTGGAATGATAAGCACAAGAAAGCAAGGGCCGCAGGGCCTGCGGATCCAGCTTCCCAGCCCAACACCATCTGACGCCAAGTTGGCGTGAATAAGCAAGGTAGGCAAAGAATGTCGTTTGTCAACACAGAATACTTAATGAATGTGCATTTCAGGTCTTACTTCAGACAATCCTAAACCGGGCAGAGCCCTCGGTACTGCCCCCTTTTTCAACCCCCCAGGAACCTTGATCTAATAAACTCTCACACCACCCCAGCATTAAAATAGATCAAAACCAAGCGCCTGGAAGACCCCTCTGCCCAACCTCAGCAGAAGCAGGAGACCAGGCAGTGCCTCTGGGACACTCACCCCTCTGTGCACGCAGGCTCCCTGGTGAAGACGTCTGCAGCCAGGCACCTAAAAGGAGGAGACAGCATTAGCTCCTCAGAACAGCTCCCGGCCCAGCGCATGCTGGCAGCTGGGAGGCTGGCTCTGGACTTTGGAGGAACGTCAGGGAAGTTGCTGAACCTGTTAAGCAGAACAGCTGTGGGACTGAATGCAGAGGGCAAACGGGAAGGTGAGGAATCTAGGGCTGCCGTGGCTCGCAGGGGCCAGACTGGGAAGGGACTGAGAAGAAGACTGAGAAGGCCAAGATGAAGGTGAATCTTTTTTTGTTTGTTTGTTTTTAATTTTTATTGTTGGTTGTTCAAAACATTACATAGTTCTTGATATATCATATTTCACACTTTGATTCAAGTGGGTTGGGGGGGAAGGTGAATCTTAAAGCAATGGGAAGCCACTTGGAAAGGGACAAGAATGGCTGCGTGGTGAAGTGATTGCAGAAGACAGACTCAAGAGACATTTACTTTTAATTGTATAGGTAGGTGAGAGAGAGTAGGGGCCCCAACACTCAGGGGCCTTCCATGTCAGTCCAGCCCCCAGAAAAAACATTCCCACTGCCCTCTCAACCTGCCTCAGTCTCCCCATGTGGGGAAAAATAATATGGTCAGCCTCAGTGACCCCGAGCTGGTAGAATTCACTCACAGGGTACTAAAGCCCTTTGCCCTCTTCTTGGAGCCCCAACTACAGACCCAGCCTGGTATTCCACGGGTCGGGTAGCTGGAGGTCCTCTGCACTCAGATGCTCCATAAAGTCAATCTCCAGGCGGGACAAAGTGTTTCCACATCCCTAGGAACATGAGGATCAATCAGGCAAACAGGAAGAACACCCAGTGGTTAATGAGCTTGGGCTCTGGAGTGACACAGACCTGTGGAGAATTTTGGCTCCCCACTTTTTAACTATGTGGCCTGGCCAAGTCACTTCCTTTCCTCACCTGGAAATTAGGAGTAATAGTGTCAACTTCTGGGGCAAAGGAAGGACTAGATGAGATGATGCACTTGGAGAGTTTGTATGATGTCTCATCACAACCTCCACTTACAGATGAGGAACCTGAGACCCAGAAAGTGAAATGACTCATTGAACACCACGCGGTAAGTGAGTGGCAGAGCCAAGACCCCCACACTGGCTGCTGGGCTGTGGGGCAGTGGTTCTCAACACTAGACCAGGCATAAGCTATTTTGGTCCCTGCTTTTTGGATGAGAAAGTTAAAGCTAAAAAAAATCACATGTGACTTGCCCAAAGTCACAGAAAATTAACAGTAGGCAAGGGACTTGAACCCAAGCCTCCTTGGTGAAAAAATCCTAGGGTCTCTGTGGATATCCAGAGTGCAGAGAAGCTTCAGATCTCAGGGCCCTCTAAACCTGGAACAGGGACAAATGCAAATCAGGGTGGTGTGTGTGTGTGTGTGTGTGTGTGTGTGTGTGTATGTCTGCACATGTGCAGCTACCTTGAGAGGAAACCAGAAGGAGCTGGTGAAACAAAAGCTTCTTTTTCAGAAGCCTTCTCTAGGGACTGGACAGAAAAGGAGGGGGCTGACAAGCAGGGCCACCATCCTGCCTGCTAGGGCTGAGCCAGCAGCTGGATCTAAACAAACAGAAGCAGCTCTGCCTTGCCCACCATCTTGCTATGTGATCCTAGGCCTCTCTCCGTCTCTGTCTTATTCTTGTCTCTTGTCTGTCTGCCCCCAGCGCCCTGTCTTCCTTCCTCCCTCTCATATTTTTCTCTTCAACTCCAGAATGAGATGGCTGTAGTAACTAATGTCCAGTTACAGGAGACTGCTACAGCCTCAAGTGGTGGCCTCCCAGCCCTGGCTCCATGTTACCACAACAGGATTGGGGAATCCTGCATTCTCCATCTGGCTGTATAACCAAGCACCTTCTTTCTGACAGGTCTCTGCTTTCTCATCTGAAAAATGGGGACTTTTTCCTGATCACCAGCAGAAGGGAAGATCCAAGGAGCTACCCCCAAACAATCTCCTAATGCATCATAAAGAACATCCCCCATGTCCCCATCTGACTCTCATGTTTAAACTTCTAACTTCTCCTCCATTCCTTCTGGTCCATGTTCCATCCAGACAAGTGGCAGAATCAAAACCACCCCAATGGATTCAACAGTTATAACAACAGCCCCATAATCAATCACAGTGGCAATCACCACCACAGTTAATATGGGGCTGCTCAGAAGTGCCAGACACTGAACTAAATGCTTCCTTACATCATTTCTCAGGTTAGTCCCTTCATTACCATTAGGACCAATTTATAGATGACAGACTGAGGTTTGGCAAAGGGAAATGCCCAAAGTCACACTCAGAGCAGGTGAGAAGCTATCTTAACCTGGATGCTATGGGATTGCCCATGACAACACTTCACCAAGAAGAATGGCCCAATGCCAGAGGTGAGTGGGGAATAGATGGCCTGCTCTGTCCTTAAATTCATCTTTTTATAGTCTTGGATGATTATTCAAATGTGTCCAACTCAACTCTCTGGCTACAACAGTGTTGTCCAAAGAAAATATCATGTGAGGCCTGGCACAATGATACGTGCCTGTAGTCCCAGCTACTTGGAAACTGAGGTGGGATCACTTAAGCCCAGGAGTTCAATAGCAGCTGGGCAACATAGCAAGACCATGTCACATACACAAAAAGAAATATAATGCAAGCCACATATTTAACTTTAAAATTCCCAGTAGCCACATCTTATAAAGAATAAAGGAATGGGTGAAAAAAAAATTTTGTGTGAGGTATTGGTGATTGGACCCAAAGCCTTGAAGATGCTAAGCAAACATTCTACCACTGAGCTACATCCCCAGCTCTGAAATTAATTCTAATATTTAACCAATATATCAATTTAAACATGTAATATATATATATATATATATATATATATATATATATATACACACACACACACACACAAATATATACTATTTAAATATCTTATATTCTTTTTTCATACTAAATCAGATCTAGTATATACTTTATACTTACAGCACTTCTTGATACAGATGTTAAATTTTTAATAGATATTTAGATTATCTTAGCCTTTACAAATGAAAAAGTATATTCACAAATCCAAGTTCCCAAACAATTGTAGAAGTTTGTCCACAATGGAGTGTCATTTTTTAATTTTCAGTTAATTAAATTAAATATTAAGTTTTTAAAAAATTTTGGAACTGGGGATTGAACCCAGGGATACTTTACCACTGAGCTACATTCCCACCCCCTTTTTAAAAAATATTTACTTTTTAGGTGTAGATGAACACAACACAATACCTTTATTTTTATGTGGTGCTGAGGATCAAACCTGGGCCCCGCCTGTGCTAGGCTCTACCGCTGAGCCACAATCCCAGCACCCCCTTTTTAATTTTTATTTTGAAACAAGGTCTCACTAAGTTGTTTAGGGCCTTGCTAAGTGATATATGCTGACCTCAAATTTGTGATCCTCCTGCCTCAGCCTCCCAAGTTGCTAGGACTGCAGGTGTGCACCACCTCACCTGGCTAAATATTAAATAAAATTTAAAATTCAGTTCCCCAGTCACAGTAGCCACATTTCAAGTGTTCAACAACCACATGACTAGTGGCTACTGTATAAAGCAGCTGCAGCTCTGAAGTCAAGTCCTTGGGGGTGTGAACTGATGGTCTCATTCACTCAAACCCAGAGCTAAGCCTCAGAGGTAAACTGGCATCTGAATAGAATGGCTTCTATTCATTTAATATAATAGAATTAGGCTGAGCCAAATATTAATGCCTACATATGGTGCCTATAATATTCACAATGATGGTAAGGAAGGAATCATAGTACGGCTAGTTTAGAGGATGACTCTGTGGCTCAGAGAGGTGGGCCACCTGCCCAAGTTTTGACAGGCCAGGTGACATGGGCTCTGTCCCTAAAGTGTGACAGGGGCCCATTCTAGTCCGAGAATCAGTTTCTGGAGAAAGAAACAATCCTTTGCCCTCTTCTCAGGAATCCTTCTCCCACAATTTAGTGGCAGAGAATGGCCCAGAACAGGAAATCTAGTGAAGAGGCTAAAGGGGAAGGAAAGCAAAAGAAAGATGCTCGGGCTGTGCTGGGCAGAGGTCCTGTGTGGAGGGCTTGGGACACCATGACACCTTCCCTACCTCCCCCTCGCCCCTGCCCAGCAGGGGCAAAGTCAGGACTTCCGCTGGCTGCCTGTTCTTTGGGTCACTAGGTGCTCTTTCCCACCTGCCCTGCAAGAGCACTCACACAGAGGCCCTTGGACTGGAGCCAGGACTAACCTCCCAGGGCGGCCTCAGCTGGAGGACAGGGAAAGGATCCAAGTGGCCTCCTGTCCCTGGACAGGAGAGAGCCCTAGCGTCAGAGCCTATAGTAGGGAAAAGGTGGCAGGTTCAGGCCAGAAAAACCCGGGTGGCTCCGCCCTCTCAGCTCCTGCCTACCAGTCCAGCAGGGTGAAATTTTCACTAGCTATTAGGTTTAACAATTAACTGTGATTGGTTTCCACTTTAGCAGGAGCTAATTCCAGCAAGAGGTCCCATCTGAAAATAGGGGGACTTGGAAGAAGGCAAGGCTGAAGGCAGAAGGGCGTCTAGTGACCTCCCCAACTGCTCCTCCCAGCCCCTCCCTGCAAAAGTGGAACAGTTGTCTGTGCTAAGAGGTGGCGGCTTAAGTTCCATGAGGTCAGGGTAGTGCCTGGCACATAGCAGGAGCTCAATAAATATTTTTAACCAATAAGGGGTGAGGGGAAACTAGAATAAAACAGGCCAGCTAGGTAAGCAGCCTGATGGAGGAGCAAGGAAGGGAGGTGAAAGATGGCTTGCCCTGAGCTGGGAACTCCTAACCTCTTAGACCCCAAGATCTCCCAAAATTGGAACAGTGGCCATCCAGAGCTTGCCAAGGACATGGTTTTGAAGCACCCCAGCACTGGACGCTGCTCCTTGCTCCATTCTTTCTAACTGTGACCTCGGGAGCCCTGGTTTCTTCCAGTCATGAAGGTGATCCTGCCCCAGCTTAGGGCTGGTGAACGGTGCCAGGCCCACAGTGCTCGGAGGCCTGTGCTGTTCTAATGAAGTCGTGTCTTTTGCTGCTTGGCAACAGCCGCCTTCTCTCAGGCCACCCCCTGATCTCCCCCACATCCCAATATTCCCCTGGATCCCACCTATATGGCCCTATATTTCTTCTTCTCCGGAAGGAAAACCTGGAATGATGATGCCAGCTGCAGCCCACTCCCTTCCCACTCACCTGGGATCACACACACACCCTGGCAACAGATTGCTCCCAAACTGACGTGAGCTTGTCATTTACATCCTCCTTGGGTTCCCTCCTTGGGTTCTCTTCCCCCAACCCCTAACACAGGCCTAGGTCTACAGCCTACCACGGGGCGGGTCCCTCCGTATTCTTGGGTGGTGTTTCCCGGTCCTGGGCCTCTGCCTCCCGTCTGTGTAAGGTTAAGAGATCATTTCTTCTGCTAGTTGACTCTGATCTTTAGAAATTCTGATATTTCTGGGATCAGTTTGTACTTTAACTACAAGCAAATGAGGGTTCAAATCCTAACCTTGGCCAGGTAAACAGGCAGCCCTGAAGAAGCCCAGAACTGAAGCCACTCTCGGCTCCTGACTGGGCAGAAAGGGACCAAGGCCCCCCGCTTGCCCACCCCTGCCTGCAGCCTTCACTGGTTCCCACTGCCTCCAACAGAAAGCTCTCATTTTCCTGCCCCTACATCCCAGGCTTCTCTCTCTTGCTCTCAAGGGTGCCCTTGTGAGCCATCAGTCCCCCAAAATCTTCTTGGCAAAACAAAGCTTGATGCTCCCCCTCCACCTGAGATGCAGACCCCAAGTCCCTTCTGTGTGCAGATCCGTCCACCCTGCACTTTCTTCCATCCTGTAACCTCTATATACATGCCTCCCATTGTCCCCTCCCAGCCTCTTGTTGCCCCTCCTACTTCATGTCCTTTAGCTCAATGTCACCTCTGGCATGGGATCGACAAAATCGTTCATTTCTCAACTCATTCAGCCATGTATTTGCCAGACCCTGATTCCTGAGCTAGGGTCTTGATGCCCACACTTGAACTTAAGACCTCAGAACTCCTATTATGATTTTTCTTCTCTCTCACCCTAGCCCCCCAGTGCAATGCTCAGAACACAGTAGGTAGTACCCCTTGTTAGAGGATGACTCTGAACAAGGGTATTTGCTAAAACAACAGGTAGCCATTAACTAAAAAATCGTGAGTTATAATTTATTGTCCAGTTATTCTTTACAATGCTATATCAACATTTTACACATAGCATTTAAGTTAATTTTTATAGCCACCCCACCCTCCCCCAAAAAAAACTTGCCATCCCTAGCCCTTTGTTTTAAAGTTGAGAAAATTGAGACTAAGAAAGAGAAAGTGACTTGTCCAAGGTCACACAGTCAGGAAACAGCTGCATCAAGACTGGAATTTAAGTTCTTCGCTTTTACTCTCCTTGGCCTTTCTCCAACCCACAAATGAAGGAGGGGATATGTGAGAAATTGCAGCCTGTTAGTGACATGGGCCACAGGGGCTACAAAGAAATCAGCCCAGCCCAAGGCTGGAGGCAGATTCTGCTAATAAAACTTCATAAGCCTGGATTAAGCATCTGCTCTGTGCACAGCCCTGAGCTAGGGGCTGGGGAGAAAGAATGAGACATGAGACATTCCAGTGCTTCGAAGGGATCATGGCCTAGTAAGAGACCAGCCCTCTCCCCAGACAAAGCCAAAATAAGCAGAGCTTGTCCCCAGAGGGGAGCAGATAAGGTGCGAAGGGAATGCAGAGGAGGTAAAGTGAACCTCATTGTGCAGGTTGGGGGAGGGCTCACCAGGCTGGCATCTGAGTTCAGCCTTAAAAAGGCAGACAGGCTTTTGACAGGGATTGGGGAAGGGTGGGGGTGGCATTCCTGGCAGGGAGGAACAGAGGGAGCAAGGGCAAAGACACAGGTGAGCGATGGGCGTGTCCCAGGAGCCTCTGGCAGGGCGTTGTCCTAGCCCCTCCCTTCGCATCAGTCTGAGCATCCAGCCTTGCAGAAAGGCCACCTTGAGCTTCCCCAGACTCACAGGCATCTGGTGCACATTTGGTGAGTGGTCAGGGAAAGGGTGAGAAGGCCTGAGCATCTGGACATATGGTTTAACAAGAGGAAAGAGACAAAGAAGAACCAAAATCCAGGCTCTGCCCAGAAATTCAGAGAATAAAGATGCTAAAGAGGGTGGCCCCACCAGAGGTGGGTGATTGTGGGGAGATAGCCAGGAGAAGAGCAAAGAACATGACTGGGCAATCAAAGACCAGTTTCCAGAACCCAAGATCAAAGCTATGCAAGATCTTAATATTAGCCCGCTCAACTCCCATTTTACAGGTGGAAAAACTAGGCCCTCAGCACTTCACAGCAGAGCCAGCAATGAACACCTGGCTCTGTCATTAGCTCCCTCATGACCCTTTTCTAGACCTTACCTTCAACTCCATAAAACAACCCTGCAGACAGTGGTTTTAAACTTTTATGGGTCATGATTCAAAAACTTGGATGAAGTCAAAGGATCCTCTCCTGGGGACAATGGACACTCTCAAAATTGTGCATGCCAATTCAGAAGTTCACACATATCTGAGACCAGTGGTACTTCAAGGGCAATGTGAGAATCATCTGCATCCCAATCACTGTGAGAGGGAATCTGTAGGCTAATAACCAGCCCCATGAAACAGCTGAGTCTGAATCTCTGTGGTGGGTTCTGAAACAGAGTGTTTTAGCCGGGTCCCCTTTGCTGCTCTTAGCAGGAACAAAGTTCCACAAACTTGACCTCAGGAACCCTAGGAGTTAGGGGAATGGGATGGGATGCCCGGCTGTTTCCCCTTGAGCCATTTCACATATTGATTTTCTGCTCTCTTGCCTATGAAGAGTCGGTTCTGTGGCTAAGAGTTTTAAAGCCACTGCTCCTTCATCAAGGTCCCTTCTACTCAGGTGAGTAGCTGTCTAGGCTGGTGGGGTAGGTGGGGGCTCAGCACATGACTGCTGCTGCCCCAACTCTGGAGTGACACTCCTGAGTTTAGAGGCCCTGAATGGGAGGAAGTCTGGACTCCTTGGCTGAAGTTGGGGTGTGAGGAGGCCCAGGCTGCCTCACTGGACCTTGGGCCATTCCTATTTCCTATTTTTTCCCTTTCTAACAGAAGCTGTCTCTCCAGGCTCCAGCCTTTGCCTCCCTGCCCATTTCCTCCAGAGTTCCAGCCATCACTAACCCTGAGGGAGGATTCCCAAGCTCCCAAGCACCTTCTAAGCAGGCAAAACTGATACTTTCTGCATTGTTAAAGCCAGACTCAGAAAGATAAGTATCACATGTTTCCTCTCATGTGAAAGCTAGAGAAAGAAAAAAAAGTGGAGGACATCATGAATGTAAAAGGGGACTATCAATGTAAAAGAAGAGGAGTGGGAGTCAAGGGGAGGTAATAAGGAATGAATTTGATCAAACTATGTTATATGTATGTATGAATATGCCACAATAAAGCCCAATATTCTGTATGGTTTATATAAGCAAATAAAACAAAACAGAACACTAGTGCTCTTTGCAAATCATAAGCTTCCTTAACTGAAAGACTCAAAATCATCCATGAAAAACTAAGATGGTCAACAGGAAAACAGGAAAGGACCTTCAAACCTAACCTGTCAACTCTTCCTGATGCCAGGTGTCTCCCAAAGGTGGACAGCTAGCTGCCTAGTACCAATGAAGCTAGAGCCCTGGCCAGCTCCAGGGCTGGTGCCATGAGAAGGCCAGTCCCTGAAGTGGTGGCAGAGTTCTGGATCCCTGGATTGGAGACCCTGCTCTCAGAGGTAAGCATTTGTTCTCAGAACCTGAGCAAATGCACATCCCTTTGTTCTTAAAAGCTCCATCTTTGGGCTTTGGGCAAAGAGAGGTTTAGATTCCAGCTGTGCCTCCCAAGGGCTGAGGATTGGATAGGCCTTGAGGAACTCATTTTACTTACTTTGATGAACTGTGCACCATAACCGCTGCCTTGCTAGGCAGTTGCAGGAATTAAATAACATAAGATACGTGCACTTAGCATAGGTCCTGGTTAGAGGAAGTCAGTAAGTGCAAGCAGTGGTTTCTCAGTCACTAGAGTGGCCTCTTGTGAGGATCTAATTCTTTAGAGGCCTCAAAACCAGCCACCTGAAGTAGGTCTGGAAATTTTAGCTGTAGACCTCTAATCTGGAGAGAAAGTAGAGGAGGGGAAGGGGTCAGCAGAGAGAAGGGGGAGAGAAAACCAAGAGGAAGAGAGAGAAAAGGAAAGTGTAAGAATTCGGGGCCCAGAAAGGGTCTGACTCCCCAACTTGAGGGAAAGGAAGAGGATTTGATGGAAACTGCCAGAACAGGATAAGCCCTCTCTCCTTTCCAGATCCTTTGCAGCACAAAGCCTAGGAATAGCCTGCTGAGAAGCACTGCCCTGGCTGTCAATAGGGTATTGAAGCTTTGGGTTACCTCCAGGCTCTGGCTCTGCAAGCTGCTGCCCGTACATAGTGGCCTCCTGCCCTCCCGCTGAAACTGACAGAGATGGCCACGGTCAGGCTGACAACAAAACAACCTACCGTTCATCCCACAAAGGCACTGCCTATTTTGCAATTCTGATCCAGACTCAGCAGAACTCTTCTCTGCTGGATCCTCACCTTTGGGACCTATACAGAGCCTTCTAGGCTTCTATGAGCCCCAAGCTCCTGCTTCAGAGACTAAATCTGCAACTAAGTAAAGCATTACTGGGAGAATACACTGGAGCTATGAACAAGGTATTCCAAAGCCCCCTAACCTTTGGTGTCACTTCTTTCCAGGTATCACTGTCCCTCCCCAGGCTAATGAAGGCAATGACAATGACCATCTCTAAGATCCTCCCAGCTCTAACAGCAGCTACACCTCACGTGATGCCTCCAGTCCCAAAGTGGAAAAAGGATCTGCCTTGGAGAGGAGTGGGCTGTGCTGGGCTCTGCTGAGTGCAGAGGATGGATGTAGCAAAGGCCAAGGGTTATTATGATGATGGCGATTATAATTAAAAATCAAAGCAACAAATCTTTAAGCAATTTACAAAGAGCTTTCTCATTATCTCCTGAGATTTGCAATCTGGGCAGGTAGGTAGGGCTGGATGATGTTTATGCACATTTGGCAGATAAGGAAAGTGAAGCCCGATGATTAAGTAACTTGTCAAACTGCTAAGGACAGAGAAGGAGGAGCTGAAGAGAAAGTAATAAGTATTGAGTGCTTACTGTGTACCACCTCACTAAGATTGTTCACAACTTATCTTGATCAGATCTTACCACTATTACACTAGTTATAGTGTAGGTACTACTGTCCCTGTTTCATTGAAGAGAGAATAGAGCCTGAGAAAAAGTAACTGATCTACCCTAAAGCTCATGATTGTTCAGTTCGAAGCCTGAATTTGGGCCAGGGTTTGTGAGACTCCAAGGCCTATGCTCTTTTTCTTCCTGACTATATTGGGTTGAATAGTGACCCCACCCCCACCAATCATGTCTATATAGAAGCTCAAAATATGAACTTATTTGGAAATAGGGTCTTTGCCAGTGTGATTAGTTAAATTAAAATGAGGTCATACTGGATTAGGATTAGGGTAAGGGTAGGTCCTGAACTTAACATGAGTGCTGTCCTTATCATATGACACAGAGTCACAGGGAGAAAGCCATGTGACAAGAGATGCAGTTTTTGCAAGTGAAGGATCACTATTGCAGGCAACCAGCAGGAGCTAGGTAAGAGGCCATGGAAAAGACTTGCCCACTGGGAGCCTCCAGAAAGAACCAACCTTGCTGACACTTGATTTCAGACTTCCAGCTTCCAGAACTGTGAGAATAAATTTCCGTGGCTCCAAATTCCCCGGTTTGTGATACTCCCATATAGCAGCCCTAGGAAATTAACACACCATGTGTCCTTTGAATAGTAGACCCAGGGCTCTCAAACTCTGGTTTTCAGATTTCCATTTATTAGGCAGCTGTGGAGGTATAAGGGGGACTCGTGAAAAGTCCCTCATCCAGGCTTCTTGATGTTCTAGGCCCCTATCCACCCTGCTGGGGCCTCCCTTTGAATTTGTTTAGCAGCCTCTGTCCCAGTCAACAATCCTCCCCTTCTATCCTAAATCATTCTCCACCACCACCTGGAGAGATGTTTTTGAAATGCAAATCTGATCCTTCCGGGTTGGCTTAATTCTCTTCCTAGTTCCCCACCACCTGCTGAACTTGGTCAAGCTCTTCAGCCTCTGACAAATCTGTCCCCAACCTTCCTCTCAGCCTTATCTCCAGCCACTCACCCCACCTGTCCCCACCTCCAGCCACCTTCCACTCCAAAGACATGGAACTGTTGCCTTAGCATATGCTGTTGCAACTACCTTGAAACCAAATTAAACTCAAACACCATCTCTCTTTCTCTTCCATAAAGAATTTTCCTCATAAGAAGCCACACCCTGGCACCTTGTACATTGTCCTTGTGGTACTGCATCTTTGCATGTCTGTCCCCACCCTCAGTCTGTGAACACTGTTATGATCATATCTCTTTCTATAGGTCTAAGGCCCGGTACAAAGGCATTCAAGAATGTTGAACTAGATTGTGGAGCAACCATAATAGTAATAACAGCTAACATTTACCAAATGTTTACTATGTGCCCACACTGTGCTAAGCATTCCATATGTGTTGTCTCATTTAATTCTCAGAACAGTGCTCTGAAACAGAGACTATTATTGGTTCTGCTTTACAGGTGGGAAAATGAAGAGATGCAATCACTTGCTAAAGTCCACCCAACTAGTACATGGCAAAGACTAAATGAATTCAGAGCCAATGCTGGTAATCAAGGTAGTATCCCTTCCTTATCTGAGGCTTCACTTTCCACAGTTTCAGTTACCTTTATCAACCATGGTCTGAAAATACTAAATTAAAAAGTCCAAGAAATAAACAATTCATAAATTTTAAGTTGGAGGCCATTCTGAGTAGTATAATGAAATCTCATACCATCCTGGCTCTGTCCTGACTGGGATGTGAATCATCTCTTTGTCCCATGTATCCACTCTATATATGCTACCTGTCCTTTAGTCACTTAGCAGCCATCTAATATCAGAGCAACTGTTGTATTGGTATCCCAATAATTGTATTCAATCCTTATTTTACATAATAATGGCCCAAAGCATAATAGTGATGTTGGCAATTTTTATATGCCAAAGAAAAACCAGGAAGTGCTGGTGAAAGCCCTAGACTTAATAGGAAAAAAACCCATAGTGTTTTATACATATACACACATATATATCTGTGTATATATATACATACATATATGTGTGTATATATACACACACACACACACACACACAGAGTTTGGTACTATCCCTGCTTTCAGAAACCCATTGAGGATCTTGGTATATAACTCTGGTAGATAAGAGGCAATTCCTGAGCTGGACATAGTGGTACACGCCTGTAATCCCAGATGCTTGGGAGGCTGAGGTAGGAGGATCATGAGTTCAAAGCCAACCTCAGCAACTTACTGAGGTCCTAAGCAACTCAGTGAGACCCTGTCTCTAAGTAGACTATTTAAAAGGGCTGGAGGACTAGGGCTGGGGCTCAGTAGTAGAGCAGTTGCTTAGCACCTATGAAGCATTGGGTTCAATCCTCAGCATCACATAAAAATAAATACATAAAATAAAGGTATTATGTTCATCTACAATTAAAAAATATTTAAAAAAAATTTTTGTAGTTGTAGATGGTCAGATTGCTTTATTTTATTTATTTTCTTTTATGTGGTGCTGAGGATCGAACCCAGTGCCTCACACATGCTAGGCAAGTGCTCCACCACTGAGCTACAACTCTAGACCCTAAAAAAATATCATTTAAAAAATAAAATAAGGGCTGGGATTATGGCTCAGTGGTAGAGCGCTCGCCTAGCACGGGAGGGACCCAGGTTCAGTCCTCAGGACCACATAAAAATAAAGGCATTGTGCTGTGTCCATCTACACCAAAAAAAAAAAAATATTAAAAATTCTCTCTCTCTTTCTTAAAAACAAACAAACAAAAAAAAAAACAAGGCATGGACTCAGATCTTTAGATTCCTCATTCAATGCTCTTCCTCTTCTCATTCCTGCAGAATCCTAATCCAGGAAGATATAGAACACAAGCTAGGCTGTGTCTCCCAAGGAGCTTTCTACTGCTTTCACTACAGCCTGGAGAACACTGGTCAGGGTAGGAGGCTCAGATCTATAGCCAGGATATAGAGCAGTTAAAAAAAAAAAAAAGGATAAATGTGGTTAAGAAAAGTCTGCACCCATGGGGCTGGGATTGTGGCTCAGCAGTAGAACACTTGCCTAGCATGTGCGAGGCCCTGGGTTCAATCCTCAGCACCACATAAAATAAATAAAATAGAGGTATTGCATCCAACTACAACTAAAAAAATAAATATTAAAATAAAATACAGAACGTGAGTGTTTAAAAAAGAGAAGTCTGCACCCTGCTTAGATAGTATATTGTCAAGGATTGAGGGGAAACGTTGGGTGTCATTTTATACATTTCCCATTTTATGAATCAATTCACTGGACAAACTTATTGAACAGAAATCATAAGCTATCACTGTGGGGGACACTAGGAAGATTAATAAGCAAGTTCCTATCCAGATGGCATTTTTCGTCTACTTAGGAAAGACAAACAACTAACAAGTTCCTGTATAACAAACTGTCATATGCCCCATAAGACAGAAAGCTCAAAGACTATGTAACAGAAGAAACTGAAAGCCTAGGGAGCTGGCAAACACCACCCACTCCAGAGAATGACCAGAGGGCTGAAATCTGAGCAGGGGAGTCTGCCAAGATAAGCAGCAAAGGAAGAGTGTGCTAGGTAGAAAGAACCGTGTGCAAAAATCCCGAAGGCAAAAGTTCTTGGTGCCTGGGTGAACTAAAAGGCCAGAGTGTCTGATTTCAGGGAGGTGGGCAGGGACTGGATCTTACAAGGCTTTGTAGGTCAAGGTAAGGGTTGGAGACACTGAGCAGAGCAGGAAATCCCATGCTGAGAAACCTGGCCAAGAGCAGACACTGTCGAGTCACTGCATTAGTTAGTAAAGTAGTGACTTGTTCAAGATCAAAAGGAAGATGTGGGACTTGAAACCACAACCCCTACCTACCATTCAGGACTTTGACTCTACTTCAGAGGTACCTGTGGCAGAGGACAGGTGGGGGTGGAGCTTTCCAGGTGTTTCAGCCTAGAGAAGGGTCCTGGCTCCCTACCTGCACTGCTCTAGAGTTATGTTAGAACCATCTACTTTTGTCAAAACGCAGATTGCTGGGCTCCGCCCACAGAATTTTTTATTCTGTAGGTCTGGCACAGGTCCTTAAAATTTGCATTTCTAATAAACTCCTGGGTGACTTTGCGGACCACACTTTGAGAACCATTGCTCTAGGCTAGAGTAAAAGGAATTGCAGAAGATAAGTGGGGACCTTGGAGACTAAAAGGGTGAATTCCTAGATCTGGATGACAACCAGACAAACTAACAGTCCAAGTAAGGGAAGGGGCCTCAAAGATCCTAAATCCAGCCCCCTAGCTGCCCAGCCAGAGAAACTAAGGATTGGGGAGTTTAGAATCTTTAACATAAGAGATGCTTAATAAAATGTACTGGTTGAGCAGATAAACCCATAAAGGGTTGAATCAAAGTCAAAAGGAGATCCCTAGACCAGAATATAGGGTTCCTGAGCTGCAGGACAGAGCCTTTCCCATGTCCTAGAATTCAGGGAAGGAAACAGAAGCTCAGCTTTCCACAGCCTCTGCTGTCTTTGGCAGGGATACATTTTAAGAATTGCAGAAATCTGCTGTTGGCCCCCAAATCTATCACCCATCCACCTTCTTTCCTTTTACACTAGCAGCTCCTTCCCTTTACATTTCAAATCTTGTGCACTTATCCTGGCAAACCAAGCAGGAAAGGGGGAGGTGAAGTTATGAGGAAGAAGTGGAAGTAAAGGAAGAATTCTTGCACTTGTACAGCCTTCTCCCAGAACAATTCCTTCTATAAGACTCTCTGTTTCTCTCCATCCTTGTATCCTTGTCAAACCCCAATCTATCTACATTTCAGCACCAGTATCTAAAACCCACAAAGCCAGGGACTAAATTCCCAAACTTCCTTTTCACCCAGTTTTTCTAAAATAGAGTGGCCTTGGGCAGAATTTTTCTGTTCTATTCCAGTTGGCAGTAAAATGGCACTTTACTTGCAAACCCCCACACACAGACTCACTCACTAATATACAAACAGCTATACATACATAAAAACAAATATAAAAACAGATAAATATACATCAAAGATGTCTTATTCACTGTTCATTGATAAAAGATACATATGCACTCAAAATGCACAACAAACACACAGGGGGAACACAACATGCACACAGAATACAGATCTTGAAATGCATGCATGCCCCAATACATAGGGAAAGGTGTAGACACACCCAGAGACATGTCTCTTAAATTATAGAAGTCTCCGGAGATGGGATTCCTTGGAGTCGAGGAGCGGGCCCTTTAAGAGAGTGGTTCTCCTCTTAGTCCTTTTAGGGCACCTGAGCTGCTGCTCTGCCCAACGGTGGCATGGGTGAGGGTGGAAGAGCTGCTGACCTGGCCAGACTGGGTTTGGCCCTGGGTGACAGTCTTTTTGCCACGACAAGGAAATTGATCTCTGAACTGACTGGGTTACCAGCCTGAAGACCGCTGTCGCTACTACCACCACCCAACACCCACGCCTCCACACACCCACCCTTCCACACCTATCCACCCACCCTCTCGGCACACACACACCCATGATTCAAGCAGGACACGCCCTCCGCTCCAGCTCAGCACAGAACGCGGGCTCCACCGTCAGCCAGCCCAGCTTCCTCGGGCCCCTAGGGTGTGGCTGCCCACCTGCCAGCAGGGAGTCTCCGCCCGGCTGGGACGCCCCTGCCACCGCAGCCACCCACAGCCCGGGCCAGGTGTCCAGCTCTGGGCCACGACAGAGCCTCGGCCGCCGCTCCCACCCCTTCCTCCCGGCAGTGCGGAGACAAAGCCGCGCACACGCACACGGGGGCTACGCGGGTACACACCCGCCCTCACACGCTCACACACGGGAAGTCACACTGGCGTGCACACAGCGACACGCGCGCACACACACACACACACACACACACACACACCGCCACAGGCTCCAGCCCTAAGTGAAGCCACTGGCACACACCCTCATCCAGATGTACACACACTGCTACACATTCGGACACACCCTCTCGCAGGCACATTCACAGATAGGCACGCGCAAACACACAGACCCTCACCTAGATATGCACACACCACCCAGCCCCAACGCGCGGAGACATGCTGGGCACACACCCTCACTGATGCACACACAGCGCACATACGCACGCGCGCACACCAATATCCACTTGCACAGATCCTCGTGCTCACGCGCGCTCACACCCTACACACACCCGGAGACATGGACTCCGACACGCGTACACGCGCCAGTATCGAAAGGCAGAAATCGAAGCCCCGAGCTCCCAGCACCGGCGCTCGGCCCCGAGCCCGTCGCCTGCCTGTCAGCGCTCTAGGGTCCGGGCCAGAGCCCGCAGCCCTCGGCCATCGCCCTGCCCGCGCTCTAGAGCTCGGACGCAGTGGGCTCCCCGGGGCCGGCAGGAGGGAGGCTAACCTGGCAGCTGCAGCGGCAGCGGCGCTGCTTCCGGGCGCTGTGTGTCCCTCGGTTCTTGCGTCCGGCGGCCGCCCAGGCGGGCTCCAAGGCGCACTCGAGCTGCGCAGAAATGCCCCGCTCGCTCTCTCGCTCCTTCGCTCCCTCCCACGGCGCTCAGCCCCCTCCCCGCCACCCCCCACACCCCTCTTCCCCCCCCGCCCCGCCCCGGCCCGCTCCCCCAGAGGAGGCGGCCGCGATCCCGGTCGCCCAGGCAGCGGCGGGCAGACGAGCGGGCCAGCAGCAACGGTGACCGCCACAAGCCCGGGAAGCTCGCAGCCGCCGGAGTCGCTGGAGCCGCCAGATCGCGGGAGCTGGGGCTGGAGCCGCGCGTCGGGGGGAGTAGCGCCGGCCCCCGGGGAGGGGAGCAGAGGAGGGGGCTGAGCCCCTAGAGCCGGCCTGGAGCAGAGGTTCGCCGCCTGCTTCCCCACGTGGGCCAGGCTCTTACCTGAGCCGCCACGGACCTCAGAGGCTGGGGACTGGCAGCCAGGAGAAGAACAGAACAAGACCCCACCCGGGGCCTCCTAGCCCTCGCAGTCCCAGCCCCCACCTCCTCTCAGGTCCACTGCCAGCGCGGACCTCGGTTTTCCCTGGCTTAGACCACTAGAGCTAGGCGCGGTGCCCCGGGCTAACCCCGCGGCTTGGCGCCCAGCTCGCGGGCCTTGTGTACCTCCAGCGGGGACCTGGCCGACGCCCACCCGCCTCCACGCCGCCCACCTATTGTTCCCGCGGCCAGAGCTTGCGAAGGAACTCACCGCGCACTTCAGCCCGCCTCAGGTGGCAGCACCTCTGGACTCTGGGGTCTTGCCACAGGCTGTGCCTTTGGCCCTCCTACCCTGATGCCCACCCTCCACAGGCCAAGGTACGCCCAAAGTAAAGGGCTTTTCTAAACTAGGGTATTAACTACCATAGGCCGGTACAGGGCCGTTCAGGTCCTGCTCTGAACATAGACTGAGGCTACCGCAAGGGAGGAACTAACCCAAGTACAGCAAGCCCAAGATAGCATCTGAAGAAGGTAGGGCACGGATTAGTGTCCCGATCCCATAGATGAAGAAACCATGGGAATTCCTGACCTAGGGCTCCAGGGCCAGGGCCAGGCCCTGCAGAAGTGCAGAAAAAAATAAGCCTCCTTTGTCAGATTCTAAAGCAAAGAAACATGAGTAAGAAGAAAATTTCACTTTCTTGCAGAGTTTTTACTGGAAGTCCAGACATATGCAAAGGCCTCCTAAATACAGGCTCCTTTTCCACTTAGCCCTGAACATGTCTAAGGTGGCAGCCATGATTCTTCCCATTTTGCAGGTGGGAAGCCTATCCTAGGTCTCTTCTCCAGGCAGCACAAAGCCAATGTGAAGCCCAATTATTCTGATTCTTAACTATGGTCCTGGCCTCCAGTATAAGATATTAAGGGCAGATTCAAAGTTGGCAGCTGAGAACATAAGTCAGAGAAGGGATGCCTACCAAAGACTTCCATATACTAAGAGGGCAAAATTAAAGGAGCTAAGACCCTAATGCAGGACCTAGCATGCCTTGTCCAGGTTTGTTCTGTAGCATGCCTTGGAAAGTCCGGGGGTGGGGGTGGGGATGTAATTAATTATAAGAATAAATAAATAACACTTGTTTGGAACATTTTTTTATGTTCCAGGCACTGTTTTAAGAGCTTTACTTGCATTAAGTCATTTAATCTACACAGTAACACCATGGGATAGAAGTTATTCTTATCCTGACTTTACACATATTTAAAGGAAAACACAAAGTCATTACATAGCTTGTAAAGCTGAAAAGCCAAGGGCTCAGCAGTAGAGCACTCACCTAGCACATTCGAGGCCTTGGGTTCAATCCTCAGTACTACACAAAAATAAATAAATAAAATAAAGGTATTTATTTAAAAAAAAAAAAAAAGTGGAAGAGCCAAAATCCAAACCTGGGAAGCCGATTCCCAAGCTTATATTCTGTGTGTGTGTGTGTGTGTGTGTGTGTGTGTATTGCTGGGAATAAAACCCAGGTTCCTGATCATGCTAGGCAAGCACTCAAGTACTGAGCCATATACCCAGCCATTTTCCTATTGAGACAGGGTCTCATTAAATTGATCAGGCAGGCCTTGAATTCATGATCCTTCTGCCTCAGACTGCGGGGCAGCTAGAACTACAGGTTAGCATCATTGTACATGGTCACACTTGCAAGGAAAAGAGTATTTGAACTACTAGAGCAACCATCATATTAGGAATGAATTTATTAGTGTTTTCTGTCTCCCTGTAGGTTCCTGGTATCCAGGACAGCCCATTATATAGGCCTAATTTGCTTAACTACTTGATTTACGAGGCTAGAGTGCAGGATGCATGTGAAGGACTTGGTTGCAATACCCTGGCCTCTGCTGGGATTTTTTTATCAGTTGTTTTAGATGAAGCAGAGAAGATATATAACACTAGTCAAATCATGAAGTTGAAAGGACTAGACACTCTGGAAATCAGCATAAGTTTCCAAAAGATCTCAGCAATCTTGGAAACTGAATCAGAACTAACAAGACGAGGTGCCACACAGAAAACGTGTGAACTTTTAGGTTCTTAGGTCCAAACCAGAGAAGTTTCATACAACTTTCTAAGATGATGAAAATGTTCTGATTATACTGACTGTTATGGTGGTCACTAGCCATCTATGCCTACGGAGCACTTGAAATGTGGTTAGTACAACTGAGGAACTGCATATTTAATTTTATTTAATTTAAAGTACTTTAAATTTAAATAACCAGGGGCTGGGGATGTGGCTCAAGCGGTAGCGCGCTCGCCTGGCATGCGTGCGGCCTGGGTTCAATCCTCAGTACCACGTACAAATAAAGATGTTGTGTCCGCCGAAAACTAAAAAAAATAAATAAATATTAAATTCTCTCTCTCTCTCTCTCTCTCTCTCTCCCTCTCTCTCTCTTTAAAAAAAATTTAAAAAACCATATTATTTAGCCACATAATAGCCACAATATAGCAGCTAGTGACTGCTATATTAGACAGTGCAGTTCCAAATGATAGAAGAATCTAGATTAGGAGCAGTTTCAGTGAAAATGATTAAAAGATTTTAGTAATAAAATAAAGGTATTATGAATATCTGCAACTAAAAGCTAAAAAAAAAAGAGATTTTAGTTGATCTTGAACTCAATAATGCAAAGTGGCTGGAAAGAGAGAGAGAGGAGGAGGGAAGAAGGAAAAGAGAAAGGGAGAGAAGAAAGAAAGTGATCCGTGGCATCCACAGAAAATAGAGGTAAGACCAACTCTGTGTTGTCCTGGATAGATCACAGCTGGACCAGAGGGTTCATTTCTGGGCCCCACATTCCGTCACCCTGAAGCATGTTTAAAGGAAAAGGCCAGAATGTTGGGGACATGGATATCACATGATGTGATGAATAAATAAGTAGCCTAGGGCTATGGTTGTGACTCAGTGGCAGATCACTTGCCTGGCATGTTGTGAGGCACTGAGTTCGATCCTCAGCACCACATAAGAATTAATAAATAAATAAAGGCATTGAGTCCATCTATAACTAAAAAAATATTTAAAAAAATAAGTAGCCAAGAGAAGGCAAAGTATAAGGAAAATGTGGTGGCTACCCTTATAAAGGACCACCATATAGAAAGGAGATGTGATGTGTTTTCTATTATTTAGGACTAATAAACAAAACAAAAATTATATGTAAGTGAACCTCTAGGGATCTTCTAAGGGAAGAATTCATATCAAATTTAACTTTCTGGGGGCTATGGATGTGGCTCAAGTGGTAGCGCGCTCGCCTGGCGTGCGTTCGGCCTGGGTTCGATCCTCAGCACCAAATACAAACAAAGATGTTATGTCCGCCGAAAACTAAAAAATAAATATTAAAAAAATTCTCTCTCTCTCTCTCTCTCTCTCTCTCTCTCTCTAAAAAAAAATTATCTTTCTGTTCCCCTCAGCATCTGTTCTATCAAAGACCTGGCTCATATGAACAGTGACTATAAATTTGCTAACTGAATGAATATGAAGGAATTCCACTTTAGCTCCAGTGGGTGGACAACCAGAGGACAATTTTAACTCTCTATAAAGAACTCTCTAATAGTCAGCACTCCCCAAGAACGGAATGAACCACCTTGGGGGTTAATATTGTTAATAAACACATTCAAAAAAAGACCCTCCACTGGAAGGCTGAACCAGGAACCAGGTGATCCCTCAAGTTGAAAAACTGGGCCAGTTCTATTAGGAGGGGAAAGACAAGATCAAGGGTGTGTTTCCAGACCAAGTGGCTGGATATACAAAACAAACTGGTGAGGAGGAGCCAGAGGCAGGAAGGACCAATTAGGAAGCACTGCAGTAGTCTAGGAGAGAAGAAAACAAACTGGGTGGGTATCAGAGGGAATGGAAAACCAAGGACAGGCATGGCTCGAAAGGGTCACTGGCACCAGGCTAGGAGTTAGGAGCTGCAGGTCCTAGTCCTGCTTTTGCCATTAGTTTATTGTGTGATCTCAGATAAATCCCCTCCCTTCTCCAGATTTCAGTGTCCCTATCTGTGAAATACAGAATAATCTCCAAAGTCTCTCCTAACTCTGGATTGTGTAAATGGCAGAGATAATGAAGAATAACCAGAATAATGTTATTAGAAAGCCTTATAAGCTTCAAAGTAATAGTATCATTAGTCTTATGACTATTATTATTATTCCAAAGGCAGCCTGATAGGACTTAGTAACTGGACTTGGGGAGGGGACAGGAAGAGTCAAGTGAGCTGCAAACATAGGGGAGATGAGAGATAAGGACCTCTGAGCTTTTGGGAGGGTCAGCTAATATTATCCCTTCCCCAAGATCTTTGAAGACAAACAGTGTTCTGTGCCCTGTCACCTCGTGAACAGCTTCCTCATTCCTTTGAGCCACACCCCATACTTGGCTAAAAGAAATAACCAGTCCTAAGAAAAGTTAGACTAGACTCTGTCGCCCCTCCTGTGTGTGTGTGTGTGTGTGTGTGTGTGTGTGCGCGCGCGCGCGCATGTTCCCTTACTGAGGATTGAATCCAGGGTTTTGTACATGCAAAGCTCACTATTTACCACTGAGTTTCACCCCCAGCCCTCTTTTTAATGTTCACAAATGAGCCCTGGACTGGACCTGTCCTTAAATAAGTCATCATCTTATATAGAAATAGCCAACATTACTGAGCACTTAGTATATAGTAAGCACTTTACTTACATCATTTTCTCACCCTGGGAGGTAGTTCTACTTATTATTTTCATCTTATAAATGAGGATACCACGGCTCATGGAAATCTCTAATTTTCTGGGAGCCACAAAACTTCAAAGGGAGATTCCAATACAAGCCTGTATGATTTCAAGACTGCATTCTTGAAGACTTCCAGCACTTTACTATGTATTTTTGCAACAACTTAGGGAAGAATTCAAGATCAGTGTCATCTCCAATTTCCCGCTGGAGGAAGTGACACTGGGAGAGGTTAAATTCAATCACTTAGATGAATTAGTAAGGCCTCCCATAGTGCAGGTTGGTGCTTGTTCCATTATCCACAGCTTTTCCCCTTTGCACCTTCCAGGGCCTCTCTGATCCTTCTAGGCCTGATGGATAGAGACTTGCCCAGCCTATTTAAGAGAAGGATTTTTACTTGTCCTTTTCCTGGTCGGGGGAGGGAAGCAAAAGATTTCTGAAAGGTGAAAAGTGAATTTCCACCTCTCCACCACCAGCACCAACACACACACCCAGCCCAGGGCTTTGTGGTGACAGTACTGAAGGCTCACACAGTGAGTCATGCAGGGCACCCAAGCACAAGGTGCTAAGCTTAGTTTAGAGAGGTGAAAAAGTATGCTGTGCATTTTCATTCCCAGAGCATGAGCCATTTGCATCTTTTGTCACCTACTTGTCTTATCCCCAAATATAATAAATGTTCGGAGGATGTTGTACAAGGCCTTGGAGGCAGAGGGGCCATATGACAAAAAGTGCATCCCATCCTTTAGAAAGTTAAGACAAAGCAGAACAAAGTAATACTATTGTTCCTTAGGATCTGTGGGAAATAATAGTTCCAGGAACCCCCATTGGGGGATACCAAAATCTGTGGATACTTAAATTCTTTATACAAAATGATGTAGTATTTGCATGTAGCATGTGAACATCTTCCCATATACCTTAAGCTACCTCTAGATTACTTATAATACATAATACAATGTAAATTCTACATAAAAATTACTATATTGTTTAGAGAATAACGACAACAAAATCTGTACATTTTCAGTACAGATACAACTTTCTTTTTTAAATATTTTCAGTCTTTAGTTGGTTAAATCTGCAGAGTTTACCAATATGAAGGACTGACTGTATATATTTATAAAGAGTGATGGGGCACATGGTGATTAATTTCAAGGAGAGAAAGAGTTGAGAGCTCCCAAAAGAGTTGAGATTAAAGAGTGAGTTCAGATCACAAAAATGACAGTGCTCTCAGGTAGCATGAATTTACATCCCTCCAGTTTGAATAGATTTGGACTTCATGTAGCAGGCAACAGGAAGCCATGGAACACACTATGGGGTGGAGAAAAACTGAGTTTGAATCCAGGCTCCACCCTTTCCCATCTGTGGTCCAGGTATTATTTATTATTCTCTACTCTTTGCTCTTGCTTTTAGTATAATCCAGTAAGTAGATTATATCGCCTAAGGCTGGGGATGTGGCTCAAGCCGTAGCGCGCTCGCCTGGCATGCCTGCGGCCAGGGTTCGATCCTCAGCACTACATACAAACAAAGATGTTGTGTCCACCGAAAACTACAAAATAAATAAATATTAAAAAAATAGATTATATCTCCTAGCAGTTGCCATGAGACTTGAGTGCCCTCCAGAAGGAGAGTACTTCCTTGCCCATCAGCAAGTTTGACCACGTGACATAGTCTGGCCAATGAAATAGGAGCTGGAAGAGCCCTGTGTCAGTTCTAAGCAGAAACTAGAAGAGTCATTCCATGTTTTAATCTAAAACCTTACTCTTTCATTTCTCCCATTGAAATGCTGTGTCCTGGATAGGAACTATGCCTTCAGCCTTGATCCAGGAATGAAAAGACACATAGTGGAGAGCTGCAGCCACTGATTTGCAATGTGAAGAGGGAAACAGTGTTGTAAGCCACTGAGGGTCTGGGGTCATTCACATCATAACTTACTAAATGCTGATGGGTTCACCCCTCTAGAGTGTGATTTCAATATCACCTACTACATAGTACTGTTGTGAGGATCTAATAAAATTACCCTATAATCCCAGAGACTCCAGAGACTGAGGCAGGAGGATCGAAAGTTCAAGGCCAGTTTCACCAATTTAGTAAAACCCTGTCTCAGCATAAAAATAAACAAGGAACCAGGGATGTAGCTCAGTGGTACAGTGCCCCTGGGTTCAATCCCCAGTGCCAAATAACTAATAAGAATACTTCATTGGGCTGGGGATGTGGCTCAAGCGGTAGCGCACTCGCCTGGCATGCGTGCAGCCTGCGTTCGATCCTCAGCACCACATACAGACAAAGATGTTGTGTCCGCCAAAAACTAAAAAATAAATATTAAAAATTCTCTCTCTCTCTCTCTCTCTCTCTCTCTAAAATAAATAATTAAAAAAAGAATACTTCATGAAAAATATATAATCATTTCACTAAAGACTTACATCATAAAATGATTACTTTGACCATATATATATGAAAATTGATTAATAACAAATTGCATTTGCAAAAGAGTAGTGGGTTGAATAGAGTCTCCTCAAGCATTCAGGTCACCCTAGAAACTAAAAATATGAACCTATATGAAAATACAGTCTTTGCAGATGTAATTAGTTAAAAGAATAACTAATCCTAGGTTTAGGGTGGGCCCTAAATCCATTGACCACTGTTCTTATAAAAAGAGGAAAAGACAAACAGAGACACAGAGAAGACAACATGAAGATGGAGGTAATACTTAGAGAGATGTGTCTACAAACCCTATCAAGAATGATGGCAGCACCAAAGGCTAGGGAGAGGAATGAAATTATTTTTCCCGCAGAGTCTCCAGAAGGAACCAAGCCTGCTGACAAGCTTGACTTTAAGCCTCCTCAATGGTGAGAAAATAAATTTCTATTGTTTTAAGTTACCTAGTTTGTGGTAATTTGTTATGACAGCCATGGCAAAGTTGTACAGATGGATTATTTCAAAAATAATACTGAACAATTGGTTATTCATTTGGAAACAAACAAAATTGGATTCCTGCCTCATAGCATACATGAAAATAACCATCAGTTAGATGAAAGACCTAAATTTGAAAATTAAAACTTTAGAATTTTTAGAATTAACACAAGAAAATTACCTTCAGGACATCAAAATAGGAAAATATTTCAGCAAGACACAACAAATCACTGTATTGGTTTGAGTTCTCCACAGAAATAGACTGATAGGATCTGTGTGTGTTTATGCAGGATGTACATATATAGAGACAAAGAGAGAGAAATTTCTTATAAGAAATTGGCTCACCTGATTATGGAAGCTAAGAAGTTCCAAGATTCTCAGTCAGCAAGCTGGAGACCCAGGAGAACTGGTGGTTTAGTTCTTGTCTGAGTCCAAAGGCCTGGGAACCAGGAGAGTATGTGTTTTAGATCAAGTTAAATTCCAAAGCAGAAGAGCTGAGCATGGTGGCACACACCTGCAATCCCAGCAACTCAAGATTGAGACAGGAGGACTGCAAATTCAAGAACAGTCTCAGCAATTTAGTAGGACCCTCTGCAACTTAACAAGATCCTGTCTTGAAATAAAAAAAAGAACTGGGAATGTTACTCAGTGGTAAAGCACCCCCTAGGTTCAATCCCCAGTACCAAAAAAAAAAAAAAAAAAAAAAAATATATATATATATATATATATATATATATTTTTTTTTAACATCTAAAGCAGAAAACCAATGTCCCAGATGGTTAGAAGAGCCAGGCATGGTAGCACAGTCCTATAATCCCAGCTACTTTGGAGACTGAGACAGGAGGATCACAAGTTCAAGGTCATCCTGGGCAACTTAATAAGACCTTGTTTCAAAATTTAAAAAATATAAAATGGACTGAGGATGTAGCTCAGTGGTAGAATGCACCTGGGTTCAGTTCCCAGAACAAAAAAAATAAAAAGGGAAGAAATAGATGGTCAGAAGAAAGAAATAATTCTTTACTCCACCTTTTTGTTCTATCCAGACCTTCAGTGTATTGGATAAAGTCCACCAATCCATTGCCGATGACAGGGGAGGACAATTGGCTTTACTCAGCTGACAAATTCAAATATTAATCTCATCCAGAAACACCCTCACAGACACACTCATAAATTCTGTTTGACCACAGATCTGGGCACCCCACAGCCCAGTCAAGTTGACCAATTGCTGAGAGCCATTGCCAAGTAGGAATGACACATGGCAATTTCTTTGTCAGCCTACCCAATGTTGCTTAGAGGGAGGACTCTCCATTGTGGAAATGGGCTTGGACCAGGTCATTTGCAGTGACATTGCATGAATGTTTGAGAAAGGTGACCCTGCTCAAGGACCAGGGTGGATCCGGGTTAAGGGAGGATCCTGCTGGATTAGGTTGGGTCCAGGTTTAGGGTGTATCCTGCTGGGAATAGGGAGTATCCTGCTGCCTCAAGTGCCCACTCCTTGGGTTTAGGGCGATTCCAGGTTTAAGGTGGACCCTGCTGGGAATAGGGCGTATCCTGCTGCCTCAGGCACCCGCCCGCTCCTTGAGTTCCCTTTGAGTTCTCTCAGGATTCAGAGAGTATTTGGGATGCAGAGCCGAGTGGAGGTGTGGATTTTCCCCAGAACGTGCTGTAGAGTGCCGGTGAGAGTTTCGGGAATAAAGAATTGCTGTTTGAATCTACAAGGCTGTGAGTAGCTCGTTATTTTGTGCCCAGCCAGACTGCGGCATTTGGTGATCCATGCGGGGAACTTCTAAAGCTTGGAGGTAAGTGAAATTGCTTGCCCCTGAAGAAGGCGAGAGAATAGGTGACCATTTCAAAAAACAATGTGTTCGGGCTGGGGATGTGGCTCAAGTGGTAGCGCGCTCGCCTGGCATGCGTGCGGCCCGGGTTCGATTCTCAGCACCACGTACAAACAAAGATGTTGTGTCCGCCGATAACTAAAAAATAAATATCAAAAAATTCTCTCCCTCTCTCTCTCTCTCTCTCTCTCTCTCTCTCTCTCTCTCTCTCCTCTCACTCTCTCTTTAAAAAAGAAAAAAAACCAATGTGTTCTTGTTTTGATTTATTTTGTTTTTGTTTCAAGCTGCCTATCCCTAGAAATTTCTCAGGCAAACTGGGAAAAATGGTTGGCTCAAGGTCTGAAGTTTGTCGGCCCTGAGGAAGAGAAAATTGATACAACGATTTTTTTATTCCGTTTTTGTTTCATTCAGTTTTGGTTTTGTTTTGTGTTATCTTATTGGGTTGCGTTATCTTAGAAATTACATTAGAAATTACATTAAATTAAATTACATTAAATTAAATTAGAAAGTACATTAGAAATTAGTAAAAAACAAACTGAAAGAGTGTTAAGTAAATTGTTAGAGGTTCAGACCATGGAGAAAGACATTTTAGATCAAGCAAAAGAGAAGGTCTCTCGAGCTAGCCAGACAGAGGAAGAAAATTTAAAGGAAAAGGGGCTATTAGGAAAAAGGCTACAACAGGAGGCTGCTACTAACTCCATTCTATCACCAGAGGGCGTAATTCAACCAACAGCTCCATCTATGGAGATAGCTGAGTGGCCCTCAACCCCCATAGTTGATAAATGGGATCCTGAGACAGGACCTCAAAGATTAGCATGCCCTGTACTTGAGCAGGTAGGAGGGCAGCGAATTCACCATGCTTTAGATTTCAAAACAGTGAAGCAGTTAAAGGAGGCTGTAACAACCTATGGTCCCCAAGCACCCTTCACGGCAAGCATGGTCGAATCCATTACCAACTTGGACATGACGCCAGCAGATTGGGCTAGCATGTGTAAATCTGTGCTAAATGGAGGACAATATTTGTTATGGAAGGTTGCCAATGAGGAATTTTGCACAGAGACAGCTAGGCAAAATGCAGCAGCTGGTTACCCTCAAAGAAATCTAGATATGTTGTTAGGAAAAGGACCTTATGAGGGTCAACGGCAACAAATTGAATATGATCCTGCTATATATGCACAAATTGCTGCAGGTGCAGTTAGGGCATGGAAAACTTTACAAGGACATGGAGATTTACAAGGTCAGCTATCTAAGGTAGTACAGAGAACTAATGAAACTTACGCTGAATTTGTAGATAGGCTTATTCAAACAGCTTCCAGAATTTTGGGGGATACAGAACAGGCAATGCCATTGATAAAACAACTGGCTTATGACCAAGCAAATCGTTGCTGCAGAGAGGTTATTAGACCATGGAGACATGAAGATTTAAACACATATATTAAATTATGTAGAGACATTAATGAACAAGGGCAAGTCTTGACAGCTGCAGTACAATAGGCTTTAGATGCCAGGCCAAAAACATGTTACAATTGTGAACAAACAGGACATTTTAAAAGGAATTGCCCCATAGGAAAAGGGTTTAACAAAACTAGGTATCAAAGGAATAGGAGACATTGGGCTAATGAATGCCATTCTCAGACCACCATAGAGAGTACTCCCTTATCAAAAAACGGACAAGGACCAGGTATTTACCCACGATATCGTGGAGAAAGGCATCAGGCTCCATTGCCAAAAAACGAACTGGGGGGCCCAATGCTCCGGGGCCCACAACCACAAATATACGGGGCAGTGGAGGAACCCAGCAACACGATCAGGGTAGTGCCCAGGACACATTGTATTTGGGAGGCAGAGCCGAGTGGAGGTGTGGATTTTCCCCAGAACGTGTGTGTAGAGTGCCAGTAGAGAGTTTCGGGAATAAAGAATTGCTGTTTGAATCTACAAGGCTGTGAGTGGCTTGTTATTTTGTGCCCAGCCAGACTGCAGCAACCAATAAAATTAACCTTCACACAAATCAAAAATAACATGTTGGGCTGGGGTTGTGGCTCAGCGGTAGAGCACTCGCCTAGCATGTGCGAGGCCCTGGGTTCGATTCTCAGCACCACATAAAAATAAATAAAATAAAGGTATTGCATCCAGCTACAACTAAAAAATAAATACATTAAAAAAAATGGGGCTGGGGATGTGGCTCAAGTGGTAGCGCACTCGCCTGGCATGCGTGCAGCCCGGGTTCGATCCTCAGCACCACATACAAACAAAGATGTTGTGTCCGCCGATAACTAAAAAATAAAATATTAAAATTCTCTCTCTCTCTCTCTCTCTCTCCTCTCTATAAAAAAAAAATAATAATAACATGCCACAGCGAAATGCTTAGCAACTTGGTAAGACCCTGTCTCTAAATAAAATACAAAATAGGGCTGGGGGGTATGGCTCAGTGGTTGAGTGTCCCTGAGTTCAATCCCCAGTACCAAAAAATAAATAAAAATAAAAAATAACATGCCATAAAGAATGGTACATTCCGGGCTGGGGTTGTGGCTCAGCAGCAGAGCGCTTACCTAGCATGTGGGAGGCCCTGGATTTGATCCTCAGCACCATATTAAAACAAATAAATAAAATAAAGGTATTGTGTCCAACTACAACTAAAAAATAAATACATAAAAAAAAGAAAATTAAAAAAAAAAGATGAGAATTCATGGGCTGGGTTTGTAGCTCAGTGGTAGAGCATTTGCCTCGCCACATGCGTGAGGCCCTGGGTTCAGTCCCAGCACCACATAAAAAATAAATAAATAAAAATAAAGACATTGTGTCCATCTACAACTAAAAAATATATTTTTTAAAAAGGATGAGAATTCAGGGCTGTGGATATAGCTCAGTGGAAGAGTGTTTGCCTAGTATGTATGAGGCCCTGGGTTCAATCCCCAATAGTGCAAAAACAAAACAAAAAGGCTAGGGGTGTAGCTTACTGGTAGAATTCATGGATAGCATGTGCAAGGCTCTGAGTTTGATCCCTAGCACTGCAAAAGAAAAAAGAAAAACAGAAAAGAAAAAGGAAATGCAGTTCTTTCCATACTTAGGTGGACTGATAGATTCTCCCAAAGCACACAACTCAAACTGGAACCTCTCTTAAGGTACTCTGTGGTATGTCCCTATTTTCAACTCCTATCACTCTGTGTGTGTGTGTGTGTGTGTGTGTGTGTGTGTGTGTGTGGTGTTGGGGATCAAACCCAGGGCTTTCCACAAACACTCTACACTCTGGAGGTACAGCCCCAACCCTCAACTTCTACCACACTTGAGCAGATCCATAACTTTGTCCCTGTTCCTGTATAACCCTTGCTTTGTTCCACTACAACTGTCTGCAGAAACCATGCTTGTTCCAGTTTCCTTTTTTTTTTTTTTAATAATAATCCCTCCTTTTTCTTGGAGAACTATGTTTTTTCATTCATAGATAGAATCCTGTGTCCTCTAACAGAATCTATATTGCAGGTCACATAGATTAATCAATTCAAGTGGCCTGAACTGACCCCATTATAATCTTCTCTGGGACTTTTCTGCTAACGGTAGCAGGCAAGGTTTTCTTGCTTTCCTCTGACCTCTCATAACCCTTATTCAGACCTCTCTTGGGGAGCCTAGCACTTTCTCCCTTGTAATATAATTATTCTTATATTCTCTGTATGATGGTTTCATCTACTGCTCTCTCCAAGCACTCAATTATAACAAGTATTTTCTGACTACCTTTATGTGCAGACATTGTTATGCTCTGAGGATATGGAGCTGGGAAGGACATAACCCTTGTAGAATGGTTGGATGAATGAAAATGCTCCTCTGGACCTAACCCAGTTTATCACAGGGGATTTGAGCAGAAGAAAATGAGAAAGTTCAAAATCACTAGCCTGGCATTGAAGACCTTCTACAGGCCCCTAGTTTTGTCTACCCTACACATTCTCCAGCCACACTGAATTGTTTGTGGTCCTGGCCCCTCCCCAAGAGCTGCCCCTTGCCTGTGCTGCCAGATTGGGGGCTCTCCCAGTCTCTCTTCCTGTTTTTCTCTTTCATCTGGGTCTTCCTCATTCTCTATCGCATTTAGCCCTGCCTTTCACTTTTATCTCTTCTCAGATGATCTCTCTCTTCCCTTTTCCTTCCTTTTTTGCCCTCCTTGAGGTCACTTTTGACACTTCCCTCCCTATCCCACCCTTCTCTCTTAATTTTCCTTCCTCTTATTTTTCTGACCTGCTTCCCTCTCTACCAGGGACCTGCCAGTGCCATCTATGGATGTGCCCAGTCATTCCCCCTGGGCTCAAAAAATGATGGAACAAATCTAAATCAAACAGCTTCTAGATCACATCACAAGAAGCCCTCAGTATGGAGTAGAAAGGAGAAGGGGAGGAGCAGAGGGGGAAGGGATCCTGATGGCAGAGAAGAGGCTGCCTAGCGACTGCTGGTGAATCCATGGAGCACAACCTGCCAGTTTTCTACCTCCAACCCACCCCGGCTCCTCCCTTTCCTCCTTCTGATCAAAGAATTAGGAAAGACAGAATTGCAAAAATCCTTGATATCCATCTACTGACTCTAAAATTTTATAGCTGGTAAAGTAAGGCAGAGAACAGGGATGCAACTAGCTAATGTCACCCCTCATGTCAGTGGCTCAGCAGGGACTACAATGCCACGTCTCCTGCACCCCGTACAAATGAGCATCCTTTCTTCCACTTGGCACTGGGCACTCGTGTCTCTCTCTTGTTTTATTTTTTATAGTTGTAGATGGGCAGCATGCCTTTATTTTATTTGTTTCATTTTTATGTGGTGCTAAGGATTGAACCCAGTGCCTCCCACATGCCAGGCAAGCACTCTGCCACTGAGCCCCAGCCCAGCCCCTCTTTACCCCGACTCCTACCACACCAAACTTGGAATCACATCTGATTCCCCAACTCCCTTAGTGCCCCTAGGGGACAGTAAAGTGGAGGCAGAAAGGAACAGAAGGTCTGGCCCTAAATCCTAGGTGGTGGAGATGGTGAAGAGTGTCAGTCTGGTCTGAAGGGGGACCAGTCTCCTCTTCAGAGAGTCTCATGGTAAACAGCCTCCACTGAGTTTAAGGGACACTTTTTCAGAAGGCCATCCTAGTGGGGAGGCCCATCCTCCCAGTCTAGCTGGCTGCCTGGAGGCCCTACCTCATTCCACCAGCCTTTGACTTAAGGCAGAGGCCACCCAGGAGCAGGATGGTCCATGGCTGCCAGTGGAGACGCTGGAGGCAGCGGGGAGGGAAGTGTTTCCAGCAGCTCAGCTTTCAGTCTGGCTCCTCTGCTCCACAAAGGGCCACTGTCTGAACACAGAGGGACCCTGGAAGGAGGCCTCCTAAGGTGCACAGCAACAGGACTGGGTTTCATCACACTGATCCTCTGGTCCAAGTAAACATCAGGGTAGGAACAGGCCCAGCAGTTTCTGCAGAGCAGCTCCTGGCTCCATGCGGGCAATGGGCATCCTTCCCCAAGGTTTCTCTAGATAATAGGGAGGGCAACTAGGGTCACATGCCCAAATTTTATAGCTTCAGAAAGAGAGAATCACAGATGAGGAGCTGGCTCTATCCTAGTCACCTCCCATTGCTCAAGTACAGACAACTATCCTATACTCCTCTTAAGGTGGACTTTGACAAGAAATTTTTTGGTTCAGAAGAGGAAGAGAGCTTTGTGAGGTGGAGTAATCAAGAAAGAAGTATGTTTCAAGCTTACATCCATGTATAGGTAGACATTCCACAAATGAACAGGAAGAAGAAACAGGAAGGAAACTCAGGCAGATTGTATAGCACCAATAAGGTGTGGCACCTGGAAAACAGGAGCATTTGGGGTCAAAGACACCTATCTGCTTAGAGTAGAGAATTCACATAGGAAAGGTGGGAAACCAGGCTTGGGAATTAAACCATAACTAGTCTTAGCCAGGTTGGGCCAAGTTGCTCATGGAAAGAACTGTAAAGGGACAAAAGTAGAATTTCAGAAAGCTTAATCTTAGGATATACTGAAAGAGCCCGGATTGAGCCCGAGTCCTCCAGATAACTTTGGGCTGATTATGACCTCTCTCTGGGCCCTGGTTTCTTAATCTTAAAAAAAAAAAAAAAAAAAAAAAGCGGAGGTGATGGTTTAGAACTGGGTGTGGTGGTGCACAACTGTCATCCCAATTACTTGAGAGGCTGATTTAGAAGGAGGAGTCAGGAAGATCACAAGTTCAAGGCAACCCGGGAAACTTGGCAAAATTAAAAATTAAAAAATTAAAAGGACTGGGAATGTAGTTCAGTGTTAAAGTACCCCTGGGTTTGATCACCAGTACCACACAAAAAATAAATAAATAAAATAAAATGGTTCAGGGGCTGGGAGTGTAGCTAAGTGGTATAGTACATACTTAGCATGAGTGAGGCCCTGGGTTCAATCCCCAGCACAAGAAAGATAAATAAAAGGATTGATTATGCCAGATAATCTTGAAGCCCCTTTCTATTCCTAAAATGCAAGGTTTCTCTGATGGGGAAACAGAGACTGTATAAAACAAAGAGGAGAGAATGAGAGGATGGGAGGGCAGCCTGTGGTCACACTCCAGATATCTCTGGACTGCGTTTCTGCAGTAAATCATCTGCCCAGAGTTGTGGAGTAGCCATCACCACTGCCACCGCCAGGTACTGTGCTAGGAACTACCCCTTTCTTAAAACTTCATTTTTGTAAATAGGAAACGTATATGCTCGCTGCAAAATTTAAAAGTCATGAAAGGATGCATGTGTGGTAAAAATAAGTTTTCCATCACTTCTCAGCCTTTTGGCTAAGATCAAGTATAAAAATAAATTTCCTTCCCCTACTTGCAGCCACCCATTTCTTCTCCACTGTTATCTATTTCTTGAGTATCCTTCTGGAGAGGATCTATGTGTATATGAACTTATAAAGATATCATAAGAAGGCTTGGTGACATACCTGTTGTCCCAGCTACTTGGGAGGCTGAGGCAGGAGGGTCACTTCAGTCCAGGAATTTGAGAACAGCCTGGGCAACACATTGAGACCCTGTCTCAAAAGTAAACAAATAAATAAATGAGAAGGGGACGGGTTAAAAAAATTCTCTACATTCTTCTTCTTTGCAGAAATGGGAGCATTCTAAACACACTGTTCTGCACTTCTTTTAAATTTGGAAATTCTGGAGATAGTTTCATATGTGTATAAAAAGAGCTGCTTTGGGCTGAGGTGTAGCTCAGGGATAGAGCATGTGCTTAGCATGCCTCAGGACCTGGGTTCAGTCTCTAGCGTGCTCACACTCACGCACGCGTGCACACACACACACACAGACATATTTAAAGAGTTGCATCTTTCCATGTGTGTTAAGACCATGAGTTATTAGTCCCCTACCAATAGATATTTAAGGTGTTTTTTTTTCTATTATAAACAATGTATCACTGTATACCTTGGACATACATCATTCAGAATATGTAGGAATACGTCCCCGGGATACACTACTAGAATAGAAATTGTATGCTAGGTTCTTCATGCGACTTAATACTCAGAACAACTGTTTAAGATAATTATAATTATGCTGATTATGCAAGTGAGAAAATCAAGGCACAAAAAAGGTTCAATGACTTGGTTAAAGTCATGTAGCTCTTGTGTTATAGAGATTCCAAGAGGAACAGTCTGACTCAAGGGTCATCACAATTGCTACACCAGCAGATCTCACACATCAGTATCACCTGGAGGTCTTTTAAAACATAGGTAACTGTCCAACCTTTAGAGTTTCTGATTCAGTTCATCTCTTATGGGGCCCAAGAATTTGTATTAGTTCCCAGGTAATCCTAAAACTACTGGTCCAGGCCCATACTTTCTACTCTCTCTATTAGCTCTCTCACTGGCTGTGCAGGTAGCCCAGAAAGAAGGCAACTGAGTATTTGATGTTGTTGGGACCAGAGTTCAGGGGCACAGGAAAATCTTTCTGGAGCCCAAGAGTTTACACTCCATGAGAACAAGATGCAAATCTGTGCAATGCCTGCCACATTGCACTCAATAAATACTTGTTGAATTATTGTATGAATAAATAAGGTTAAAAAGTGCTCCATAAAATTTGTTGCTGCCTCTTTTCCCAACCCCCTGGAAGCCCCACTGCCTACACTGGCTTACATCCAAACATGATATGTGATCCCTTGGGAGTGAAGCCATTTGTTGGTTTCCTCCCATTCCTCCCTGGGCTTATAATGAAATCAGTGAGGCAGCCAGGCCCCTGTTATTAATGGAGAGACAACATCTTAGCATGCTAGAGTTCGACCAAGATAAACTAGTTCAGTGCTCTTGTTTTCTTAGTACTAATAGCAATAGATATAATTCATAGCATATCCATGCAGTTCACATACTTGTTTAAAATTCTTTCCCTCTACTTACTTCCCCATTATTCTGGTGCAGAGCCTTTCATTCAAGAGGGTAAGCCTTTCCATGGGGTTGTTGTGTTACACACACATACACACACACACACACACACACACACACACACAGAGAAAGATTTAAGTGTAGGAGGAGATTTGAGATCTGCAGAGCAGCAAGGCACTGACAGAGATTTCCCAAAAAGGAATAAAATATTTGCAACATAGTTGTCCTGAGGCACCCATATGCCAAGCCAACTCCTCCAGGTGTTGATTCTTTTACAGAATTACATCCCTAAACTCAGGGGCCTTGAGGCCCCGTTGCCTCTTTCAGCCCCAGTACTTCTCCTACCTGGCCCCAGGTCCTGCTCCAGCTGCCTGCTCTACCCTTGGGCCCCCATCCTGAACCCCCTTCCTTGTTGTTACATTTGCTTTGGATACCCAAGGCCCAGTATTGTAGTTGAAGATATCAGTCCACAGACCCTGGATAAGCAACACTTCAGAAGCCATCATTGGGCAGCTGGGATGAAAGAAACTATGAGTCAGGGAGAAGAATTTTAGGGGCCCAGTCAGCCTGAGGCAGCTGCTCAGTGACCCTTTAGATAGTTCATCTGACTGAACCAAGGCCTACCAAGTGGCTATTGCATGTAGGACAGATGCAGCCAGCTGTGGTCAGCCATCACATTCATCAGGCAGGTGTAGTCACACACTGACACTGTCAAGCTGGCTCAGACAGGTGGCCAGGAATGGACATCGAGCAGGCTCAGTCATGCAGAAGTCTCTGTCCATGAGGTGCAGCTGGACTCTGAGGTAGTGAGTCTGCAGCCGTGCAGATATGAGCAGAACATCTGGCAATGTGGCCAGCCACTATGCCTCCATGCTGTGTTGAGGCATGCAGGCAGGGTGGTGGTAGTGTCCTGAAGCCATCCAAGGCACTGAGGTCTGCTGAGGTGAGGCAGTCCATTGGTCCATTAAGCAGAGCCGTGACCAAGCACCTGATACAGATGGAATCAGTCAAACTAAACTCAGGCGGCCATGGCCAGATTCAGCTTGTCAAGTACAGATGGGGTCTGATCAGTCAGGGGCAGTCAGGCTGCCTGGGTCAGGCACACCTGACCATCAGCCAGGTAACCGCAGTCAGTCAGGTGGGCTGATCCTGCGGTCTGTGTCAGGGACCCATGGAATCTGTGTTCAGTCAGATACAGTCAGGCACACTCGGATTATCAGGCAGCGATGGTGTCTAGGGCGGACAGCTGTAGCTGGGTGGAGCCAGTCTAGAGGCTGAGTCCCCGCGGCCTTCGGGCGGAGCCTGGGGCTGGGGCGGGTCCTCCCCCGCCTCAACCAGCCTACTGTCTCAGGGGTTGCCATGGCAGCCGCGGACTCCCTCCCTGACAGCGGGCGGGCTCGCTGCTCTCCCGGCGCTGGACGGGTCGCCATCCTCCTTTCCGTTCCCCGGGCTTGAGGATGGAGCTCTCGTCCTGTGGCGGACTTTCTAGAAGCGTCCTGGGAGTTCAGTTGGCTGTGCACCGTACAGTAGCAGAGTCCTGATTGAAGGGTTGACCCTTCATCATCCTCTTTCACAGACGGGGAGGATTGGGAATGACTCATTTAAGGGTACACAGCGAGAGTGACAGAAACTAGAACCTCCGATCCTCAGCTGTCCTGTGCCCTAAACGGTCCCCAGGAACAAATTTCTCTAGACAGAGAAGGCATATCCGAAAGAGAAAACAGGCTGTGCAGTGATGCATTTATTAACTTGGGGTTAATAAATGACAAAGGTGAGCAAGGGCAAGCATTCACCTAGTACCAAGCACCTAGTACACCTAGTACAAAGCTTAGTGTAGTTCACCTGCACATCACGTTTTTCCTTGTGTGAGTCCTCTTTTACAGGTGAAAGCTGAGCACAAAGAGATTTGTTTAGTGATTTGTCCAGAGCCAGGTACAAATGCCAGGATTTCCAAACAGTCTACTCCCTACCATGTTGGCATGTGAGTCCTCACTCTCTGGTGGCACAAAGGGGCACACCTGTAGTCCCAGCTATTCAGAAGGCTGGAGGATCACTAATACCACAAGCTGGAGGCCAGTCTGGGCAGCACAGCAAGACCACATCTTGAACACAAAACAATTAAATAAATCCCCCCAAATACCTTGTGTCCTCTCCTTGTGACCTTCCAAGGACACAACTTGAATTCCTTTAGCAGTTCTCTCTGGTCTCCTTCAGAATACCTGGCTCTGTTATGCCTTAGAGCAGGTTGGTCCTGTTCATGTCCCCTGCCAACCAGGGAACACACTAGATGTATCTCACAGGTCTCTGAGAAGGGAAGGCCTGTGAAGTTAGAGAAGCCAGGGATAAGAGGTCACTGAAAAGCTGGGTGGGTTGTGACTGGGAACCTCAATAGTATGGCTTAAAGTCCATAGTCTGTGATCAAGTCCCAGCAGTGTGAACCAGGAGTGAGGAATACTTGAAGAGCCATAAACTCAAATGCCTATAGAGGTAATGAGATTCATGAAAATGAGTCAAGAGACCAGACTGGCACATCTGTCTCATCTAAAGGGGACATCTTCCTCTCTGTGCTTGCCCATTGTGTCCTCAGAGATCCATTTTCTCTAGCCCTATAGTTAAGTAATGTTGGCTGAAGTTAGTTAATATGGAAGCTTGGTTTTTCCATCTATATAATGAGAAGGAAAACTTTAGCTTTATCTCACAGTGTGAAATTTCATGGAGATCAAACATTAACATATGTAGAAAATACTATGTGAAGTGTAACATACTCTATAAATGGAAAGAGAAGGAAGAGAATGTTGACTGACCATTTGTTGGGCATCTGCTGCATGGTCACAGGAGTTCCGACATGGAGGTGGGTCTCACATCTCTTGTACAGATGAGGGGATGCCCTTCAAGAATTACATTGACTCAACCAAGGTCGCTTGTGTGTGGTGGAGCCAGGTTTAGAATTTAGAACCATCTGATTTCCAAAATGAGTTTCTTATACCAATTGTTTTGCAAAATGTGGCTTTATCAAGATGATTTTAGGATCCAAGTGAACAATTTTTAAAATAGTTTTATAGTTATTTTCAATTATAGAGGAAGCTTATTAATATTATGGAAGCCTACCTACAGCTTAATAATAAGGTGACCTGAATAACAGTCACCTACAGCTATCAGGTCCTAATCTCCAGAATCAGTTTCCCTTATTATTAAATCTTGCATTATTATGACATTGTCACAACTAAGAAACAAATACTTATACATTCCTATTAGTTAAACTTTGTTCAGATTTCATAGCTTTACTACTAACATCTTGTTTTCTGTTCTAGAGTCTTATCCAGAGCACCACACTACATTCCCATCATGTCTTCTTTGTCTTCTCTGGCTTATAACACTTTCTCAGGGTCTTTCTTCTTGTTTTTCATGTCCTTGAAATTTTTCTTCCCCACCCCCATACTGGGGTTAAACCCAAGAGTGCTTTACCACCAAACTGCATCCCCAGTCCTTTTTATTTTTTATTTTGAGACAGGGTCTTGCTAATTTGCTGAGGCTGGCCTCACACTTGTGATCCCCCTGCCTCAGCCTCCCAAGTTGCTGGGATTAGAGGCATGCACCTCCACACCTGGCATGACCTTATAGTTCTGAGGAGCACTGCTCAGGTATTTTAGAGAAAATCCCTCAATTTGTGCTCATCTGATGTTTTGTTCATGATCAGTCTGGGTCATGGGTTTGGGAGGACTTACAGAGGAAAAGTGCTCTTCTCATCACGTCATCTCAGGGTTACATGTTATTAACATGGCTTAATCACCTTGATCACCTGACCAATGTCATGTTTGCCAAGTTTCTCCCCCTTTGAGTTATTTACACACACTCAACACTGAGCTACAACCCCAGCCCTGGAATTCTTTTATAGGGATGATTTGTTTGTCTTGCTATTTATTTATTCAATCATTCATGCCAGTATGGATTCACAGATATTTATTATATCTTGGATTATATTCCAATGTTTTTTATTTTATTGCTCAAATTCTTTCAGCTTTGGCCACCAGAAGCTCCTCTAGTTTGTCCCCTATATTCCTTTGACCTCAATTATTTTGCAAAGTGTTTTACCCATGCACTTGGGTCCCCATTGGTTGCATCTATTAATAGGATTTTAAGAAGAAGCAGAAGAACATTTTATAAAGAGTTATATATTTACTTCAGTATACGTTAGGAAAACATAACTAGCATGTCAACTTTGTGATTTCACACATACTAGTGAGGACAAAACTAATGTAGCCAAAGTCGTGCTGAGTCAATTCATAGGCATTAAGTAAAAACTCATACTGGGGTGCTATGGACTGAATGCCTGTGACCCTACAATTCATATCTTGAAATTCTAAGCCCTCATGGTGATGATATTAACAGGCTGGGCCTTTGGACTGTGATTCAATCATGGGGACAGAACCAACATGAATGAGAATAGTGACCCTATTAAAGAGGCTAAGAGAGCCAGGCATGGTGGTACACACCCATCATCCCAGCTACTAGGGAGATGAGGCAGGAAGATCACAAGTTCAAGGTCAGCCTCAGCAACTTAGCAAGACCCTGTCTCAAAACAAAAAAATAATAAGGTGTAGCAGTGTAGTTCAGAGGTAAATTGCATTTAGGTTCAATCCTCAGTTAAAAAAAAAAAAAAGGCTAGAAGACCCCAAATATGAACCAGAAATCAGGCCTTCGTGGCTCTGAATCTATTAATTCCTTGATTTTCAAGTCCCCAGCCTCTAGAATTGTGAGAAATTTCTGTGGTTTATATGCTACCAGAATGATGCTATTTTGTTATAGTAGCCTGGATAGACTAAGACATTGGGGTACACAGATATGTAGGACGTTGTTAAGCTGATTTGAGAGTGATTCAAGTTTGAGAAACTGTGCAATGACAGAATTAAGTCCCAAATTCAAGCAATGATAAGAATGATAAGGATTATGAGTAGTCTGCTGCTAATCAGATCTGCCTTCTCTGCTTCCTTGCAGATACGTGTGGATGTTGATAAGGGGGCTGGAGATTGCATGCCGAGGCCCCCTAGAGAGGATGCACTTTGCAGTGTTTCCCAAGCAGGCTGTGTGGGTGGACTGCAGCTCAGCACCCTTTCTGCTAATGAGCTTATAGCCTTTGGCCTAATAAACACATTGTGTGTCACAGGCCTGACATGTGATGTTTCCTGAGAAGTGCTAGGGATATTATTTTTACCTGTGTCATCCTTGATCTGAGACAGGCAATAGGACACAGCAGTTTCAGCAGTCATTCTGGGTGCAACCCTGGCTCAGGGTCTTATCTGGGGTCTCCTGCCCACACTCCCAGCCTCACTGGGATGTTCACAATTGATAGCAGCATTTAGAATGCCTAACTCTCCAATTCTAACTCTTGACCCAGGCCCCAAATATGCCTCCTGATAGAGCAATGGCTCGCCAGAATCTCAGGCCTGATCTGAAATAGCCCCTTAAGATGGGAGTCCTTCAGCTTCCCTGCATTGAATCCAAGCTGTGGGATTGTACACACTGCATGCTAGTGTGTACTCAGGCCTCTAAATCCTCTATGTGCCTTCCAAGGAGCTCTGGAGTCAGATGACTTGGATTAGAATCCTGATTTTTCCTAAGAACTAGGCAGGTTACATGCCTTGCAGCTATAAAAAGGGGAGAGTAATAGAATCTACTTCACAGGATTGCTGTGCAAATTAAATGAGACAATATACATAAAATGCTTAGTTAATAAAATGTCTGGCCCATAGTATGTGATCAATGAATTAATTCATTTGTTTAATAATTAATAAGTGCCTTCTGTATATCAGTCTACTATATACTGTATTGGGTGGACGACATACAAGAAAACAAGAACAGAAAATAAACTAGTAAATTGATAGATTAAGTGAAGCATATAAAGCTAAGTCTCTGATATAAAGCCCTGCGTATAAGGAATGAACAGAAATGCTCATTATTATTAATAAAGTAATGAAATATTGTGATGAATGAAAGAAACAAGTAGGGCTATATGATGACAACTGGAAGAGATCTCCTTGAAATAAAGGACAGAAAAGGCTCTAAAGAATTAAAATTGGGGGATAGGGCCACAGCTCAGTAGTAGAGTGCTTGCTTGGCATGCATGAAGCCCTGGGTTCAATCCCCAGCACCACAAAAAATAAATAAATAAACATAATTGGAGCTGAGACCTAAAGGATGAGAAGCCAAAAGCCAAGTAAGGACCCTTCCAGGTCCAGAGCATGTATAAAATCCCTGAAGCAGAGTAGAGTTTGGAGAATAAAAGGAATAGCAAGGAGGCAACTGTGATTGGGATGACAGAGGGAGAAAGTGGTCCAAGTTGAGGCATGAGGGATGTGGAGGGCAGGTCATGGAGGACAATAGCATGGTAAGGAGTCTGGATTTTGTTTCAAGTGTGATGGAAGCCACAATGGCTTAAACAGGAGCATAACAACATTTGATTTCTGACTAAAAGTTAACTCTGGCTTCTGAGGGGAGAGAGGAGTCAGAAAGAGTAGAGGTAGAAACCATCAAAACAACAATTTGGAGGTTATTAGAGGCATCAGAGGAGCAGTGCTGCTGGTTTGGATGTACAAATAAATCAGTGCTGTTCAACAGAACTTTTTGCAATGGTGGAAATGTTTGACATCTGTGAACCTTATGCACTTGGAATGAGGCCAGTGTGGTTGAAGAACTGAATTTTTCATTTCATATTATTCTAATTAATTAAAATTTAAATAACCTCATGTATTTAGTGGCTGCTGTAAGGACAGCAGGGGAATTGGCTATATTTGAAATATATTTAGGAGACAGATAGGACTGGTGATGGCTGGAGCCTGGGGAATTTAAAAAACAGGAATCAAGGAAGATGACTAGGTTTTAAATTTGGGAACCAGGTGATGATACTGCCAGTTACTGCTCTGGGGAACAGCATGCTCCAGAGAGATACTAAGAGTTTGGACTCTCACAGGAGTTTAAGATACTGTGGAGGGCTGGGGTTGTAGCTCAGTGGTAGAGCTCATGTCTACAACATGTGAGACACTGGGTTCAATCCTAAGCACCACATAAAATAAATAAACAAAATAAAGGTACTGTGTCCATCTACCAAAAAAAAAAAAAAAAGGCTATCCTTAAAAAAAAGATACTGTGGAACATTCAAGTAGAGATGTCAAGTACAAAGCAGGATGCATGTTTGTCATCATTGTCATCTTTGCGTTCTAGGAATACCAACCTGTTGGGCTGCTTAGGAGGTGGGAACCAGAAAGGAGAGCAGAGCCTTCTTGCTCCTCATCATCATCAATGGGCCATTGACAAACTTATCTACCCAGCTCTAGTGTCCAAGACTCTTGTGTGATCCACAGATCCTCGTTTTCCTCCTTGTCCTTCTCTTCAGTCATTAAGCCCAGTTGTTTCTTCCTTTGCAGTGGCAGAAACCTGCACTTTACCTGTTTTCTAGTCCTGTAGCAACTCTACTGGCTCATACCCTTGTTTTTTCACTGTGGATGAAAAGCCCTGGCCTTTGTCAGAGAGGTCTTTCTGACTTTGGGATTTTCCTCTTGGGAATCCTTTCTGGGTCTGCATCTAGAGTATTAAGCCTGGGGTGGGGCTCTAGTTCAATGGTAGAGACTTGCCTAGCATGTGCAGGGCCCTGAGTTTAATCCCCAGAACTGCTTTAAAAAAAAAAAAAGTCACAAGCCTGGGTCAATCATTTGATCTTTCTTTACATTTCCAGAATTATCTACAAAAGAAATGAGAAGACTCCACAAAGTGTGGAAATTCACAAGAATATTCATCACAGTATTAATAATACAGGCTGGAAGTATAATTTTCTATCTTATCTGACTTGATCAGAAATCTTACCTGATTTGTTGATATGTCTCCCCTGACACACTTCATTCACTTCTAGAACACAACACTCTTGTGACCACTACCTCTGTGACCACTCTTCTGTCTCCTTGTTCCTTTTCAACAACTTGACCTGTAAACACTGTCCAGGGATCAGGCCTCCAGGCTCTCCTCTCTCTGCCCTCCCTTGTTTCTCTCAGGCAGCTGCAGGGTCTTACAGGCATCTATATGCCGATGATTTCCAAATGCACCTTTCTAGTTCAGACTCTTGCTGAATGCCAGACTCATAAATCCAACTGTATACTTGACATTTCCACTTGAATGTCAAACAGGCCTGGCATCTTAACATCTCACATCCAACACCAAGCTCCTGATATTCTCCCCAAAACTTGTTCCTTCCATGGTCTCTTCTATCTTACTTAAAGGCAACTTTCTTCATTTGCTCAGGCCAAAAGCCTTGGACTCATCTTTGATTCCTCACTTTCTTTCACAATTCACATCTGGACTCTCAGTGAGCCTTGTAGGCTTGGCCTGATACCCCGAGTTTAACTGCTTTTTGCCCCCTTAGTTGTCATTATCCTGGCATATAGTCCTCCCTCATCCTAGGATGATATGTTCTGAAACTCCCAGAGGATGTCTGAAACTATGGATAGTACTGAACCCTACGTTTCAATGTCTTTTTCATCTTAACTAAGTACTTATCATGCTCTGTGGCTGTAACTTTTGTAATCTGCAATTCAGGCAGCTTTTTTTGGAGGGGTGGGGAGGGTAATTGTTGGTTTGTACTAGGGATTGAACTGTGGGGTGCTCTACCACTAATCTACTTACCCAGTCCTTTTTATTTTTTATTTTCAAACAGGGTCTTGAAAAGTTGACCAGCCTGGCCTCAAACTTGCAAACCTCCTGCCTCAGACTCCCAAGTCTTTGGGATTACAGATACGTACCACTGTGCCTGGCAATTTAGGCTTTTTTTTTTTTTTTTGCTAGCAAAACTAGAAGTAATTTTTTCTTTCTTCACAATTTCAAGGATAGAAGATTCAGGACTGTAGCTCAGAGGTAGAATCCTTGCCCAGCATGTGCAAGGCCCTAGATTCCATCACCAGCACTGAGAGGAAAAAAAGATAATGTGTTATTCTCACCACAGATCTTAGCAACCTTAATATATAATTTTCCCCTCTCTTTAGTAAGTTGAGAATGCACCTTTTTGACTTAAAGGAAGCACCTATAGCTTCTCTTTGGCATATCTGATTTGCCAATATCAATACTTTTGTGTCTAGAGGCCACTGTTAATAAGGGTAACCTGAACACAAGTACTGTGATACCACTACAGTTGAGTTGCAACAGAGAAGGCTACTAAGAGACTAATGGGTGGGTAGGAGATTTCATCATGCCACTCAGAATGGTGTGCAATTCTTATGCATTATTTGTAGAATTATCTATTAATATTTCTGGACAGCAGTTCACCCATGAGTAACTAAAACTGGAAAGAGACATTACTGTAAGGGTGACTATCATAAAGCTCCTATTATATCTCACCTGGTTCACTGTAATGGTATACTATGGAGCTCCCTGATTCTGCTCTTTCCCCCACTTCAACTCTCCTCCAAGTTCAAGGCCTTCTAATAGCTATCATTTCTGTCCTCACACAAGGTTTGACCTCATCTCTCCTCCCCAGCCTTTTTGCTGTTCCTGGAGCAGGCAAGGCCCATTATATTCCAGCTTTGTGGCCTGTTTACTGGATGTTTCCTTGTTAGGGAGGCTCTTCTACCACGCATCTCCATGCATAGTTTACTCCCTGCCTCTAGGTCTCTGTTCCCAAGTCAGCTGGCCATCATTTAGAACATTCCATACCCACATTTCTTCTTATTCTTGCCCATTTCTTATTTTTCCATAGCACTTTCACTCTCTGCCCTTTATATTATTTGTTTTCTTTACTAAAATGTAATTTCAAGAGAGTAAATATTTTCCTGTTTTAACCTTTTCCTTCACTACTCATGTCCCGATGTTTATGGGGAGACAATGGGTGCTGAATAAATATGTGGTGAATTAATTAAATATTTGAAAATTCTTCTTGCAAAGGTGGGGTGTAAGGGAATGCAAAAATATGTATGCTCGGGCACTTCTGAGATCAATAACAGCTATCCTTAGTAAAGGCAAGCCAGGAGAGCATCCCGACTCCAAGCGACTACATTCTCTGCCCTTCCCCCACACCGGAACGTTGAAGTTCCGGAACCGTAGCTCTCTGGCCCTGGCGCGAGGGGACTTCCGGTGCTGCTCCCCTCTCGCCCGCAAAGAGAACTGCCAAGTCAGTTCCGGCAGAGAGCGTGGTGAGAAACGGGAGTGCGGCCTGCTCCCCCGGGCCCTCTGGGGCCCCCGGCCCCAGGCCGGCGGGTGAGCTGGGGGGCCCGAGGACAGGACGCGGCCTCTCCTGCAGATACCCGGAGCTCCTGCTGCGAGTGCCCACTGGCTGGCCCTGGCTGTGAAGGACAGGTGAGCCTGCCACCCAGATGGATGACCTGATGGCGGCGGCGACCTGTCGGGCCCCGGACCCCGAGGGCTGCCAGGTCTCCTGGCTCAATCGTGCCCGTCCCAGCTGAAGCTGCCACCTGGGACGTGGCGCCTTTGGGTGGCGGCGGGCGTGGCATGGCGAGAAGAATGGCGGCCGCCCGAACGCCGCGGAGGCCGGCAGGGGCTTCAAGGTCCCAAGAAGGAGGATGGACGCCTGAAAGCTCGACCACGCGTTGGACAGCGGAGCCGCACAGACCAGGGCTCTCCGTGAGCGCTCAGTGCCGGCTCCTCGTAACCGCACCTAGTCTCGGCCAACAAAGACCGGAACCGTCCTGGAAGGTGAGCGAAGCCCGGGAAGACGACGACGGGTGGAACGGTTAGCGGCCTCGGGCGGTTGGTGTTCGTTCTACCAAAGAGAGAAACGGTAGAGTCACAAGCCGCATCTACCCAGTTGGAAACGCCCGCCACCCTTTGGGAAGATTTCCTGGCCCTTTGAAAAAGGCCTGTGTATATAATATGAAAAAGCTGCTCTCAACTTGCCCCCCAACCTTTTAAAACTTGTGCTGCATCTGGACATTCTGAATGTCAAGAGGATGCCTGACGTATGATAGAGTTAGAAAATAACGTCTTGTAAATGTCCGTTTGTTTGAAAAAATCAGAAATGTCTTCTGGAAGTGACTTTGAAATGAATTTGTTAGACCACCTCTAGGAGCGACACTTGTCCACGTTTGTTCAGTGGGTTGTTGGACATGGAGAAGACTGATCGTGAGAAGGAGGTCCTGTGCCAGACTGGTTTTATGTAAAAGACATTTTTCATATAATAACCATTGTTTTGCGTGTGCATTTTATTCCTCGTTAGAGTATATATAGTTGAAAATGCTAAATACTTTTTTTTTTTTTAAATATCTAGGTTTTCTAGATGTTCTAAAGTGCCTGATATATGTTAAAAGTAGAAGTGGTAAAATATATGACACATTTTGTAAATTTCTTTTGTTACAATTCTTATGGTTTCTTTTTTTGGGGGGGGGGGTGCAATAGCCAAACCCCTGTTGAATACTGGTCCTGGGGAGCACCGTGCCAGTGAGCCAAGAGTTGTCTATGGGTATTGTTTTACTTTGCTATGTACATAGTGTATATAAAGGACAAATGAGTCCTCCTAATCTACATCTAGCCTTTCTAGATGTTAAATAGGTTGCCAGTGTATGACAAAAGTAGAATTAGTAAACCAGTTTTGAATATTTTGTGTTAAAATTCCTAGGAAAGATTGTCTTCTGAAAATTTGACCATTATAGCCCACTGGGTCGGTGAAGGGCCAGAATGCTCATATTTTGAAGACATTTTCAAATTAGAACTATTGTTACATGTGTGCAGTGTATTCAAGACTGTCATGTACATAGTGGACAAATTGAGTCCTTACTTGAAACATCTAGTCTTGTCTAGATGTTTAGAAGTGCCCGATGTATGTTAAACGTAGAGGTAGTGAAATATCACTTTGTAAATATCTTTTTGCTAAAATTCATATGAAATAGTCTTTTGGGAATGGAACTATTAAACCACCTCTGTGAGCGGTATAGTACTGTCTATATTTGCTCAGTGATGTGGAGGAGGTGGGAGGGAAGCAATTGCAAAAGGTTAGTGTGTTCATATTTGGACATTTTCAGACATCAGTTTTCTATGTTTTGTGCATTTTGTTTTTGCTGTGTATATAGTGTATATAATGGACAAATAAGTCCCAATTTTGCAACATCTAGTTTCTAGATGTTAAAGAGGTTGCCAGTGTATGACCAAGTAGTTAGTAAAATTAGAACATTTTATACATTTTTTGTTGAAATTCATAGGAAAGCTTGTCCTCTGTAAAAAGACTTTTGGATATGGATTTGTTCGACCATCTCTAAGTGTTACATATGCCTGTACTTGTCCACTGGACTGAAAATAGAAGGAAATGAGGAGGGAGAGGTTCGAGGACAAAATGGTCATATTAGAAGATACCTCATATTTAACCATTGCTATGCGTGCAATTTTATTTACCAGTGCTGTGTGAATAGTGGACAGGGTCTTATGTGGAATATCTAGTCCTTCTATATATTTAGAAGTGCTTGATATATTTAAAAGTAAAAGTAGTAGAATTGAAACTTTTTGTAAATAGCTTTTAAAAACTGATGAGAAATATTGTGTTTGGAATTGTTAAACCACCTCTTAACAGAACACTGTCTGTTGTACTTGTTGATTGGGTTGAGGGAGGTGGGAGGGAAGAAGTTGCAAAAGGTGTTTAACATTGTTAGAGTGTGCTAGAAAACTTCAGCTTACCCATTGCCTTGTACCGTGCATTTCATTTAACTTTGCTGTACTGTATATATTGTATATATACTGGACAAAGGAGTCCTAATTTTATAATATCTAGTCTCTAGATATTAAAGAGGTTGCCAATGTATGACAAAAGTAGAGTTAGTAAACTCACATTTTGTACACTTTGTGTTAAAATTCATAGAAAGGCAGTCTTCTGAAAAGGACTTTTGGAAGTGAAATTGTAACATCATGTGACACTCAGATGTGACACATGTGAGAACTGGAGAAAGAAGTAGAAGAAATGAGGGATTCTAGGCCAGAATGATCCTACTTAGAAGACACTTTCAGATATAACCATTGTTACATGTGTGTAGTTTATTTAACACTACTATGTACATAGTGGACAAACTTAAGTCCTTATTTGAAACATCTAGTCTTTCTAGATGTTTAGAAGTGCACAAAGTATGTTAAAAGTAGAGGTAGTAAATAAAACATTTTGTGTTATATATACCTTTTTTTAAAAATTCATGAGGAAATAACTGTCTTTTGGAAATGGAATGATCAAAACGCTTCTCTGAACAGTACATATTATATCTGTGCTGGTTCAGGGAGGAAGAAGGAAAAGAAAATATAAAGGGCTTTATACCAGTGTATTTTCTGTGAAGCAGAATTGACCGTTGTCCCTTATATTTGTGGGTTTTGTTTTACTATTCTGTGTAAATAGTGTATATAAAGGACAAATGAGTCCTAATTTACATCTAGTCTATCTAGATGCTAAAGAGGTTGCCAGTGTATGACAAAAGTAGAGTTAATAAACTAACACACCGAGTACATGTTGTTAAATTCATAGGAAAGACTGTAATTAAAACCACTTAGAAAGTGAAATTTGTTAAAAGTCATCTCTAAGCATTACAGATGCATATACTGACCCATTGGTTGATAAGACTAGAAGGGGAAGGGTTCTAGGCCAGAATGTTACTGTTTGGAAGACACTTTCAAATTCTAGCCTTTAAAAAAGGGGGTGCTTCAAAGTATAGCCTTTGTTAAGTAAGTGTTGCAGTTTATTCAGTGCTACTGTATGTATAGTTGGAAACTTAAGTCCTTGTTGGGAACATCTAGTGTTTCTAGATGTTGAAAAGTGCACAACACATGGGAAAAGTAGAGAGCTAAAGTAATGCCCTTTAAGTATGTTTTGTTACTACTTAGAAATGGTTGCCATTTAGGGGAATGGAATTGTTGAACTTGATGTCTTGGAGGGTAGGTTGAAGGTTCACTGGGTGGGGGGTGGGTAGGGGAAGGAGAAAGTATGCATAGAGAAGCAATGGGTGCCCTTTAGATTAGTTCAGATTGTCTAGCCATTGTTATATGTGCATTTTAGTTAATCTTGCTGGGTATTAAAGGATAAGTTGTAATGCCCAAAGTTTGTTAACAATAGCAAAATAATCCCTATATAAATGTCCTTTTGTTAGTTTTTAGAAAGAACTGTCTTCTGAGAATGACCCTTGTTAATCCAGCTCTTGGAGCTAGGGATAGTCCTGAATTTAGACACTGGAGTGGTGAAGAGGAAGGCGGGGGTGAAGTGCTCTTTGCTAAAGTCTCCATATTTGGAAGACAGGTTTAGATTATAGCCATATATCTATATGTACATTTTTGGTAAATTGTGTTTTTGTTCACAAAGTTCATACTTCATTTCACAATATCTAAGCTTTCTAGATGCTTGAGGTGACAGTCATAAAAAGTAGTGCTAGTGAATTAGCCAACTTGTAAATATCTTTTTGTTATAACTGATAGAAAAGATGTATCTTGGACATGGAATTGTTTTATCTCTGGGCATTGTGTATCAGGATTTGTTCATTAGGCTGGCAGCAGAGGGGCACAGGGAAACACAGAAAGACGGAAGCAAGTGCTCAAAGATTTACATTTTGATGTGAGCCACTGGTGTATGTGCATCTTCTGGCTGTACTATAGGAATATTTTAATTCACTGGGAACATGCATTCTTGCTAATATTTTAGTAGTAGAAATCTGTTAATGAAACAAGCTTGGTGTATTCTGTTGCTGTTTCATTTTACATTGAGCATTAAGGGAATGAATTGTTTTAGTTGTAACTCTGCCAATATGTCTATCTAGAGGCCTGTTGCCATTTCTGTCTTCAGTGAAATTTTTGTCCCCAAGAAAGGATAACAGATTGAGTTGGTGTAGTGTATTCTTGGTTATCAAAAAATACTCATGTAGCTTCGGGATTTTGAATTGTGTGAATATTCATGATGTGTGGAAAAGCATAATACACACCACAATCTCAATCACACAAAATGGGATATTGTGTATATATGCACACAACCTAGAGGGGCACGTCCAACTAAGCTTCTTGTGACCGGATGATTTTGTTCTTTGCTTGTGTGTTTTTTTTTTTCCTGTAATGTACAATTTACTTTTAAAAAATAAAAATTATTTTAAAAACCTGTATGAAGTAATTGCTTGTGAAATGAAATTAGCACACTCCATAGAACCAGTGTTCACATTACTTGATGAAGGTCTCTGCCTTCTTCCCTGCGATGGTAGCCACCACCTCCTGTTCTTCAAGGTCATCTTTCACTTACGTGGTTCCACGGGGCTAATGCCATTCTGTCCATAGTGTCTTTTCCACAATGGTTAACTTGGCAAAAATCATCCTTCAGGGTTCAACTCAAACTTAAGTTTTTGAACAGTTTTGCCTGTAGGAATCTGACACATCAAAGTATGTCCTTTACTTTGCAGCCTCTAACCACTTTTTTTTCCCCCCCTTGGGTGCTGTGGATGGAACCTGGGGCCTCATGCATGCTAGGCAAGCACTCTACCTCTGAACTATATCCCCAGCTGTTTTCTTGTATTTGGAATCCACTTGTGTTAACTGAAAGTCTACTGAATTCATCTTAGATTTGAATCACTTTTGCAACTACAAGATGCAGCATAATGTCTGACACTTAGCAGGTGCTCAGGAAATGTCTGCTGAATACAGGAGATAAAGTCCAGCTTTTTGAACTGTTCTTGGATGACTGAATAATAGTCAAGGCTTCTGAGGTGGGAGGTTTCTATCATGGTACAAGTCAGATAGCACCACTCATCCCAAAATCAGGCACAGGAAATATCTTCTAATGGAATAGCTCAGGAGTTCTTAAACGTGGATGTGAGGTTTAAGAAACAGTGGCCTCCAAATGTGGGAACATAGTGTATTTCTTGGTGTAACATGCATGGGTAGGGAACCTCAGGGCAGGTGGAGGAGGCCCTTCCAGATGCTTTCCCAACTGAGCATCAGGCCTGGACCCAGTGTTCTCTCCTATTGATGCCTCTATGTGATGGTGTTAGCTGACTGACGTGGCTTCAGGACTCTCTGGTCTAGCAGGTGTCCACCTAGGTTAAACACCAACATGCTCCATACCAGTCTAGGACTGGTTTGCAAATCCACCAGAGCTGGAGATAAAAGCTGAAGCGTGGCCCCTGTAATTGAAGGTGAATTCGCTCATAAATATCTCCACGAGAGTATGACTCAGAAAAGATCTAAGAAAGAAGGGCAGCTCACAGAAAGGTAGTCCTGGTGTCCTACAGCAAAGCTAACCCTCTGTAGATGACAGTTGGTCCAAGAGGGCCAGAGACATGCTGGGATCATGCCTCTACTAGCAATATATATTCCTAGGGAAAGAACACTGGACAAACATCAGAGGTCTCAGCTCTAGTACTAACTTCTGTCACTGGCTGGGGGCCTTGGCTGACTTAGTCTGGGCCTCTGTCTTCTCACCCCTTAAAATAAGGGGTTTGTTCTGGCTCATTGATGGGTCTTGCCTCTCCAGATCAGATGCTAGGCCTTTCAAAGCCAAAAGTTTCATCAGTGAAGAAGCCAGGACCAGAAGCTTCTTCTTCTTCTTCTTCTTTTTTTTTTTTTTTTTTTTTTTTCGCTTTTGTCCTGTCTTTATTGGTTAGATATTTTCCAGAAGAAATGAGTGGGGGGGGGTGTGAATTTCTCATCTCGTGGCAAGGGTCTCCTGGGACTCAATCCTCCTTGTCTACGCTTTCCCTGAAGATCCTTTAGAGATTCTCCACTGCAAGATGGACCGATGTGTGTGCTGCTGCAGGTTTGACAACCACCCAGGAAAAACAACCACCAAAAAAAAAAAAGTTCCAAATCTCCAATACCATCACCTTTGACATGGTTCCACCATCCTTGGGAGAAGGAAGTCATCCAAAAATCTGTGTATAAATCAAAGTCCTTGTGTGGCCAACTGGTCAACCCTGGTTGGTCTGGGGCACACTGGCCAACTGGTCAACCTCTTAATGGTTTCACGCCCTCTTGAACTCTCCAAAGTTCTTTTCAACTTTCCCTTATGGTACTTGTTGACTATCGGTCTGGAGCCGGTATTTAGCGTAATGGTCTCCAGCCTCCAGCAGTATTTAGCCTTAGATGTAGTTTACCACCCGCTTTGGGCTGCATTTCCAAGCAACCCGACTCCGAGAAGACCCGGGCCCAGCGTGCCAGGGGCCGCTACTGGCCTCACATGGTCCACGGGCTGGGCCTCGATCAGAAGGACTTGGGCTCCCCACGAGCGGCGCTGGGGAGTGGGTCTTCCAAATGCCACATTTCCCGTGCCCCCCTGAGGGGTAGGGATACGGCACTGGGCTCTTCCCTGTTTACTCGCCCTTACTGAGGGAATCCTCAGGACCAGAAACTTCTAAGTGCCATTCTCTACTAAAAGGAAGAATGGACTTGTAAAAATGGCTAATTCTAGGGTGAGAAAAAGTACAAGATTGTTCTGGAATATCTTGTGGAAGAAAACAAGAAAGAGCTCAAAGGATGATGGGTACATATCTAAAGAACTCTAGAAGCCAGCATAAAGTGACTTCCATTGGCCAAATCCGACAATTTAACATCAAAATGTAGAAACGATTTAAATAGTGATACAAATTATAACACATAGAATAAAACAGGAAGTCGTAAGTCCCATTCTGATATAAATAAATGGATGACTGAAGGTGTTTTTCAAAGTACCATCTCACAAAATACTTATTAAAGGGCATAGGACAAAATCAACAGAGTGAAAAGACAACTTGAGGAATGGAGAAAATGTTGATGAATTACATATCTGATTAGCAGTTAATATGCAGAATATATAAAGAACTCATAACTCAACAACAAAATGGGCAAAGTACTTGAATAGACATTTTTTTTTCAAAGATGGCTTAGAAATAGCCAGCAGGCATATGAAAAGATGCTTAACATTACTAACATCAGAGAAGGGAAAGAACTGGATAATGGAATTTCAGATCTGCAAGACGAAAAAGTTCTAGAGTTCTGTTATACAATAATGTTAATATTCTTAATATCATGAACTTTAACACTTAGAATGGCTAAAATGGTAATGCTATGTGCTTTTATCATAGTTAAAATAAATTTTAAAATGTTTTAAAAAGAAATAAGCAACAAGAGCAACTTAACATTGGAGACACCAGAAGTTCCAGTGGCATTGGAAATAGCCAGGTGCGGTAGGGCATGCCTGAAATACCAGCGGCTTGAGAGGCTGAAGTAGGAGGATCACATGTTTAAAGCCAGCCTCAACAACTTAGCAAGACCCTGTATCATAATAGAAAAGGGCCAGTGATGTGGCTCAGTGGTTAAGGGCCCCAGAGTTCAATCCTTGGTTCAAAAAAGAAAAAAGACATTGGAGATACCATTTTAATACAACATTCAAAGTTAATATCACAAGTGATAAAACAAATCCTGTGCCATCTGATAAGATGCAGTGAAAGAAGAAAATCACTTCTGCGGTTTTCTACCAAAGATGCAGAAACTAAATCTAATCATGGGAGAACATCAGATGAATCCAAATTGAAGGATGTTCTACAAAATAGCTGGCCTGTAATCTTGAAAAGTGTCAAAGTCATGAACATCAAAGCAAGATTGAGAACTATATTAGAGAAAACCAAAGAGACATGACTATTAAATGTAATGCAAGATTGTAAACTATATCCCTTTGCTATAAAGGACATTATTGGAACCACTGGCAAAATTTGAATGGGATTTGAGGATTAGATGGTCATAATGTATTGTTAATTTCCTGATCTTAGTGACTATATTGCAGCTATGCAGGAGAATATCCTCATTTGAAGGAAATAAACATGAAACTATTTAGATGCAATGGTGCATTAGGTCTCTCAAATGATTCAGGAAAAAATATTTTGTACTCTGACAGCATCTTTTTCTAAGTGACATCATTTCAAAGTTTATAAATTATATAAAAAAAAGAAAAGAAAAATGTCTGTTATATTTTGTTAAGTAAAACCCCAAAATGTGTATAACACTGTATTATCCTTTATGGTAGCCACTAGCCAATGTGATGACTGTTTAAATAAAAATTACTTAGAATTAAAAATTCAGACCTTAAATTCACACTAGCTACACTTCAAGAACTCAGTAGCCCTATGTGGCTAGTAAACATGCAGGTATAGAATACTTCAATCATTGCAGAAATTCTATCAGCTAGCAGTGATATAGCATAATGTTTTGGTAAAAATAAATTCAAAGAGGGATTATGAGTATGTAAGCTTTTGGAAAGATTATGTACCAAATGGCTAATTGGGTTATTTCTGTGGGATGAGATTAGATGGGTGAAGTAGCAGAAAACTCAGTTCTCATTATATATATTTTAGATGATCCACAATCCCCTACTTAATTTATTGCAGTAGTGTTATAGTTTTGCTCTGGAATCTACCCTAAAAGTCAGGTATTGAAGGCTTGGTCCCCAGCATAGCAATGTTCAGAGGTGGGTTTTTGGGGAAGTGATTGGATTATAAGGAATCTGATCTCATCATCGGATTAATTCATTGACTTAAAACCAGCATACTATATTGACGCAGCCACATCAGTGTTTATAGCAACTCAATTTACAATAACTAAGCTATGGAACCAACGTAAGTGCTCTTCAACAGATGAATGGATTAAAAAGGACTATTACACAATAAACTATTACTCAGCCATAAAGAATGAAATTTTTGGCACTTGTGGGGAAATGGATGGAAATGGAGCATGCGAAGTGAAATAAGCCATCCCCAAAACCAAAGGCCAAATAGTCTCTCTGATATGCAGATGCTAACACACAACAGGAGGTGGGAAGGGAAGAAAAGTCATTGGATTAAACAAAGGAGAATGAAGGGAAGGGATGGGGATGGAAATAGGAAAGCTTAGACAGAACTGAACATAATTTTCCTATATTCATATATGAATACACAACCAGTGTAACTCCACATCATGTACAACCACAAGAATGGGATCAAAATTGTAATGGATTATATCCTATGTATGTATAATATGTCAAAATATACCCTACTGTCATATATATATATATATATATATATATATATATATATATATATATAACAACAAATCAAAAAATAAAAATAAAAAATACATCTGTCCTCCTCTAAGTTATTTTCCTCAGGTATTTTGTCACAGCAACAAAAATCTAATGCAAGTGGTTTCCTAGTCAGAGCCTACTATTTCTTGGCAAAGAAGTTTCTAAAGGATTCCGTTCTGTGATAGTGACTTAGCCCTCAGTACCCCTCTACCCTGTCTCCTTTCCATTTCTACCTCCTTTGGTTCCATTCTAACCACATTAGCCTTCTTACAGTTATTAGCCATGCTGAGCATGGTTTCTCTCTACTGGAACACTGTCCAGGTATCATCATGACTCATTTCCTCTCTGGTGTACATACCAAGGTCATGTTCTTGGAGAAGACTTCTCTGACTACCCTTTACCAAGTAGTTAACTCCACCCCACCTCCATCTTCCACTTACCCTGATATTTCTTGCATATTTCTTGCCTGTGCTCCTTCACCACTGATCCAGCACATAAGCTTCTTGAAGCGGGGATTCTGTTCGACTCTGGGCTCTCTCTAAATCCTAAGCAGCTCCTTCTCCCAGAGCACACCTATTGGGTGGAGTTATTCTGGTTGGAATCACCTAAGTTTTAGGTTGAGTTCTGCAGTTCCCTTAGGCCTCCCTGTCTCGGGGAGATACCCAGGAACCTGAAGGCTGAAGATCAAGAGAGACGCAGAGAACAAGCACTGGAGTGAAAGGAGGAGAACAGGCAAGCAGCCAACAGGCTCCAGGACTCTTATCTCAGAGAGGAGAAGGATATCATGCATTAGTGATCATCAAAGCAGATGAGGGCAGGTACAATAACTGAGCAAAGCTCAAATGCAGGATAATTCACTGATGAGAGCCTTTAATATGTGCAAGTGCTCCACAGCTGTCATCTTTTAAACTGAGAAATGCCAGAACACCCAGGATGCTTCAACTTCATCCCTGGACAGTTTTTACAGACCTATTATCTGTATCCTTTTTGTCCCTTTATGTTCCTGATCCTCTCACTCCAGGCCTCTGCTTTATGAGGTCAACTCTGAATTCAGTGCTTTACATGGACTAACAGTGCTTTTATTATTCCCATATTACAGATGAGAAAATTGAGGCAAAGAGAGGCCACTTGCCTAATGCCACATAGCTGGTCTGGGGAGCACAGCCCAAGTCTAGAATCCCTGAGAAACAACCATCATGGCTCTGTTATGTCACTATAATCAGACAAAAGGGCAGGAAAGGGACTGGTTTAGTTGGAAGGAGGCTTCCAGAAGAGTGACGAGCAGTTCCTCCCCATGTCCACCTTATATAAAACAAGAAGGAAAAGTCATTAACAGTAGCATAAGTTAAGTTATGACAGAATGGATTTCCTAAAAGTTTCCATTTCAAGATAGGAAGTTGCTTGGGGCAAGAGATGGCCTCAGCTTTGGACCAATATCAACACAGGTGATCAGTGGGTTTTTGTTTTTGTTTTTAATAAAGTTTTAGTTTTCCAAATGTACTGTTGATTGGTCCCGTTCATGCATCTTGACCAGCAGCTGGGCATCTCCACCCTTGGTATCTCTGATATAAATTACTTGAGCTCTGTGCTTTGAAACCAGTTTGTAAGTCCTTTACTAAGGAGCTCCTGAAGGGCTGCCCTGGCCAGGGAACCTAGAATCTTCAGTCTCTCAGCTGGGGTAATAATCTTAGAGTTGGGAACTTCCTCACAGAGTTTGTCATAAGTAGCTTTGTCATACAAGACTAGATTGTTGAGTTTGTCCCAAAATTTGCCTTTGGACCACTTCTTCCTTTTTGGCTTTGCCCCCATATTTGTTCACTGGGTTCTTGTCTTTCTTGGCCAACTTTCCAGCATCTTTATTCATATCATCTTTTTTCTTTTTTTGGGGGGGGGGAAGGTGGCATCACAAAGCTTGGAGAGCAGCAGCAGCTTCTGAAGCCTCATCAAGATGTCAAGATGTTGGACAAAAAGTCAGGTGATCAGTGTTTTTAAGCTGAAAGACCACAAGTCCATTGCCTTCCTCTAAACTAGCCTTCAAAGAGGGAGTGAGCAGAACAGCACTCACCCACAGCCCACCTCTCTAGATACCAACTCCATGGTGTCAGGAGAAGTAATGCTGAGAGATTCAGAGACAAGGAGATAAGCAAACCCCTAATTTAAGGTGCAAAGAAGGGAAGGGCACAGTAAATCGAATAGGAGGCACATTAGAAAGAGGGTAGAGAAGAAAAACTTCCCCAACTTCATGGGGTGAGAAAAACTTTGTTATTCTCGAGGGACTCAGCACATTTCTCCTTTCTAATAATGAAAAATTGTTTCTTCTTCTTCTTCTTCTTTTTTTTTTTTTTTTTTTTGCCTTGACCATCAGGAAGCTCAAAGCCAGTCTTCTGTTTTGTTTTTTAATAGGTGTTTTTGTTGTTTTGTTTTTGTTTTTGTTTTTTTTGTTACCAGGGATTGAATCCAGGGCACTTAACCACTGAGCCCTATTCCCAGCCCTTTTTAATATTTTATTTAGAGACAGGGACTTGAATTGCTTAGGGTCTCACTAAGTTGCTGAGGCTGGCTTTGAACTTGTGATCCTCCTGCCTCAGCCTCCAGAGCCACTGGGATTACAGGTGTGTGTCACTGTGCCTGGCAATGGGTTTTATTATTGAGAGTAGTTTTAAGTTCCCAGAGAAATTGAGTGGTGGAATTCCTATATACTCTCTGTCCCTTTATGTGTACAGCATTACCCCATTACCAACATCTTTCAGCAGGGTGGTACATTTGAGGAACCTACATGGACACATCGTCACTCAGATAGAGTTCACTCTTGATATTGTTCATTCTAAGTGTTTGGACAAACATAATGACATGTGTTCACCATTAGAGTATTAAAGTAGTTTCACTGCCCTAAAAATCCTCTAAGCTTCCTCTGTCATCCCTCCCTTCCCCTTATTCCCTGGCAACCGCTGATCTTTTTGCTGTCTCCATAGTTTTACCTTTTCATAATGCCATATAGTTGGACATAACTATATGTAGCTTTTTCAATTTGGCTTCTTTTATTTATGAAGATGCATTTTTAACTCTCCCCATTTCTTTTCATGCTTGATAGCTCATTCCTTTTTAGCACCGAGCAACATTCCAATGTCTAAATGTCCCACAGTTTATCCACTCACTTCCTGAAGGACATCTTGGCTGCTTCCAAGTTTTGGCAATCAAGAATAAAGCTGCTGTAAATATTTGTGTGCAGGTTTTTGTGTGAACTTAAGATTTTGAGGCCTTTGAAAAACAAGTATCATGGCTACTGGTTCACATGGCAAGAGTGTGTTTTGTTTTATAAGAAACTGAAAACAATCTTCCATCAATGAGTAAGAGTTCCTGTCTCTCCACATCCTCACCTGCATTGGTATCGTCAGTGTTTTGGATTTTGGCCACTCTAATAGGTGTATACAAGTCAGATTTCGGAGGCTGGGGTTGTGGCTCAGCAGTAGAGTGCTTGTCTAGCACGTGCGAGGCCCTGGGTTTGATTCTCAGCACCACACAAAAATAAATAAATAAAGGTATTGCATCTGACCACAACTAAAAAAAAAAGATTTTATAATCATCATGGCTAGGGCATGTAACAAATCATTTTGACTTCCTCCATTTTTTGCTTGTTATTGTCTTATTTTTCGTGAAACAATGTTTCCATTTTCACTGCCTATGGAGTTGATTGCCAAATTTAAAAGTCAATTATCACCTAATTATAAAGTCAACTAGAGCCAATAAATATATTAATGTATATCCACATTAGCTTCCCTTATCTTCTTTCTTTTTTTGGTTGTAATTTTGTTTTAAAATAATTTTACATTTAAAATTTCGACAATGATAGTTGTTTTGGTAGTTCCTTTAAAAAGTTAAAAATGGAATTACCATAAGAGCTAGCAATTCCACTGTGAGGTATACACCCAAAAGAATGGAAAGTTCAAAGAGCTATTAGTACACCTACATTCTTAGGAGCATTATTTACAATAGTCCCAAAATGGAAGTGATTCAAATGTCCATCAACGGATGAATGGCTAAAACATATGTTAATCCATACAATGAAATATTATTCAGCTATAAAAAGAAGGAAATTCTAGAACATGCTGCAATGTGGATGAACCTTAAAGACATCATGCTAAGTCAATAAGCCAGTCACAAACAAAACAAGTACTACTATATGATTACATGAAGTACCTAGAGTAATCAAATTTCTGAAGACAGAAAATAGAAGGGTGAGGGCTGGAGTTGTGGCTCAGCGGTAGAGTACTCACCTAGTGTGATTGAGGCCCTGGTTCAATCCTCAGCACCACATAAAAATAAAGGTATTGTGTCCAACTATAACTAAAATAAAATATTTAAAAAAAGAAAGTAAAAGGGTGGATGCCAGGAGCTGGGGGAAGTGGGGAATGAAGAGTTAGTATTTAGTGGGTACAGTTTCAGTATTGCAAGAAGAGAAAAGTTCTGGAGATGGATGGTGGTGATGGCTGCACACTATGTGAATTGTCAATGCCACTGTATATTCAAAAGAGTTGTTCTGTGCTGCTGTATTTATTTAAAATATTTTTTTAAATAGCAAGAATGGTCCAAAAAACTAAATATCCTTTGCTCAGGTTTGCCAATTGTTATCATTTGTTTATATTTTCTCTCTCTAAATACACATTGAGTTTTCTAAATAATTTCAAAGTAAGTTGAAGAAACCAAGTTACTATGTGTATTTCCCAGAAATACAATTCTATTTTGTTCATCTGCTCAGGTTACCAAGGGTTTCAGTCTGTTTTCTCCTCTTCCTAGCCCCTGGCCCTGCTGCCCTTCCTTTTTTTTTTTGAATGGGGGATGAACCCAGGGGTGCTTAATCACTGAGCCATACCCCAACCCTTTCTACTTTTTTTTTTTTTTTTTTTTGAGACAGGGTCTTGCTAAATTGCAGAGACGGGTTTGTACTCTAAGCCTCCTGCCTCAGCCTCCCAAACTGAAGGGATTATAGGCCTGTGTCACCACACCCAGCTGTTTTCTTCTTGTTCCTGATTTTCTTTTGGCAATGTGAGGCCATGGAAGAAGAATGGGTGGGAGGGGAAAAAAGGAAAGGGTTGGTTGGGAATGTCTCGTGGACATCTTCAATTTTACAGAGGATAGTGTTGACGCTCCAGAAAACGAAGAAGCCTGGCTAAAAATCATATTGCACATGTCTGACTGCCACCTCTCACTGCCCCCTACCTCCTACTAGTGACTGTCCCCGAAACCCACAGCCCTGCAGCAACCATGGAAAACCTTTGTTCCAGCTTTGGTGCTACTTCTCAGCCAACTAGAAACTGTAACTGGCCCTCACTGCCTGCTATGAACCAGCACAGATCCATTCGGCAACTCAATGCCCCTGTTGCTAAGCTGTTAAGTCTTAACTCCCCAAATAGCACAAGGGCAATGGGGCCAAACGGCCTCAGGTATGTTATCCTAAAAGTGTTTCCTTGTGATTTAGCCTTCTGGAGTTAGGAAGTGACCCAACTCACTCCTAGACTTCCCATAACTGGAAGATAAAATTTTCCCATGATTATAAAAAAGGAAAAGAAGATTCAAAGAATGCTTTTGCTTCCAATCTCAAGATGGGATCTTGAACATTTCCTATAATAAATGCTGGCAATATCCCCTGTGTTTATTTTTCAAATGGGTTTTTTCATTTTCCCCAAACAGTGGAGGCTTTTAGTGCTGGGAGCTCTATTTTAGGCTTGTGTGGCCTGAGCACGCCTCTCCAAGTATGACTATGCCTATTTACATATGGAAACTCATTGCAGAGGGTGAGTATATTCTCTCTAGCACAGTTCCAGGGTTGTGTGTACAGAATTTCTTCTTTGAAAACAGGTGGCTCATTTGGGATTGATGAGTAACAGTGGCTCAACAGTGCACAGACTGCAGGGCTGTTTAACTAAGAAGATGCCAGAGTACAGAATAGCATGTGGACTTCCCGCAAAAACTTGTGGTAGCTGAGTGAGCCAAGACAAGGCCTTTGACTCTCTGGGCCTCAAGTCCTTCACCTGCTAAATGGGATAATACTGCCCAGCTGGTTGCCAGGAAATATTTTAAGGATAGGTGATAGGTTTTTGCTATGGTTTGGATACAATTTGAATGTGTCCCCCAAAGGTTCTTCACGTGTGGGAAGCTTGGTCCCTAATGTGGTAGTGTGACCTTTAACAGGTGGGGCCTAGTGGGAAGTCCCTGGATTATTTGAGGGGTGCTGCCCTAAAGGGATTAAGTTAGTTTTCATGGGTTAGTTCTTCTAAGAGCAAGTTATTTTAAAAGAGAGAGCCTGGCCCCTCTCTCTCTGGCTTCCTGTCTGCTCACTTTTCTCTCATGCACATTCCCTCCTCTGTCATGCTATCTGCCACTTGACACAGACAGGGAGACCCTCACCAGTGTTGGCACCATGCCCTTTGAACTTTTGGATTCCAAAACTGTGAGCTAAATAAACTTTTTCTCTACAAATTACCCACCTCAGGTATTTCATTACAGTAATGGAAAAATGGCCTAATGCACCTCTGTAGTACTTCATATAAAGCCTGGTATACACTGGGCACTCCATACCTGAGCCTAAGCCCTTCTCCTTTTTCTTTTTGTCTGGGGATTGAACTTGGGGCTCAACCACTGAACCACATCCCCAGCCCTATTCTGTATTTTATTTAGAGACAGGGTCTCACCGAGTTGCTTAGCGCCTTGCCATTGCTGAGGCTGGCTTTGAACTCACAATCTTCCTCCCAAACTGCTGGGATTACAGGTACCACGCCTGACCCTTCTCCTTGATTCTTTACACTGTGACTCCCTGGACCCTCTGATCCATGCCTACATTAGTGGTAAGGATCTTTAAAGGATGAAAAACATTTATTGCCAACATTTGTGTCAAGGGGTAACATATTTACTGCTTTTGAATGAACTTCTCTCCTGCTTTGTCCTTCACCACCCGATTCTTAACCTGTTCCCTGATGTGTGTTTTGGGGTGGGGGTGGGTATGTTGGGGGACCCTTGAGAAATGTTGCCTCTTCTTCCAGGCCATAGTCTGCTCAGAGGTGCTCCCACATTGGCAAGCCCCTCCCTACACTGCCCTTCCCAATTTCTCTTAAGCAACACCCTCTCGCTCAGTGTCTATTAATAGTTGAGTGAAGACCTCTGCTTTTCCCTGCCAGCCAGTTTTTCCCCACCCCCAGGCTAATGTCAACATTAAGACTTTAGCCTTTCATTTAGAGAAGGATGTGGGTGAGATATTAGCCACGCCCCTCCCAACCTCTAAAGGCTCAGTTGCCTATTTCATTGAATGGGAATGGATTTCTGGATAGTCAGATCCTCATCAAAAAGATGCTAATAACCTCTAACATGTACTGAATACTCCTGTGTGTGATGGGACTTCACGTTTGTAACCCAAATATAATGGGGGCAGGCATCAGGCTGTCCACTCCCTGCTTGGGAATTCACAGAAGTAGTAACACCACATCACTATAATTAAGAGTCACTCAAATGTTACACATTCTCAGGCACAAACAGCTCCCTGAGGACCTCTGCAGGCTCCCTCCCACTCAAGTGCTTCCTGTGGCACTTTGCTCTTCCTCTGTTCTCTCTGGAGTTCCTGAAGCCCAAAACCCTACCATTTTTCCTCCGCAGGGTCCTCACCCAAGGGTGCCCTTCAAGTCCATTTCCTCACTGGATACTCCCACAGAAAACATGTTCTGCCTCATTCTAGAAGGTTTTTCTCTCACTTTCCAGGAAGGGGAATCCAGGAATCTTGGAGAATGAAATCTTCCATCATGTTATAAACATGCCACCTCTTTTAATACTCAATAGTCATTAAGTGGCAAAGCTGGCAGGACCTCATGGTCAGATGCATAGCCAGGTAGCTGAAATGTTATAATAAGTGCTCTGTACAGGTTAGCTCTTCTCCCTGGCTCTGGCCATGTTAAGTCTGTTCAGAAATCCCCGGAGCTCCCTACTAGAACTTGAACTTTAGTCAGTGTTTATAGGTTCACTACCTCTCTGCCTTCTGACATCCACATGCAAGTCTGAGGGGGAAATAAATTCATATTCCTCCTTTTCTGGTTTACAGTATGTAAAGAATTTTAAATAATAATAAAAAAAGAACATGCTTTCAAATTATACTCACTTCTCATTCATGAAAACCACTGGTCATCAAACTTGCGCATTTTTCCATCGGGGAAACTGAGGTTCAGACAAGTTCGCAAGGTGCTCAAGGGGGTCCACAGAGATAGAAATGGAGCCTGATTCCCAGCTCAGTGCTCAGTCTATTCCTTGCCAAGGGTGGAACATGGGGGTATGGGAGAGCTCCTGTGCTACCATGGCCTCTGCCAGGTCCTACAGTGCTCATAAGCTAACATATGAGGTTTCTTTTTGTTTGTTTTGTGGTGCTGGGGATTGAACCCAGGGCCAAGGCAAATATTCTACCAACTGAGCTATATCCCCAGCCCACATAGGAGGTTTCTTAAGGAGGGAGGTTGCTTGGCACTTGGACTCTGGTGCTGAGGCTGGATGGAGAGAGGAACCCTGAGTTCTGGGACCAGGTAAGTAAGTAATAGCCCCAGACTGAGGGCCCCCAGAGGGACTGAGGATCCCTCTTCAGCTGTAACCCTACTGCCTGCCTCATTGTATCTGACCTGCTTCCACTCTCCCAGGGTGCTTGATCCTCATCCTTGACCCAGGATGCCTGCTCCTATCATGCTGTCAACCTCTGATCTCCCTCCTTATATTCCTCTCCCCCACAGTCAGACCCTGTCTAAGTGACAGAGAGGATCAGTCTGTAGCCTGCAGGTCCAACACAGCCATGTGTGTTTTGTTTGAATGACACTGTCCAAAAACAATTTGAATTAGTTGATTATGTTTAGAAACCAATAGGAATCATCTAAAATGATGGATTTCTTGATTCTCTTTAACAATCTACAGACTGGCAAGAGCAGACCTGCTTTATTCTTTTTTTTTTTTTTTTTTTTTTTTAGAGAGAGAATTTTAATATTTCTTTCTCTTTTTTTTTTTAATGGTAATATTTATTTCTTAGTACTCGGCGGACACAACATCTCTGCCTGTATGTGGTGCTGAGCATCGAACCCGGGCCGCACGCATGGCAGGCGAGCGCACTACCACTTGAGCCACATCCCTAGCCCTGCAGACCTGCTTTAATTTCTGGCATGGCATCAACTGCCTGGGCTAAAGGAGCAGTTGCTCCAACTGGATGGAGAATTGTCAAATTGGGTGCCCAACATCCCATCATTCTATGGCTTCCCAGTTGTACTCTTCATACAAACTTGTCCAACCTTGAAGGCATTTGTATTCATAATCATATTATTGACCACTTTGATTTGAGCCTTGTGCCTTCCCAATCAGCTCTCACTGGATAAAACCCTCCCAACCCGAGACTCCCACTGACAGTCCACCACCCACAACAGCCTCATAATCTATTCCCTCAGCTTAGCCCACAAGTGCCAGGGGAATCTGTGCCCCAGTTGCTGCCCCCAGTACCTCTCCAGACTCCTGGTTCAGCCCTCTAGGAACTCCCTTCCAAGCCCCATAACCCCCATGGTGGTCATTCTGAAAACACAGAGAGGAATTTGACATCTTTTATTGATTCTAAAGAAGGACTCCTGCATTTTTATACTGAGGAAGGAGTTCTTGGATTTTGTGCCGGGGTGCTGAGATGGCTTGGACGATCCTCAGTGGGGGGAGGTACTTCTGGGATGCCATAAAAATGGGATGATGTGGCTTAACTTTCTTGTTGACACTACACAAATCCAGGATCAGAGACTTTGGGTTGTAGATGCTTTTCTTCTTGGGCCCAACTGGGGTAAATGGTAGTATTTTGCGAGGCTCCACCAGCAGCCGTACTAGGTCCTTCCGAAAGATATTCCAGCTGTTCTCCTTGAGCAATCTCTGGCACATGTCATCATCACTGAAGGGTAGGATAGAAGTTGCACTCTCTAGCTAGCTCCTCCCTACCCTTGCCCTTCCAGCCTTTCCTCCTGCCACTCTTTCCCATCCCTAAATACAGGAACCCAGTTCTAGCTCTTTGCCTTTCTCCAGGCTCCTGTCTCCTACTCTACCTTTCTATGACCTTCTTTGCATAGACCTATGCTTTCCCCTGCAGTGGTTACAAGCCATATGCAGCTACTGAGTACCTGAAATGTGGCTAATCTGAATTAGGGATGTGCTTTGAGTATAAAACATACACTAGATTTCAGAGACTTACAACACAAAAGAATGGAAAATATTTCATGAATAGTTTTTATATTGATAAAATGTTTAAATTATAATACTTTAGATATACTGAATCTAAAAATAGATTATTCACCTATTTCTTTTCATGTCTTACAATGTGGTTATCAAAACATTTAAATTATATATAGGATCTCTAGCCATCCAAGAAATATAAATCAAAACCACAATGAGGGCTGGAGTTGTAGCTCAGTTGTAGAGCGCTTGCCTAGCATGTGTGAGGCACTGGGTTCAATTCTCAGCACCACTTATAAATAAAATAAATAAAGCTTCATCGACAACTAAAAAAAAATCTTTAAAAATACAATGAGACACCACCTATACCCACTAGGGTTGTTACCACAAAAAAGACTGACAATGCCAGGCGTGGTGGCACATACCTGTAATCCTAGTGGCTTGGGAGACTGAGGCAGGAGGATCACAAGTTCAAAGTTCAAAGCCTGCCTCAGCAACAAAAAGGCACTAAGCAGCTCAGTGAGACCCTGTCTCTAAATAAAATACAAAATAGGGCTGGGGATGTGGCTCAGTGGTCGAATGCCTCTGAGTTCAATTCTTGGTACCCATCCTACTCCATACCGCCCCACCCCGAAAAAAAAAAAAAAAAAAAAAAAAGACTGACAGGAGAGCTAGAGATATAGCTCAGTGGCAAAGTGGTTACTTAGTGTGCACAAGGTCCTGGGTATGATCCACAGCACCAAAAGTGAGGAAAAAAAGACAGTAATAAATATTGATGAAGATTGTGCAGATATTAGAATGAGGATTTTGCTGTATGGATGTAAACTGCTATGTAGCCATTTTGGAAAATGGCCTGACAATTCCTTAAGAGGTTAAACACAAATTACCATATGACCCAGCAATTCATTCCTAGGTATATATATAAGAGAAATGAAAATATATATCTAGGGGATGGGGATGTGGCTCAAGCGGTAGCGCGCTCGCCTGGTGTGCGTGCGGCCCGGGTTCGATCCTCAGCACCACATACAAACAAAGATGTTGTGTCCGCCGAGAACTAATAAATAAATATTAAAAAAATTCTCTCTCTCTCTCTCTCTCTCTCTCTCCCTCCCTCCCCCACTCTCTCTTTAAAAAAAAAATATATATATATCTATAAAAAAAGCCTGTACAATAATGTTCATAGCAGTATTATTTATAATAGCTAAAAAGTGTAAATAATCCAAATGCCCATCAACTGGTAAGTATATAAATAAGGTGTGATATATACATATTGTATGACTCCATCTATATAAAATGTCCAGAACAGTCAAATCTAGAGAGACATATCATAGATTGGTGGCTGCCTTGGACTGGTCATGGTGCTCTGGCCCTACCCAGGCCCCTTTCCCCATAGAGAGTGGGGCAAACATGCATAGGATGTAACGGACTTAGCACTAACTGATTTATTTCCTTCTGAGACCACAGCAAGGGAAGGATGTTAAACTTCCATTGATTTGCTTGTGCTTGCCTACCTAAAGGGACAAGCCTAATAACTAACAACCTAGAAGGTTCTTCTGGCTAGATGATACTGACCAAGACAAAGTCAATTGTGATCCTAGAGATCTACCGAAGAAAACATGTAGAGGTCAGAATGGGCTATTAGCTAGTCCTTTTGGTATCGGTGATGTTCCAAAGCCAGCTCATAACCGTTCACAAAAGCTAACAGTGTGAATTCTCTTCTCAACTCCATGTTGAATGATATCAGGTTGGTAGCTTGAAACTGGCCATGGTGGGCATATGTACACCACAAAAATCAGCAAGCCTTGCCAGTCAGGGTTTTCTCCAGCCTCCTGGAGAGCTGGTACCAGCACACCTCTAGTTTCCACTTGAAAAGTTCCCATTAATTCCAAATTTCTTACAAAATGAATAATAGTATCTGACTTTGACCTACTACTTATCAAGTGTCAAGCACTTTATATTGGTTAACTCATTTAATCTCTATTTCATAAACAAAGAAAGTTAGGGCTCAAAAGGGCTAAGGAACTCACTAAAATCTATGAGGGGTAAGCATGGGATTCTTTTATTTTTGGACCCAGAGTCCAAGTTGATACAGACAAGATTCCACATCATGTCTGGATGATGATGGTCACATTTGTTTCTAGTCTACTCTGTTACTAAGCAGGGCAGCTTTCCAGAGTCCTCTGCCTGGTAGTTCCATTCCAATCCCCTGCCTCACTTGATGATTTCTTACGTCTTCATAGGCTTTGACACTTAAGCTCATGTGGCTTTTCAGCACTCTGGGGCAACCCCAGCATTGAATCTTGTTGTTTACTTGATTTGGAGGAGCCTCTTCATTTTGGCCTTTGAGGATTCCTCTGTCTTTCCTATGAACTGAGATCTCCATTTTGTTCTACATGCAATGGCCTAGGTTGTGTATGGGTGATTTTTAGGTTTCTAGCCCATGGCATTGACAGGGCTGGTGCCTCTGCCTGACTGATTTTAGGACCTCAAGTCCTTAGTTAAAACTTAAGAGATTTGAGCTACATAATGGATATGTTTCTGGCCTGCTTTGGCAGTCTAAAAAAGCATGAGTTCAACCATTAATGAAGACAGAACCCTGCCTGTCAGCATTAGAGATGACTAAAGCAAAGCGCTGACTTGGCAGTACAGGCACCAAGTGCTCAAACATCTGTGCAGGCAAGTCTATGTGAACCTTTTCAGAATTTCAATTCCACAAACACTAGTTGAAACCACCCAGTGCCAGCTATCACTTGAGGAGCTGAGGTTCCTTAGATCTTTTTCAAGTAGGTCAGTCTGAACAGCCATTTTCCATATTGGTAGTGCACAGAAAACAGAGATGTAGCACCTCTGAACTGGGAGAAGTCAACATGAGTCTCCACTTGTTTTTCTCATAAAATTCCTTCAATTTTTTGCCACATAAAATTTGCTCATTATTATTCTTAAATCCACTCATTTCTTTTACTTAAATATCTACTTTAGCTCTTTCCTGAGCAACAAAATCTACCAATCTCGAGGTTAGTAAGCTCATTCTGATATTTTTCTAATGCACACTGTCAAGGTTAAATATGTCAATCTGTGCACCATAGAAAATCATCTTGCAAACCTTCTGTGGAATGTGTTTCATATTTTGGGAAACAATGATCTAAGTCAATTTTTTCTTGTTCTGCTGATTGGACTCTGAATTCTGAGAGGAAATGACTTGCCCAAGATCATAGAGCTCTCATATAGAATTATGAACTCATTGGACACACTGCAAGAATCTACAGATCTGAGCAGGCTGCAGTAGCACACACCTGTAATTCTCAGCAACTTGGGAGGCTGAGGCAGGAGGAAAACAAGTTTGAGGCCAGTCTCAGTAACTTAGTGAGACTCTGTCTCAAAATAAAAAATAAACAGGACTAGTGAAGTTGCTCAGTGGTGAAAAATATTCTACAGATCTGCCTGCCTCCACACCTCCTCTTTCTCTACCACTGGACTAGCACTTGCTTCCAACACCTGCTGGCAAAACCAGGTAAGTTTATGTATACTACCAAAGACAAAGTGGTAGCATATATATAATTTTGTACTGCTCCTTCCATATATCACTAGCTTACCCACTTAACACTCCAGTTATGGAGTCATTAAACTTATCATCTTTTAATAAGACAGGGATATGCTTCTATCAAGGGAATGTACTGTTTTTCTTACTATCTCCTTATGTGTGCAAAGGTGGAGGTAATGGTGGTGATTTTCCTATTATGAATATGACTGCTATGAACATTTTAATGCTTGTAGCTTTCCCCACATTTTGGCTTCCTAAGGAAAAAATTCAGGGATGAATCACTGCCTCAAAGGGTAGGATCATATAAGGCTAAAATTAACAATGTCAAAAGGAATATGAGGCTAAAATTATCATCAAAAGGATTGAGCCAATTTAGAATATAATAACTACCAGTTTCATTTCACTATTGTCAGCATTCAGTAATTTTTTTTTATTTTTTGTCCTCCCTCCCTCCCTTCTTTCTTTCTTTTACTATAACAGGCAAAAGCTCGTTCCTTTGATCTGATGGGACTTACACACTGCCCAATACTGACCTGGGGTACTCAATGTCAGACCTCAACAACTTCTCTCTTGTCTCTTCATCAATCATTTCATAAAATTTTTCTTTCCTTAATCGAATCAACTCAGTTCCCAGGCTCACGAGAATCAAGGGCCGCATGTCACGACGGCTCTCTGGAAGGAAGGCTTGGTGAAAGCCCTAGAAAAAAGTAATCACAGAAAACTGGACCTCAGAAACCAGTCAGTTTTACCAGCAGATTTTCTAGATAGCAAAATAAGGCCTCAAATAAGAGGTGAATCCACTGCAGTCACTGAGCTTGTGATGGGGAGGGGAAGTCCAGGGCTACTTTTGCTACTTGACATGACAGTCTTCTGATTCCTGGAATAGAAAGCCCTAAGTGCTTTCTCCATGGTCCCAACTCCATAGAGCAGGCTCTGTTCCAAGAACTACACTCATACCACTGCTTCTTGAGCTTTCTCCAATGTCCAATCTCAACTTTCTTTTTTGAGACAGGTTTCACTCTGATGCCCAGGATAGCCTTGAACCTCTGTGCTAAAGTGATCCTCTGCCTTGGCCTCCTGGACTAGCTAGAACTAGCCATCTCACCCGGCTTTCAACTCATTTTTGCCAAGCAAGCTTGTTTTCTCTTCCTCAGGACTTAGAACATAAACTAAATAGCTAGTCCTTATTTAGACATCCCCCTTTTCAGCCACCCCTTACCCCATCCTTTTCTGTAGGCCCTAGTCCTCTCTGCAGCTTAGTGTACCCCCTGCTTTTTGGCTTGGTTCATACCTGGTTGTATCTGAAAATGAGATGGAGAGCCATAGGCATACCTGCTTGCTTTACAGAGTAAGCCTCTTTATAAGGAGACACTCTGGAACTGGATGAGCAAAGCCAATAACCCTTGTTGCTATACTCTAAATCCAGTGCTCACACTTTAGCTTCTTGGCTGGTTAATTAAGACTCAGGTAGGGAGGGAAGGAGAGGCTACTGGCCCCCCAGAGCCTCCAGCACCCAGCTTTCTAAGACTCAAGAACAAAAGAGATCCCAAATCAAGAGACCTGCTCTTTGGAGGCCAGGTAAGATTAATCCTGGCTTCCAAAAGGATATCTACATTTTTCATTTGCTTTGTGGCTTTGGGCAAGCGATACCTCCCTGGGCTGCTGTTTGCTCACCTATGAAATTAAAGTGGCAGCCAGGCACAGTGGTGGTGGTACATATCTGTAATTCCAGCCACTCAGGAGGCTAGGCAAGAGGATTACAAGTTTGAGGCCATCTGGGTTCAATCTCCAGTACTAAGCAAGTGGGGAAAGGAGCGTGGGCAGGGGGCAAAAATGTTGCTCCTACTATGTGAAGAAAATACATACAAATATAATCTTCACAACTGCCCTATTGTATAGGGATCATCCTCCTTAGCTGTAGAAAACGAGGTTCAGAAAAGAAAATTTACTTGTCCACAGTCATGTATTTTATATTCCCAACAATGATAACACTGACAACAATTTTTATGGTTTGGATATGAGATATCCTTCAAAAGCTCCTGTGTTAATGCAGGAATACTCAGAGGTAAAATGATTAGATTAGGAAAGCTGTAACCTAATCAGTCCATCCTAGTTGGAATGGACTGACTGGATGGTAACTGTAGGCCATAGAGTTATCAGTAGGGGTGTGGCTGGAGGAGGAGGGTCATTCACTGGGGGAGTGCCCTGGAAGGGTTCATCTTCCCTGTAGTCTCTTCTCCACTTACCCCTCTGCCTCTCTCTGCTTCTGGCCACCATGAGCAGAGTAGCACTTCTTTGCCATGCCTTTCTGCCAGGATGCGCTGCCTCACCTTGGGCCCAGAGCGATGGATTCTGTTGTCCCTGGACTAAACATCTTAACTTTGAGCCAAAATAAACTTTCCCTCCTCCAATTCATCCTTGTCAGGTATTTTGATCACAGCATCACAAAACCTGATTAACACAAAGATGAAGGTAGCACCAGCTAATATTTATTAAGCATCCACTAAATTACAGGGCCTCTTGTAGTTTGTGGTTATATTAAGTCATTTAAGCCTCACAAAGACAATGGCATGGTTCCCTATTTTATAGATGAGGATGCTGAGGTTAAGAAAAGTGTCCAAACATTATACAGCATTAAAGCAATAAAACCATTCTTTTTAACATTTTTTATATTTATTTTTTAGTTGTAGTTTGACACAATACCTTTATTTATTTATTTATTTTTATATGGTGCTGAGGATCGAACCCAGGGCCTCATACGTGCTAGGCAAGCACTCTACTGCTGAGCCACAACCCTAGCCCCAGGGGCACTCAACCACTGAGCCAAATCCCCAGCCAAATCCCCAAATCCCCCAGGGTCTCACTGAGTTGCTTAGTAACTCAATTTTTGCTGAGGCTGGCTTTGAACTCGAGATCCCCCCGTCTCAGCCTCCCAAGCCACTGGGATTCTAGGTATGCCACCATGCCCAGCTAAAGCCAGGATTTGAACCCAAGTGGTCTGTTTTCAGCATCCACACTTTTTACCACTATGGTATGAGGAAACTGAGGAATGAAGAGGTTGAGTAACTTGCCCAAGACATAAAGTGGCAAAGCCAGCATTTGTTTTTGTGTTGAGACAGAGTCTCATTACATTGCCCAGACTGGTGTCAAACTCATGATCTTCCTGGCTTAGCCACATAAAGCCAGGATTTGAACTGAGGAATATATTCAGGAGCAGTACTGGCACTCTTCTCCACTGCCAGGTCCATTCCCCATCACACACGAACACACCAACACACACGTGGGCATGCACACACACACACGCACATAGCTGGAGTCAGGTCACTTCCTCTGTCTATATCCTTCAAAAAGCTTCCCAAAGTACCGGGGATAAAACAGAATACTTCATCATGGCTGCCAAGGCATGGACTATCTATCTCACCATTGCTCTGCTTTTCAACCTGGTCCATTGCTGCCACTACCCTACCTTTTACTCTGTTCCAGCCATCCTGCCCTCCCTTCCAGTCTCTTCAACATGCTGTGCCTCCTTCCTGCCTTCCTGACTCCTTCCTTCCTTGCTTGTCCTTCTGTCTGAAATATTCTTCTCCCTGTTTCATCATTCAGGTCTCAGCTTGAACATACTTCCTCAGAGACCTCATTTAAGAAGGTCACCTCCCCACTCTGCTTTCCAGTACTTTTCCAACAGCAATTTACTATTTTTCATGTACTTGTTAGAAATCTGTATACTATGTGTAACCCAACTAGATCAAACACCCCATGAGGCAGAAGTTATGTTGGTTAACTCACATTGGCACCTTGTGCCATGCTTGGGAGCACAATAGATACTCAAGGAATATCTGTTAAATGAGTGCACAAATGGAGTCACAACATTCAAGATGGCAACTCACTCTGGTGAATTTCCTCATTTTCTGATGAGGATACAGATTGAAAGGCAAAGTGATTTGCCCAAGTCTGCACAGCTAGCAATTAGAAACAAAATCAGAATAAGATTCCTCCATCTGTCACCTCTTTGCTGCTCTGTCCATGACTCTGGCCTGTCCTGACTACCTCTTAGGCCTAGGCCTGCCTATTCCCTGGAAAATTGGTTCTCCTACACCTCTTGGCTCAAAATCTGAGTCTCTCTGCTCCAAGGCCCCCACCTCTGCTGTTCCCATACTCCTGCTTCCAAGGGTAAGGAAAACGTGATAGATTCTTACCTTTTGTAAGTGAATACTCAGAGCTGTTACCCACTCATTTGCCTTAAATGAAGCCAGGGCCTTGAAAGCAGTACAGAGTCTTATTCAAAAGCACCTCATTAAGACTTTCACCAACATTTTCTTCAAAGAGGGTCACATAAACAAGTATTTGTAGAGAGCCTTCTATGTATGTGGTGTCCTGTGCATAGAGGGGGAGAGGTGGCCAGGTCCTTTCACTAAGCCCTACTCATAACCTTCCCCGGCCTCCTAAGGAATTAAGACCAAACTCCCCATTCTGGCATCGTGAGTCCTCTATAGTACTGGCCTTATTGCTCATGTCCCTTACACAGCCTCCCATCAAGGTCACCATCTACCTGCCCTCTATGCTTTGATTCCACCCAGGATGCCCAAGCATGCCTAGCTTTTCCACCTTGGTTCCCTGTGTCTGTTCAGTTCTGAGCAGCACTCTCTGAAACACTGACAAATTTAAGAGAAGCAGGCAGTAAAGAGGCAGGAGAACACATCACATGAAGAATGACTAGAGAAATGGAGGCTGTTTGCCTGAATAAGAAAATAGTTAATGGAACATTGGCACTGTGCCTGGCTACAGAAATGCTGAAAGAAAACCAAAACATCATTCTCTAAATATCAATGGGGCCATCACATGGTAAGGAAGCTGATTTCTTCTATTTTCTTTTTTGGGAGGTAGAGACCATGGGAGTAGAGTTACTTTAAAGTTGCAAAAGGCAGCTGGCAAATACCTATAATCCCAACAACTCAGGAGCCTAAGGTAGGAAGATTACAAATTCAAAGATAGCCTGGGAAACTCAGTGATACCTTGTCACAAAATAAAAAATAAAAAGGGCTGGGAATGTAGCTCAGTGGTAAAGGAAGGGTTCTATCCCCAGGACTTGGGGCTAGGGGGAAAAGTTACAGAAGTTAGATTTTTCTTGAACAAAAGGAAGAATTTTCTAAGAATTCAAAAATATTCAAATCAGCTTAAAGGGTTCATTCTAGAGACTGGCTCTTTGATAGTCTTGGGCTGACTTTCCTGATACATCAACTAGTGAGACAGGACCAAACATGGGGAAGGAGGGCGTGAAGATGGTCTTGGAGCAACTGTAACGAGGCACAGCAGAAAGGGCACAGAGCAGGTTCTCAGACTCTGCATGAGTGCACACAGAGTTTCGAAAGAAAGCCTCTCCCCAGGCAGGCTGAGGCTCACTGCTCCATATCTGTTACCACCACGCTATTCATCCTGCCACTCAGCTCCGCACCCTTCACCAGCTTCAATGGTGATTAACTCATGACCAGTCTTGGTTCATCCATACTCACCCCTTTACTATTGGACTAATTTTTTAATGGTCTATTTTTTTAGAACAGCTTTAGATTTACAGAAAAACTGAGAAGCTAGTATTTTCATATATTTCCCAACCTGTTTCCCCTATTAATATCTTACATTATATGATATCTTTGTTAAAATGAACAAACCAATATTGACATATTATTATGAGGTTAATGAGTTATTTAGATTTCCTGTTTTTAATGTAATGCACTTTTTTTGGTGGGGGGGGGAGGTGATGGTGCTGCATCAAACCTAGGGCCTCTGCCACTGAGCTACATCCACAGCCTACCTAATGTCTTTTTTCTGTTCCATTATCCTATCCAAAATACCTTACATATAATTGTCATGTCCCTTTAGTCTCATCACAGTTGTGGTAGTTTCTCAGGCATACCTTATATCTGATAACCTTGATAGTTTGAAGGGTATACATCAGGAATTTTGTGGATGCTCTAGTATTAGAATTTGTCTGATATTTTTCTCACAATTATACTGGGTTTTGGGGTTACTGAGAGAATGACCATTAGACACAGTGCCATTTTCATCACACCATATCCAGTGGCAACATTATCAACATGATTTATTACTGTTGATGTTGTCCTTGATAACCTGGCTGAGGCAGTGTTTCTTAGATTTAGCCCTTTTCCTTACTGTACTCTTCAGAAGGAAGTCACTGTACACAGTTCAATCTAAAGAATAGGGATTATAATGTAATGTTCTTCCTTCTTGAGGGCAGGGTATCATGCTTCAGAATTATTCTGTAGGGAGATTTGTCTTTTCTCCATCTACTAATTCATTCACTATTGATTTATTTATATCATGAATGTATGTCATTCATTTATATCAGTATGTCATGGATGTTTATTTTATACTTTGGGTTTACAATCCTGTACTGCTTTATTTTATTGCTCAAATACCTTTGGCCAGCAGGGGTTCTTTACATGGGCCTATGCCCTTTGACATGCCCTGAAGTTTTCCCCCACCAACATTTCCTTTATTTTCAAGAACTATAAAATGTTCTAGGCTCATCTTACATAGACCACTGTTCCTTTTATTGGGAAATGTTATTAGAAATCAAGATCTGGCTTCTTGAGATTGGCCTGAGAAATGATTTTTTAATTTTTTTTGAAATGACACCAAAACCCAGGCAAATGAGATTGCTTCAAACTAAAATACTTATGCATAGCAAGGGAAATAATGAACAAAATAAAGAGACAACCTACAGGATGGGAGAAAAATTTGCAAACCACACAACTGATAAAGGAGTAATATCCAAAACATGAAAAACAACTTAGTAGTAATACAACAACCTGATTAAAAAAATGGGCAAAGTGCCAGGTGCATGTGCACATCTGTAATCCTAGCAGCTCAGGAGGCTGAGGTAGAAGGATCACCAATTCAAAGCCAGCCTCAGAAAATTAGCAGGCCCTAAACAATTTAGCAAGACTCTGTCTCAAAATAAAAAGGGCTGGGGATGTTGCTCAGTGGTTAAGCATCCCTGGGTTCAATCTCAGGTACAAAAAAAAAGAATTCCACCATTATGCATAATTATAATATGCTCAACATCATTAAGCATCAAGGAAGTAAAAATTCAGTATCAAGGAGATACTGAATCCTATTGTTATAAAACAGCAATTATCAAAAAGATTACAAATATTGGTAAGAATATTAAAAAAAGGAATCCTGGGCTGGGATTGTGGCTCAGTGGTAGAGCACTCGCCTAGTATGGGCGGAACCCGGGTTCGATCCTCAGCACCACATAAAGGCATTGTGTTGTGTCTATCTACACCTAAAAAATAAATATTAAAAAAAAGGAATACTTGCACATTGTTGATAGAAATGTAAATTAACATAACCAATATGTAAAACAGTATGGAGGTTCCTTAAAAAATTAAAAGAAATCATTTGATCCAGCAATCCTACTTCCAGATATATATTTAAAGGAAATGAAATCAGTATGTTAAAGAGATAGCTGCTTTCCATGTTTACTGCAGCATTATTCACAAGAGTGAAGATGTGAAATCAAAGGGCTGGGGGTGTAGCTCAGTAGTAGAGTGCTTAGCATATATGAGACACTGGGTTACTCTCCAGAATCACATAACAAATTAATTAATTAATTAATTAACTTAAAAAATAAAGTTATTAAAAAAATGCAAAATCAACCTAAGTGTCCCTCAATGTATGAACAGATAAAGAAAATGTGGTACATATGCCAATTATAGATCAGAATAATATCTATAATTGGCATATGTACTTCTTTAAAAAGAAGATAATATTGTCATTTGTAACAACACAGACGAACCTGGAGAACATTGTATTAAGTAAAATAAGCCTGTCACTGAAAGATAACACACATCTCACATATATGTGGAATCAAAAAAAAGCTGAACTCTAGAAGTAGAGTAGAATGACTGTCTGGTGCTGTGGGTTGGAGATGTTTTCGGGAGTTGTTGGTCAAAGGAAATAGAATTGCAGTTAGGAGGAATAAGTTCAAGACATCTATTGTACATGGTGGCTATAGATAATAATAATGTATATACACTTGGAAATCCCTAAGAGATTAGATATAAATGTTTTCATTATAAAAAAAAAATACCATATGGGGCTGGGGTTGTGGCTCAGCGGTAGAGTGCTTGCCTAGTGCGTGAAAGGCCCTGGGTTCAATCAATTTGCACACCCATAGATAAATATTTCTATATGTAACCATCTGTAAGTGTATCTGAGCTAAATTTGAATTCGTACTGATGTCTTTAACCCATTATCATATGGATCCTTCTAGCTGCCTCTCATCTGTAAATTTCTACTCATTTAGTAAAAAACCTAGATCCCACCATTTGCCATTTTTTACTTAATTGATCCACTTTAATATATACTGTAGTAATATCAGGATTATTAATACATACCTACATGGGAAACAACTTTATCAACTAGAGTACAGGGTTCACATACAAATTCATTTTGCCTTTAATATTTTTCCTAAAATTTTTTTTAGATGTAGATGGATACAATACCTTTACTTTATTTATTTATTTGTATGTGGTTCTGAGGATTGAATCCAGGGCTTCACACATGCTAGGCAAGCACTCTATCACTGAGCTCTAACCCTAGCATTTTGCACCTTTTTTTTTTTTTTTTTAATCTTAGTGGTGGTTTTTCTTCCTTACACTATATTTTGGCTGCACACATGTCTTTAACCCATGAGCCCAGGGGTAGACAAAGGAGGACTGAGGTAAACAGCTGTTGAGGATTGTTTTAAAATGTGAACAAAAAAGGAGATTAACAGATCTGTTTGTTTACTTTCACCTTTCCTTTTCATTATATTTAATAATTCTCTTAAAGATAATGTAAATTATTAAGAAAATTGTTTTCTTTTAATGCCTTCTGGAATGTTACATAATTTTTTCTTTAGCCATTATTGCCAGAATTCCTATCTTCATCCCAGTGCCAGTGAAGACAATGTAAATTAATAAGAAAATTGTTTTCTTTTAGTGCCTTCTGGAATGTTATATAATGTTATATAATTTTTCTTTAGCCATTATTGCCAGAATTCCTATCTTCATCCCAGTGCCGGTGAAGACAATGTAAATTATTAAGAAAATTGTTTTCTTTTAGTGCCTTCTGGAATGTTATATAATGTTATATAATTTTTCTTTAGCCATTATTGCCAGAATTCCTATCTTCATCCCAGTGCATGAAGACAAAGATAAAACCAATCTACAGCTTCTGCAATAGCCATCACTAAACTGCTTGCAGAACTTGCCTGGACTATGTATCACTTATATGCATTGTGAACTCACTTGTATGCATTGTGAACTATCTGTTGGTGCAGTGACTTCTGGTAGTGTTGGGGTATTTATGCTGATGCTGTCATCAGTGGTACAATTTTTCCAAAAGGAGCCGTCAGCTGGCTTGGTGTATCTTCCTCCCTTCTGCTTGTCGTGATCGTTCAGCTAAAATTTGGGGGCCAACAGAGGTGAGGCAAAGAACCTCACCGCCCCCCGCTGGTACAAAGACCTCTACACAGGTGTGGCTGTATACTGGACTGGTAGTCAGTGACGGGTAAGATCCAATTACAATGGTACCAACCTAAAATAACGGGTAAGGACCATATGTACTATTGGACAACCTAAGGCAGGCACGGTCCCTAAGCCACATGCTTGTTGTTTAAACAGAGAGGGGGAGATGTTGAGAGCCACAGCCGAAGGGGCCCCAGCAAACTTTCAGAATGCCAGCTGATGATTGGCTCACAGCAGCCCCAGCAAATCTAGCTGATTGGCTCCTCTGTGGTGATGCTCATTGGAGACACTCATTGAGCTGTTTCCCCGCCCATTCAGACTACCAGCTAATGATTGGCTCACAGCAGCCCCAGCAACATCTAGCTGATTGGCTCCTCTGCTGTGATGCTCATTAGGCTGTTTCCCTGCCCTTTCAGGCCACGGAGCTGCTCATTGGGGGACTTTTTTGGCTCTGCCCACACGACCCAGCCAATCGGCCTCAAGAGCAGGAGGATTGTGGGAGGTGGAGAGGCTGGTGGTGGTGGGGGGGTGGCTTGTGGGAAGCCGGTGGTGGCAGTTGGGCTCTGAGGGTTTTTCCTGAGGAGCTGTTTTGTTTGGCATGTGTGGTTCTAAAAATAAAGTTCGTTTCTTTTGACAAGTGGCTCCTGAATTGTGCCCAGCCAGACTGCGGCATTTAAATACCACTTTCCCCAACCTCTTCAGGATGTTTCATGCATTTGTAATGTTAGATTTTCTTATCATAGTCCACATTCCTTCCTGAAATCCACTGACCTCCTAAATGATTCTTTTAAAATTGCATATTTTAAGATTCACTCTTAGCCAGGCACAGTGGTGCACACCTGTAATCCCAATAAGTTGGGAGGCTGAGGCAGGAGGATCACAAGTTCAAAGCCAGTATCAGCAGATTAGTGAGACACTTAAGAATTCAGTGAGACCCTATCTCTAAATAAAATAAAAATTGATGTTTTAACAATACTGAATCTTCCAATCCATGAATACAGAAACATTTCTCCACTTATTTAGGCCTTCTTTAAATTCTTCCATTAGAGTTACATAGCTTTCAGCATGTAGATTCTGTGTGTGTGTGTGTGTGTGTGTGTGTGTGTGTGTTGCTGAGATTAAACCCAGGGTCTTGTGCATGCCACGCATACACTCCACCGCTGAACTACATCCCCAGCCCCTGCACGTAGATTGGCGTATATTTTGTTAGATTTATACCTATGCATTTCATTTTTTAAAAAATATTTATTTTTTAGTTTTAGTTTTAGGTGGACATTTATGCAGTGCTGAGGAGCAAACCCAGTGTCTCATGCATGCTAGGCAAGCACTCTAACATTGAGCCACAACACCAGCCCTTCATTTTGTGCTATTATAAATGGTTTTCATTTTAAGTTCCAGTTTTCATTGCTGGTAGAAGCAAAACAACTGACTTTTATATATTAACCTTGTATCTTTCCATCTTGCTATAATCTCTTATTACTTTCAGAAGTGTTTTGGATTCTTTGGAACTGTGGACGCAGACAATCATGTCATCTGCAAACAAAAACAACTTTCTTTCTTCTCAATCTTTTTATTTCCTTTTTATTTCCTTTTCTTGTCTTACTGTACTACTGGCTCAGACTTTCAATATAATGATGAATAGGAGTGATGAGAGGCAACATCTTTTAACACTCTTGGATATTCTAAAGCTCCCAGCTAACATGTCAATTTATTTATAGATATTTTAATATGCATTTCTTCAATATAGGACTCCTTAAAAACAGAGCCACAATACTTTTATCATATCTTAAAAATCAATGATTATTTTGTTTGTTTTTGGTGCAGTACTGGAGATTGAACTCAGTGGTGCTCTATCACTGAGCTATACTACCAGCCTTTTTTATTTTTTGAGATAAGGTCTTACTAAATTGCTGAGGCAGGCCTTGAGTTTGTAATCATCCTGCCTCATTCTCCTGAGTCACTTGGATCATAGGCATATGCCACCACACTTGGCTAAAAATCAACACTATATCTTAATCTCATTAAATACAGAGAGGGGTGTTTCTAAACCTTTACTTTCATATTCAACACTCTTAGCCCATTCATGTTACACAATGTATCATGAACAAAGCTCTCTGTACACTTACCACAATTTCTCCTTCCTCCACAGTGTGGATCTTCATGTAGGCCCCCACCACAGCCTCCTTGGGGAGCTCACCAAACTGGGTATTAACCATGGGACACTGGATTGACTGAGCACGCTTGGATCTGAAACATGACAGTTTGTTAAAGAGAACTCATTTATAACACAGCCAGTTCATGAGACCCTAAATAATCAGCCCTTACTCTATTCTATACTGAGAGCTTCCCTTCCTGAAGAATACACCTTCCAGAATGTAAGAAAAATCAAGCCCATTGTCAGGGATTAGAAGTGTAATAGGAAGAAGACTTGAAAAGCAAAGATGTTGGGGCTGGGGGTGTGGCTCAAGCAGTAGTGTGCTCGCCTGGCATGCGTTCGGCCCGGGTTCGATCCTCAGCACCACATACAAACAAAGATGTTGTGTCCGCCAAAAACTGAAAAATAAATATTGAAATTCTCTCTCTTTCTCTCTCTCTCTCTCTCTCTCTCTCTCAAGAAAAAAAAAAGAAAAACAAAGATGTGAGGTTCCCTTTAAACACCTGAAGTTTGTTATGTGAAAGGGTTGATGATCCTATACGGCTAAGTCAGACTTATTAGACTTCTTTCGAGGCAGAGTTTATTTATCCAATAAAGAACCAGTTGCAGCTCTAGTCTATGAGATTCAAAGCTCATATGGAGGGAGAAATTTTTCTTTTTTCTTTCTTGCTACTAGAGATTGAACCCAGGGGTGCTTATCAACTGAGCCACATCCCCAGCCCTTTTTATTTTTAGTTTGAGACAAGGTCTCACTAAGTTGCTCAGGGCCTAAGTTGCTGAGGCGGGCTTTGAACTCATAATCCTCCTGCTTCAGCCTCCTGAACCACTGGGATTGTAGGCTTGTGCCACCATGCCCAGCCTAGAGGAAAAAATTTCTAACAGTCAAAGCTGACTGAGGAGCTGGGATTGTAGCTCAGTAGTAGAGCACCTTCCCAGCACATTTGAGGCACTGGGTTCAATCCTCAGCACCACAAAATAAACAAACAAATAAAATAAAGGCATTGTGTCCATCTACAACTAAAAAAAAATATATTTTTTAAAAAGCTGTCTGAAAATGGAACAGACTCCTTTGATAAACAGTAAACAGCTATATTTCTGCCTCCCTTAGGTAGAATTTTCTGAAGAAGCTCAGAGAAAAGATCCAACAACACACAGATACAGAAGATACTTTCTGCCTCCTCTTCCTTAAATGGGTTACTGAGGCCCTGATAAAAAAAGTAGTTGACTTCTTAAAGTGTACCTTTTTGTTAGAAGCAGAGAATACAAGGCCTGGGTATCAAGCCTAGGACCTGTCTAGGCTGCCTCAGGGACACACCTACTCCTTTGAGACTAACCTGCATCTGCCACTTATATTTCCGCCTCAGCATCCCTGATGTTCTGCCAAGGAAGTCATATCCCCCCTTTACAACCACAATCGGGGCCCCTCTATCTGCCAAGAGCTGAGCTTACTTGATCTTTGGGCCCAGCAACTTGGGGAGACTATCTCCTGAGGTTTTGATTGTCTTATTGAAGCTTGTCTCCTGTTGCTTCCAGGATTCCTGGAGATGTAGAAGTTTCAAACAGCTAAAGTCCTGTAGAGGATATGATTTGATCTGGAATTCCCTAAATCTCATTACAGGATTCGTTTCTGTTAGAGAAAGCACAGAAAAGCACATTAATGGGCCTTTGCATATATGACAGTGGTAGTGCTGCTGGTGGTGGAAATACAGCATAGTAACCTGCCTGCATAGTCTGGTACATGAAGAAATTAAGAAGAAAAGAAAAAAATGTGTGGCTTCGCCCAGTGCGATGTCACATGCCTATAATCCCAGAGGCTTGAGAGGCTGATGTAGGAGGATCACAAGTCCAAAGCTAGACTTAGCAACTTAGTGAGGCCCTAAGCAACTCAGTGAGACCCTGTCTCTAAATAAATATTAAAAAATGGGCTGGAGGGGCTGGGTTGTAGATCAGTGGTAAGAGTGCTTGCCTAGCATGTGTGAAGCACTGGGTTTGATTCTCAGAGCCACATATAAATAAAATAAAGGTCCATCAGCAACTAAAAGGAGGGGGGTGCTGAAGATGTAGCTCAGTGGTTAAGTGCCCCTGGGTTCAATCTCCAGCACCAAAAAAAAAAAAAAAAAAAAACGTGCAATACATGGACTTCGTGTAATGTCCCTCTATGGCTGGCTCTGTGCTAGACCTTTTCTAGCCACTTCATCCAGGCAAGTGCGATTAACCTAATTAGACATAAGATGAAGAACCCAGAGTTCAGGTCACTGATAAAAGGCTGATGCTTGGATTTGAACTCAAATCTATTTGATTCAAAGTTCATATCTTGGGGCTGGGGATGTGGCTCAAGCGGTAGCACGCTCGCCTGGCATGTGTGCGGCCCAGGTTCCATCCTCAGCACCACATACAAACAAAGATGTTGTGTCCACCAAATACTAAAAAATAAATATTAAAATTCTCTCTCACTCTCCCTTTCTCTCTCCCTCTCTCTTTAAAAAAAAAAAAGTTCATATCTTCAGATTAACAGATAACACTTATCTCAGTTTTCAAACTGGGCTTTCAGATTGGGGCAGGAAGAGCAATAAAAGATAAATGGATGACTGAATGACTAGTCCCAGAACCTTGGACAAGTCACATAATCTCTTTTAGAGCTTTGGTAGGGTTATTGTAAGAGTTGCTAATAAAGTATGAGATGCCTACCACATGCAAATTATTGAAAAGATCTCTGAAGAAATACTATTTAAAAATAAGAAGGCAAGCCAACTACTCAAAAACACTATGCTTAATAAAGAAATAGGACAAAGAGTTTACATGGCATAATTCCATTTTTATGAAACTCTAAGAGAGACAAATTTAACCTATAGTGACAGAAAGCATATTGGTGGTTGCTTACGGCTAGGTGCAAGAGGTGGAGATTAACTAGGAAATGGCACAAGGGAACTCTCTGGGACAATGAAAATGTTCTATAACTTGGCTTTGGTGGTTACGTGAGGGTATGGATTTATCATAATTCATTGAACTACACATTTTAAATATATTACTGGGCTGTGGATGTGGCTCAAGTGGTAATGCGCTCGCCTGGCATGTGCAGGTGCGCTGGGTTCGATCCTCAGCACCACATAAAAATAAAATAAAGATGTTGTGTCCACCGAAAACTGAAAAATAAATATTAAAAAATTCTCTCTCTCTTTAAAAAAATATGTACTTTATTGTATAAAAATTATACCTCACTAACAATGATTTTAAAAAGATGTTAACAAATAAATCCAAACTCCATAAGCAGTAGGCCTAACTTAACAAGCACTTATGAAAAGCCCTGAATATAATTTTTTAAGTTTATTTTTTGGTGTAGATGGACACAACACAATGCATTTTATTTTTATGTGGTGCTGAGGATCGAACCCGGGTTCCTCCTGTGCTAGTGGAGCACTCTACCGCTGAGCCACAATCCTGGCCCATAATTTTAAAATTTGTTTTCTTATTTTTGTTTTTGGTACCAGGGATTGAACCCAGGGGTGCTTAACCACTAAGACATATCCAGCCCTTTTTTTCATTTTGAGACAGGGTCTTGCTAAATTGCTGAGGCTGGCCTCAAACTTGTGATCCTCTTGCCTCAGCCTTCTGAGTTACCAGGATTATAGGCATTTGCCGTCACACCTGGCAAGCATGAACTTTTTGAAAGGTATCTTGGCAATGGCAATATCTGTCAATGTTTTAAATGTACATAGCTAGTATACAGTGGATCAAATAATCTAGTAATTTAAGAACCTGTCCAATATGTTTCCTTGTACAAGAATGCAAAGATAAACCTATTAGGAATTCACCACAGTAAGGATTGAATAGTGAAAAATTGGAAAGAATTCAAAATATCTGTATAAGGTAATTAAATTAGTGACCATGTATCCATATAATAGAAAAAAATCAGTTATTAAAAGCATCATGTCTGGTACAGTGGTGCAGGCCTGTAATACCAGTTACCTGAAAGGCTAAGACAGGAGGACTACAAGTTCAAGGCTAGTCTTGGCAACTCAGTGAGATCCCCCCTCACCTTATTTTTTTTTCTTTTTTTGAAATACTGAGTATTGCCTTGCACTTGCTAGGCAAGCACTCTACCACTGAGCTACACCCCCCAGCCTGAGACCCTATTTTAAATTTTCTTTTTGGTACCGCAGATTGAACCCAGGGGTGCCCTACCACTGAGCCACAACTCCAGTGCCCCGCCCCCCAGCCCTTTTTCGTGTTTTATTTAGAGATAGGGTCTCATCAAGTTACTTAGGGCCTCCTGTAATTCCAGTAAATTGGGATCATATGCATGCGCTACTATGCCCAACTTAAAATATTATTTTAAGGCCTGGGGAGGTAGCTCAGTAGTAAACAAGTGCCCCTGGGTTCAATCCAAGTGCCAAAAAGTACAAAACAGGGCTTGGTGGCACACACCTGTAATTCCAGAGACTCAGGAGGTTGAAGCAGGAGGATCACAAGTTCAAAGCCAGCCTCAGAAACTTAGCAAGGCTCTAAGCAATTTAGTGAGATCCTGTCTCTAAATAAAATATAAAAAAAGGGCTGGTAGGGGGTTAGGGTTGTGGCTCAGTGGTAGAGCATTTGTCTAGCATGTGCAAGGCACTGGGTTCAATCCTCAGCACCGCATAAGGATAAAAAAATAAAGGTATTGTGTCCAACTACAATAAAAAAAAAATTAAAAAGGGCTTGGGGTGCTGGAAATATAGCTCAGATGGTAGAGTGCTTGCAAGGCAAGCACAAGGCTCTGGGTTCAATCCCCAGTACCACAAACAAACAAAAACAAAACAAAACAAAGCAAAGCGTTGGGGATGTGGTTCAGTGGTTGAGTGCCCCTAGGTTCAATCACCAATACCTAAAAATATATAAAATAAAAAAAGGGCTGGGGATGTAGCTCAGTGGTAAAGCACCCCAGATTCAATCCCCAGTACTATAACTCACCCCCCCCCAAAATAGCCAAACATACAAAATCCCCAAAATTCATAGTTTAGGGTTTTGCTTCTAGCCAAGATGAAAATAACAGGGACTGGATGTTCCCTCTCACCTTACACTATTAAAATACTGGACAATATGTATATATTAAAAAAACTGGTTTTAAAGACATTGAACATCAGGTAAGAAAAGACACGCTATTGCCCAGCTATTTTCTGGTCTGTGGTTTATGGAGAGGAAACTCAGATGGAGCCCCTCAACTTCCCTGAATAGAGAGAGAAAAGAGTCAGATGGCTAGAGTTTACAGAGCAGGGTACCAGAGAGTAGAGAGCTGCACAAAGAGAGAACTTCAAAGGTCTGCAGAGGGCTGCCTTAAGGATCAGCTGGATATTGATCAGATGGTATTAATAGTAGATTAGTAGGAGGCTGAGGCGGGAGGACCACAAGTCTGAGGCTAGCCTCAGCAACTTAGTGAGGCCCTAAGCAACTTAGTAAGACACTGTCTCAAAATAAAATAAAAACGGCTAGAAATGTGGCTCAGTGATAAAGTGACCCTGGGTTCAATCTCCAATATCAAAAAAAGTTGATTAGACAATACAGTAGAAAGATTAATAAAACTGAAGACACCGCAATAGAAAACTAGCAAATGATAGGAAAAAAAGACAAGTAAAAATGATAAGCATGCAGAGCATCAGTAAGCTGTGAAACAACTTTGAACAGTCTAATATACATGTAATTGGAGTTCCCAAAGTGGAGGAGAGGGAAAAACAGGAAAATATTAGAAAATTAATGGGCAAAAGTCCAAGTCTGATTTAAAAAATATAAATCCAGAGATCCAAGAAGTTAAATGACATGAAGAAACATGACAAAAATCTTAAAATACAATATAGTCAAATTACTTAAACTTACTGATAAAAAGAAAAAATTTAAACCAGCTAGAGCAAAAGGGCACATTTTATACAAAGGACATACAAAGTTATTCAGAAATTATAAAAATTAAGGTTATTAGACCTCTTGTTGATTAATAAGCAAGTCAGAAAACATACTTCAACGCATAATCTTCAAAATACTAAAAGAAAAAATCTGTTCACTTGTGTTCTACACCCAGTGAATATTTTTCTCTGAAAATGAAATAGATTTTAGACATAGAAAAGTTGAAAGACTCTATCACCAACAAATCTGAACTATAAGAAATATTAAAGGAAGTACTTCAGGCAGAAGGAAGTGTCACCAGATGGAAATCTGGATCTATGCAAAAGAATGAAGACCCTAAGAAATGGTAACTATATAGGTTAATATAAAAGACTTTCCTTATTATTATTTAAATATGTTGAAAAGATAATTGACTATTTAAAGCAAAGTAATAACTTTTTTTTTTTTTGAACCAGGGATTGAAACCAGAGGCGTTTTATCACCGAGCCACATCCCTAGTCCTTTTTATTTTTCATTTTTGAGACAGGGGCTCACTAAGTCACTTAGAAACTTGCTAAATTGCTGAGGCTGGCCTCAATCTTGAATCCTCCTATCCTTTTATCTTTGCCTCCTGAGTTGCTGGGATCATACAGGTGGGAGCTACAGTGCCCCGCATGTGAAAGTAGAACCATATGACGATAGCACGATATCTTATAGAAGAGAAATATAAGTATACCATTATAAGCTTACAGTTCTATATATGAAGTCGTATATCATTTGAAGGTAGATTGTGGTAAATAAAAGGTATATAAATAAATCATAAAGTAATCACTAAAATAACATAATAGTAAATAAGCCAACAAATAAAATAAGATGAAACCATACAAAATAATTCAAAAGGCAGGGGAAAAGGAAGAGGAAACAGGTGGGAAAATAAATAGAAAGTTGGGCATGGTGGTGCATGCCTGTAATCCCAATTACTTGGGAGGCTAAGGGAGGAGGATCACAAGTTCAAGGCTGTCATGGGTAACTTAGCAAGACCCTGTCACAAAATTAAAAAGAAAAAAAAATGGAGAAAAAACAAAAAGAAAAAAAAAATGAATGGCAAGATAGTAAGTTTAAATCCAACCACAATCAGTAACATCATTAAATGTAAATGGTTTAGACATCTCAACAAAATGTCAAAGACGGTCATATTGAATTTAAAAAAAAATAAAAGCAGGGTCTGGGGTTGTGACTCATCGGTAGAACACTTGCCTAGCATGTGTGAGGCCCTGGGTTCGATCCTCAGCACCACATAAAAATAAATAAATAAAATAAAGGTATTGTGTCCAACTACAACTAAAAAATAAATATTAAAAAAATAATAACAAATGGGACTTACTTAAACTAAAAAGTTTTTTCTCAGCAAGAGAAACAATAAGAGAGGTAAATAGGGAGCCTACATCATGGGAACAAATTTTTACTCCTCACACTTCAGATAGAGCCCTAATATCCAGAGTATACAAAGAACTCAAAAAATTAAACAATAAGAAAACAAATAACCCAATCAACAAATGGGCCAAGGATCTGAACAGACACTTCTCAGAGGAGGACATACAATCAATCAACAAGTACATGAAAAAATGCTCACCATCTCTAGCAGTCAGAGAAATGCAAATCAAAACTACCCTAAGATACCATCTCACTCCAGTAAGATTGGCAGCCATTATGAAGTCAAACAACAACAAGAGCTGGCGAGGATGTGGGGAAAAGGGTACTCTTGTACATTGCTGGTGGGACTGCAAATTGGTGCAGCCAATTTGGAAAGCTGTATGGAGATTCCTGGGAAAGCTGGGAATGGAACCACCATTTGACCCAGCTAGTGCCCTTCTCGGACTATTCCCTGAAGACCTTAAAAGAGCGTACTACAGGGATACTACCACATTGATGTTCATAGCAGCACAATTCACAATAGCTAGACTGTGGAACCAACCCAGATGCCCTTCAATAGATGAATGGATTAAAAAAAATGTGGCATTTATACACAATGGAGTACTACGCAGCACTAAAAAATGACAAAATCATGGAATTTGCAGGGAAATGGATGGCACTAGAGCAGATTATGCTAAGTGAAGCTAGCCAATCCCTAAAAAACAAATTCCAAATGTCTTCTTTGATATAATGAGAGCAACTAAGAACAGAGCAGGGAGGAAGAGCAGGAGGAAAAGATTAACATTAAACAGAGACACGAGGTGGGAGGGAAAGAGAGAGAAAAGGGAAATTGCATGGAAATGGAAGGAGACCCTCATTATTATACAAAATTACATATAAGAGGTTGTGAGGGGAATGGGGAAAAAAAACCAAGGAGACAAATGAATTACAGTAGATGGGGTAGAGAGAGAAGATGGGAGGGGAGGGGAGGGGGGATAGTAGAGGATAGGAAAGGTAGCAGAATACAACAGTTACTAATATGGCATTATGTAAAAATGTGGATGTGTAACCGATGTGATTCTGCAATCTGTATTTGGGGTAAAAATGGGAGTTCATAACCCACTTGAATCTAATGTATGAAATATGATATGTCAAGAGCTTTGTAATGTTTTGAACAACCAATAAAAAAAATAAAAAAAATAAAAGCAAGACACAACTATATGCTGCCTTTAAGAAGCCCACTCTAAAGACATGAATAAACATAAAAGAATAGAAAAAGATACATCAAGTTAATACTAATTAAAATGAAGTTAAATTAAAAAGTGGCTAAATTAATATCAGAAAAAGGAGAGTTTAGAGCAGAGAGTATTACCAGAGACAAAGAAATTTATATTACAATGATGAAAAGTTCAAACTTAAATATCCATTCTTAAATAAGACAGTTTCAAAATATATGAATCAAAAATGATAGAAATGCAAGGAGAAAAATATATCTATAACTGTAGCTGGAGATTCTAACAACTCTATTAAAAACTGATAAACATCAGGAAGGATATAAAGATAACTTGACTAATACTATAAATCACCTTCACCTGATTAACATTCACAGCACATTGCACATAATGATAGCATATTCTTTTCAAATACAAATGGAACATTTATCAAGATCCATTATATTCTGGGCCACAAAACAAATTTCAGTATATTAGAGAATTCAAACTACACAAAGTAGGTTATCATAAAAATAAAACAACAGAAAGATGGCTAAATAGTCCTCAAATGTTTGGAAATTAACACCCTTCTAAATAATCAATTGTTCAAAAAAGAAGAAATCGAAAGGGAAATTTAAAAGTATTTTGAATCGGGCTGGGATTGTGGCTCAGGGGTGGAGTGTTTGCCTAGCACAGGTGGGACCCAGGTTCGATCCTCAGCACCACATAAAAATAAAGGCATTGTGTTGTGTCCATCTACACCTAAAAAATAAAAAAAATTTAAAAAATGTATTTTGAATCAAATAATGCATAGGGTCAAAGAGTCACTTTTCCAGCATAACACAGATAATTAGAGAAGGACCCTGTATTCAAACATAAGTGATGTGGCTCCTGAGGCCATCCTCTTAACTACAACATTAGCCATGATAGATACAAAGAAACCAGGACCTGAAACCTTGAATATTCACCAAAGTTACCCAGCTAGTAAATGGGATTCAGTTCCAAGCTTTTTTTCCCCCACCTTTCTCCTTTGTCTCCCTGTGTTAGCCTCCCCATATAGCCAGACCTCCTAAGATTAGAATTTAGGAGGTTTGGCTGCATCTGTGAGGTGATCCTTGGGGAGAAGAGCCCAGGTTAATGCCTAAATTATAACATAAAAGGATTAGTGGGAAGCATGTCAGTACTTAGTCCAAGGTAAGATGTAAAACACCTGAACCATTACAAACGTCAGAGGGCTGGGGTTCCTGACCCAAGTGGATAAGACAAAACAAAACAAAAATCTCCAGAGGCTGGAAAAGGAAAGGAAAATGCCATAACTGAGATGTGAATAGAAAAATCCTGCCCTCGAATAAGGAACCTTGGCCAGTTCTATAGGCTATTATCAGACAATGTCTGTGTCCAACAGTGGGAATGGAGAAAGAGAAAGACTGGAGATATTTATGAAGAAAAGAAAAGTCTGCAATTTGGAATCAGGCCAGAACTCTGAAGTTCTTCACTGTTATTTTTATCCTTGTGATCCTTAAATAAGAAATTCACCTTTCTGAGCCTTGGTTTTCAAATCTGTAAAATGAAAATACAATCATATCTTTTTGAAAAGCTATTATGAAAATGATGTAATATGTAGAAACAGCCACCTGGATACTTCACAAATAATCAGAACTCAGTGATTGATACCTGTTCCTCATAATTATGAGCAGACCACATGAGTTTGGATAATACTCTGTAGTGTGTGCGCACTTTGCAACTTGGAATGTAGCACCTAGGTTATGTTTATCCATTGATTATGAGTTGCTTCTGACTAGCCTCTAGATGCCAGGCTAGTCCTAGGCCATAGGAATACAAAATCCTTACTGAGCTTAAATTCTAGGGAAAAACATATTTAAGAACCATTTTAGATTCAATGCTATTATTTCAGTGGGGCTAAATATGACAGAAGAGAAATACAGGGTATTTAAATGGAATATAATGAGGAAAAGAAGATGCTGATCCAGCATGAGAAATCTGGGAGAATTCTCTTTAAAAAAAAAAAGATATTTAGTCTAAAATCTAAAAAGCAGAAGAAAACTGGGCAAAAAGAGGGATGTGTATGTGCGAGGCAAAGAGTTGAAGGCTACATGGCAGAACCTGCAGAGAGGAAGAGAGAAGGCTAGAAAGGAGGCAAGGCCTGTGGACCGGGTTTCGACACTGGTAGAATCAGACAACTTGTTGGCTCTTAGAGCTCTAAATGTTTTATTTTTATTTTTAGCTGTAGATGTTCATAATACCTTCCCCCCCCCCATGGTGCTAGTGATTGAACCCAGGGCCTTCTGCATGCAAGGCAAGCATTCTACTAACTGAGCTATATCCTCAGCCCCCATGATACCTTTATTTATTTATTTTTATGAGCTGCTGAGGATCAAACCCAGTACCTCACATGTGCTGGGCAAGTGCTCTACCACTGAGCTACAACCCTACCCCGAGTTCTAGATGTTTAAGAATCTATGGACAGGGAACTGGAACCAGGATAGGGCCCAGGGGCTCCCTTACCGTGGCTGTCAGCTTTCAGAGGTGGCCATCTGGCTTACCATTGAGATGAGTCCCTAGAGGTCTGTCATCTATCAGCTCCAGATGCTGCCAGATCCACTTGTAATAGTAAGGGGAGGTCTGAAGGTCTATCAGCCGCAGGACTTCACAGCTGCCCTGGACACATCAAAGGTCACAAACAAAGGATTAAACCCCAATACTCTAGGCAAGCCAGGCTTTAAAGATAAGCTCTCTATATTGCATCTTACCCCAGGTTGTTGTATTTGCTTAATGCAAGTTGTTTCATGTTTTTTTTTTTCTTAATAAAAATGTTATTTACTTATCAGAAAAAATCCAAACAACTACAGAAGCATAGAAACTAAATACAAGGCTGGCAATGGGGAAAACATATCACCACAGAGGACATTACTGGGACAGTCAGTGAAACTGATTATGAACTCCAGATTATATATTCTATAAACATTAAAAGTCCCTAATTTTGGCCGATGTGGTGGCGCACGCTTGTAATCCCAGTGGCCTGGGAGGCTGAGGCAGGAGGATCGTAAGTTCAAAACCAGACTCAGCAAAAGCTAGGCACTAAGCAACTCAGTGAGACCCTGTATCTAAATAAAATACAAAATAGGGCTGAGGATGTGGCTCAGTGGCCAAATGCCTGTAAGTTTAATCCCTGGTATTCCCACCCCTGAAAAAAAGTCTCTAATTTTGGTAATTATTCTGTAGTTAATTTTTATCTTAGAAAATAATCATTTAAGTATTATGAATGATACTTAACTTTTAAAAGTTTCAGGTGAGGAAAAAAATACATATAAGAGCAAAAGTAGCAAAATATTAACTGGTGAATCTGGGTTACAGTTTTTCAGGAGTTCTTTGTCCTATTCTTGAAATTTTTCTATAAATTTAAAATTATTCCAAAATTAAATAAAATTATTCAATCAAACAGAATAAGATTAAGTTAAAACCACATTAATCCTAACACCCAGAAATAACTAGTAGTAATATATTATGAAATGTTATTTCAAACTTTTCTCTATGAACACATACGAATTATAAACATATAAATGAGTTATGTAACACAGACTCTTGTAACCTTTTTGGAAGATCAATAATATATCAAGGACATCTTCTCATGCCAAAAATATTTTATGCATCATTATTTTTTAATGATTTGATATTATTCTATATATACTATAGTTTATAAAATTAAAAACAAATACTCAATTGTGCAAAAGAAGTCAATCAAAATGCAAAGAGTACAAACTGTATGATTCTATTTTATATGAAGTTCAAAAACAGGCAAAAGCAATCTGTGATGACACCAGTCATAAGAGTGGTTATCTCCATGGGAGAATTCTGTCTGAGAAGGGCACAAGGGGGCCTTCTGTAGTGCTGTAAATGTTCTTTAGCTAGACTGGGGCAAGGATTACATTGGTGAACACATATGCAAAAAATTACCAAGTTGTATAGTTTAGATTTGAAATCTTACTGCATATAGCTTATTTCTCTAGAAAACATTTTTTTCAAGATTCATATTTGATTGTCTCAATCGGTCAGTATTATATACAATTATAATTTGTTTAGGACAGAAAAGTCCCAAGTTTAAATGGGGAGGGGAGAGAATTCAATCACCTTCCCAGACTCCTCTAGTGGGGTGCCAATGACCTAGTTCTAGCTAATGAAATATAAGTGAAAGACTGCTAGATAAGACTCCCAGGAAAGCTATTGTCCTTCTCCTTCCCTCTGTCTGAAACTCAAATGTGATGGTTGGTGGTGAAACAGCCATACTGCGAACATTAGAAATAAAGCCAGGGGCTGGGGATGTGGCTCAAGTGGTAGCGTGCTCGCCTGGCATGCGTGCGGCCCGGGTTCGATCCTCAGCACCACATACAAAGAAAGATGTTGTGTCTGCCGAAAAACTAAAAAAATAAATATTAAAAAAAAATTAAAAAAAAAAAAATAACAGCAACTTAAAAAAAAAAAGAAGAATTCCTAAAGGTATGTGTGTTTTAAATTTTGATACACATTGCCAAACTGCCTCCCACAAAGATAAGCTCTGTTTATTCCCTCAACAGTCCATGAAACAGTTCATTGCATATTTGCCAACACTGGGTTTTCACAATCCTTTTAATCTTTGCTAATCTGACAGGTTAGAAAGAAATGTCATCTCTGTTTTAATTTCCTATTTTTAAAAAATTTTTAGTTGAAACTCTAGGAGACACATTATAAAGGGACAAGTTTCAAGACAGATTACTGTTGGCAAAGAAGAAGAAGGGAAGAAACATTTAATAAGCCTTATTATATGCCAGGCATTGTGCTTGGATCTTTACTCAACATTCATTCAACAAACATTCATCACCCAAGAACTATAGGTGCCTTACAAAAAATGAGAACAGTTTGCTCTTGGAAAAGTCTCTTGTGGGTCTTAAAATTGCAACAGTATCTGTGGAGAGATCAGTTTTACCATGTGTCCCCAAATGATAAGCTACTCAGAACAAATTGATTATGGACATTATATTTGTGATGCCAGCAGGAAATCACATTTTCCGACTTTCTGCAGTCCGAAGGATGCCCAGCTGCTGATTTCGCCCTCTGGTGGCAGTATAAGTAAAGTACAGTAATCAGGACTGCAGAGTCTCCCTCCCAGAGGAAGAACACTCAAGGCACTGACCAGGTAGGAAATAAAAGTGAGAAAAAAGAGAAGTCCTGTTAGATGGCACAGGCACTTTTCAGTTCCAACCATAGTGGGCCATACCAGAATACATCCTGGTGTTTTCTGATCTTCTGAATTTCAAAGTTAGTAATCAAAATGTTTATGTACAAGCTTCACATGAATGATTAAATCAGATTTTAGTAATATACCCAAAAGGACAAACCAAACTCATCTGCTGGCTAAGAAATAAGAACCCCCTAACCTGCTGTCACTCTGTGACCTCTGTATTTCTTTTATCAGAATGAAGCCCAAGCTCCTCTCCATTAGAATCACCTGTAGCACTCACTCCACTGCAGATTCCACAGTAATGAACAAATCTCTGCAGAGATAGGAATCTGCCTTTTTAAAAAACACCTGAGGGGGGCTAGGGATGTGGCTCAAGTGGTAGCGCCATGCGCGCGGCCTGGGTTTGATCCTCAGCACCACATACAAATAAAGATGTTGTGACTGCCAAAAACTAAAAAATAAATATTAAAAAATTATTTTAAAAAATTAAAAAATAAAAAGCACCTGAGGGGCTAGGGGCTGGGATTGTGGCTCAGCGGTAGAGCACTCGCCTAGCACAGGCGGGACCTGGGTTCGATCCTCAGCACTATAGAAAAAAAAAAAAGCCTTTTCATCATTACCAAAATTTGAAAACACCTCCCTTAGATTAGGGATTCAACAACTTAAGTGTGCATCAGAGTCATCTGGCTTGTTAAGACACAGGTTACTGAGCCCTCCCTCCCAGAGTTCTGGATTTAATAGCTCCTGTGTGAGCCTGAGAATTTGCATTTTTAATCAGTGATGCTGATGGCCAAGTGATGCTGATGGTCTAGTCACTGAGAACCAATGAACTAGTGCATGAATGTTAACTGAGTAAGTATGTGCTAAATTAATTTTCATTACCAGAATTTATGAGGTGAGTGGTCCCATTTTACAGATAAAGGAATAGAGGTAAAAACAGATTAAGAACCATCCCCACCTATGTGCTAATTTAAATGTAATCAGCATACTAATTAAAAGAAGTCTTGAATTTTATATTCCTCATCACTCATCCCCCCTCAATTTATTCTGGTTCTATGGAAAGAGCTGAAGCTGGGCATGGTGGTGCACACCTGTAATCCCAGTGACTCAGAAGGATTGAGGCAGAAGAATCACAGGTTCAAGGTCAGCCTTAGCAACTTAGTAACACCAACAGAAACTTAGTAAGACCCCGTTTCAAAGTGAAAAATTAAAAAGAGCTGGGGATCCAGTTCAGTGGTAAAGGGCTCAATCTCTGGTACCAAAGAAATACAAAATTTAAAAAAAAATCTGATAAAATCCATTTAGAAGGCTCGATATTGGTACCAAAAAAATTTAAATATTAAAAAAAAAAAAAAAAAGGAAGCCAGGCTTGTGCACGTGCCTGAAATGCCTGCAATCCCTGTGGCTCAGGATAGAATTCAAAGCCAGCCTCAGCAAAAGCCATGTGCTAAGCAACTCAGTGAGGCCCTGTCTCTAAATAAAATACAAAAAAGAGCTAAGGATGTGGCTCAGTGGTTGAGTGCACCCGAGTTCAATCCCTGCTACAAAAAAAAAAAGGAGTTGTCTGGGGATCTATGGCATTTCATGGCTGCAGAGGTGATTACCTTAAAATTTTAGTAAAGAAGCAGCAGATAACAGAGAGGAGAAAAAAATGTGAATTATTCAGTTGGCTTTCAGGGTTCTCTGATTCTAGACTTTTCAACCCATCTCCCACCCCTCCTCAAATGATCATTAGGAGTTTCCAAACTTAGGTAAACCCCAGGCATATTCCTACTGTGTGTATGGCTCCACACTATTCCCCTCAGCTGGCAATGACCTCATCCTACCCGCCTTTGTAAAGGCCCAACTCTTTTAATTTGTAGAGAATGAAAGCCAATCTTTCTTTTAATTTCCCAAGCTTCCTTGCAGTAAATGTTCTGGATGTGATTTGGGTTCCACCAATTCAGTGTACCTGGACCAGGTTTGGGTTTGGAGGTACCAGCAATCCACTTATTACTGGAGGTGGGGCCTGCAGGAGTGGCTTCTTGAACATGGCAAGGGCAGCAGTACCTGTGACAGTCCAGTTCTGGCCTATGATTTGGAGTTGTCTTGGAGTCATTTTTAGTCCATGGTCTGTTTCTATAGTTCCCCACCACTCCACTCACCAGCAAATCTGTTACAATTTATCATCCGGCAATAAAATGCCTTTCTATTTATATTAGATAAACTTGATTCTGTTCTCCAGGACTGAACCCAGAATAACACATTCCTAGTGGTGTGGCAGATTTAACAACTTGGCTTTCTGGAAAAATATAACAATGTTTGTAAATTTTACTGCTATATAAGTGATGTATCACTACAATTTATAATAAAATATACTACAGTCTTACTGGCAATTCCATATAACCAATCAATTCTTAAGGATGCTTTTGTGGGTACTGGCTGGACTCCTGTATTGATGACCAAACTATAGTTGAAGTTCAACTATGATTTGACAAATGAAACTGCATCCCAATCCACCCTTCCCAATAAGTTTAATGGTACTAAATCTTATTTGTGATCTGCTATTTAACTATTTCCCATCTTCACATACATTATATTCATTACATTGAAACTTGTTTTAGTTTTAACACTATGTATTTCAGAACTTCACTTGTTCACCAAAGATGTAAGTTCCATGATGAATAAAATACTGGGAATGTATACCAGTATACCAGACCTGACTTAGGGTATTTGTTGATTCTTACTGTATAAATAGTATCACCATGCCTGATTTTAAGTTAGCAATGTGAGTTACTGAATGTGGAGGTGGGAAGAGGCACACAATTATAAAGTTATTTCTACTATACAGATATAGACGACATGACCTAAAGAGCATAGATAATAGTAAAATGCAGCAACATTAGAGAATGGTGAGTTCTTGGTAATACCTTTGATTCCAATATAATTTATTTAATTATGGGCTTATATAATTTTAATAAGTACTGTGTTTACCAACTCTGAAAATTTGACAATCAGTTCTTACAGGCAGGTATAAGCCAACTCTAGTACACACCCAATCTTGCCCCCTCCTTTTGTCCAGTGGTTCAATACCTTCAAGGCTCATCATCTTCCTTACATCTGACAGGAAGCCTGACTTAAGGCCTCCAGCCTTTGGCGAGTTCCCTCTTCTGAATTCTTAGAACTCAATTTGCACCTGTCGCTTGGTACTGGCATTGACAACTTTGTCTATGCTCTGATCTAGTGAAGGAGATTATATAAAAGAGAGAACCAGTTTTTTCCTCTCTGTAGCCCTTCAGATCCTGTACTAATGTGTCATGACCTTGGCAAAGACTCAACAAATATCTGTAGTGGCTTAACATGTAAGGAATGACAGGTCAACTCAAATCCCAGCTCCTGAGAAGAGCTTTGGAGTCACAGACTGTGCTGAAAAAAACAAAACAAAACAAAACAAAAAACCCTACTACATCTACTGTGTGACATTGAATAGCCACTCTACCTTCCCATATATCAGTTTCCTCCTCTATTAAATGGGAATAATGACCATATTAACCTCTATGGGTTATTGTGAGACTGGAATGATTTAAAGCATGTAAAGCATAGCCAAAGATCTTATCTGTAATTTTAGTTACCTACAGTTTACTATAGTACAAAAATATCAAATGAAAATTTCCAAAAATATACAATTTGTAAGTTTTAAACTGTATACCAATCTGAGTAACATGATTAAATCTCTTGCCGTCCTGCTCTGTTCTTCCTAGGATGTGACCCATCCTTTTGTCCAGCATTTCCATGTTACTCAGTTAGTCACTTGTAAGTTGTCTTGGTTATCAGATTGAATGTCCCAGAATCACAGTGTTTGTGTTCAAATAACTTTTATTTTACTTAATAATAGTCTCAAAGCAGAAGAGAAGTGATGCTGGTAATTCAAATATGCTAAAGAGAATCTATAAAGAGCTTTTTTAAGTACCATCTCACATCATCACAGTAAGAGTTACATAAATACAATAACATATTTTAATAGAGCACAATCTCATAACTTTCATTATGGTATGTTATTATTGTTCTATTTTATGATTATTGTTAATATTTTACTGTGCCTAATCTATAAATTAAACTTTATCATATGTATAGGAAAAGACACAATACAAAGAGGGTTAGGTACTATCCACAGTTTCAGACATCTACTGGAGGTCTTGGAATGTATCTCCCCCGCCATAATAGGGTACTACTATATATCCTAAAGTTTACAGCAATCCTTCACATCTAACATGATGTGAAGTATGATGCTTGCCTGTTCCAGCTAGGACATGATAAGTCAGAAAAGGAACAGGACTCAAACACTGCCTGTCTGGCCACAGGCCACTATGCTGGATACACACTCCCCAGCTTCATCTCCAACCCCAGACTTCTCACCTTGCAGATCAACATGACGAAGGAGGACTCAACAAAGTCTTTTTCGATCAGCTGCCCATATGAGTACTTCTCTATCTTCCCCACGGTTACTAGCTGCCAGAGCTTCTCATCAGACCACGATTGAAAAAGATCCAGCTTTCTGAGGGGAAATGGCTGTTAGAATTCATCACCTTTGTTGGGCACAGTGGCACATGATTATAATCCTAGCAGCTCAAGAGGCTGAGGCAGGAGGACTGCAAGTTCAAAACCAGCCTCAGAAACTCGGCAAGGCCCTAAACAACTAGTAAAAACCTAACTCTAAATAAAAAATTTTAAATAAATGAATAATGGGCTGGGGATGTGGGTCAGTGATTAAGTGCCCCTGGGTTCAATCCCTGGTACCAAAAAAAAAAAAAAAAAAAATCCCCTTTATCATACAAGGCTCCCAGATCTTAATACTCTCCAGAAAGGGAACTCACCTCACTCTTCAACTCTTGAAATATCTAGGTGGAAGATTTTACCACCACCCACTCTGTGCCTTAGCCCACAGCCAATCTTCTACATCTTCTCAAGGCCTCCCCTCTAGATAAGTGCCCCTCCTTTGCTGCTATTCAGATACCTCTGAGTGATCCAGCTCTCTGTTTTTCTCATTTCTACTCCTCCCTTCAGGAACCTTCTCCCCTAGTCCATCCTTGCTGTTCCATCCCAACCACGTGGCTCACTAAGCTAACCCTACATTCCAAGGACTATCCTCCAGGATACTTCCTTACTTCAGCTCACAGGCTATCTGGTACCCTGCCCAGCAGTCCTGGTCCTACCTTTGGCTTCAAACCCATCTCCCTCTGCCTTAATGGCTTCCAATACTCAATTCTAGGTTGGGTAAACAGGGAACATCTGAACTCTCCTCTTTGCCAGTTGCTCCCTGTGGTTGAAGGCCTATCCTACAGTGGTAGCTTCTTCCCCTGACCTTGTGTACCACTAGTTATGGGCTTGCCTTCCCTCATATGTGACCCATCAGGCTGTTCTCAGTCCCAACAGGTTATGGGCTCAGAATTGACTACATTAGTCAATTCAGGTTAACTCAAGATAACTCAGGCCTCAAAAGTGCTGAGTTCATTTCTAGTGCCAATGAGAAGAGGTTCAGTGCCATGTTCAAAGGCACAAGGGCCTGGAAAGACAGGAGAAAAGTAGGGCCACCACAGGAAGAGTAACTCCTATGTGCCATGTATAGGACCACAACCTTCTCATGATCATCTCATTCCATCCTTACAATGAACTTTACCCCCTTTTACAATGAATCATTACCCCCATTTTATAGAACAGAAGGCTAAAGCTCAGAGAAATGAAGTGAATTACCCAGAGTCACATCACTGATAAGCCTGTTAAACAGAATTTGTGTAAGGCCATGGGAAATTATAATCTATGTATGTATAATATGTCTAAATACACTCTACTGTCATGTATATCTAAAAAGAATTTGGACTGGGCTACTACAATGGATCCACAGACCAACCCAATAAAGTCTAATTACATAACCAAGTTTTAGCTGGGTGAAGGCCCTGTATTAGCCAGTTAACCTACTACACTGTAGATAATCATTTTAAATGTATTCAATTGACTGGTTGACTGACTAGGGTATAGCCAGTTTTCTATGCCTCATTTCTGCTTTCCTATCAATAGTGTCTGTTCATACTGGTGATTAGAGTTCTTAAAACCCGCTTTGATTCTGGGAGCTGCCTGATTTACAAACTGTTTTTCTTTTGTTTTGCTTTATTCAAATAATCTCTACTAAATTTAATTCGTCTAGGGAATTTTCCTTTTAACAAGCCTATTATGGTTTGGATATGAGATGTCCCTGAAAGCTTATGTGTGAGATAGTGCAAAAATGTTCATAGTTGAAATGAGTAGATTATGAAAGCTGTAACCTCATCAGTGGTTAACCAATTTGATGGATTAAGAATATGAAGGTACTACTATACAAGGTGGTAACTATAAGCAGGTAGGTAAAGCTGGAGGAAGGAGGTCACTGGGGGCTCATCTTTGGAGTTTTATTTTGTCGCTGGCACCTCTCTTTTTGCTTCCTGGCTGCCATAAGCTGAGCGATTTTCCTCTGCCGTGCCCTTCTGCCATGGTGTTCTGCCTCACCTCAGACTCAGAGCAATGGAGTCTTCTGATGATGGTCTGAATCTCTGAAATGGTGAGCCCAAAATAAAATTTGCCTCTTCTAACTTTTTTTTTAGGTCTTTAAAAAATTCTTTTTAGATATACATGTATTTAGACTTATACATACATGGAGTATGATTTCCCATTCTTGTGGTTGTACATGATGCAGAACTACACTGGTCACGTATTTGTATATGAACATAGGAAAGTTATGTCCGATTCATTCTACTGTCTTTCCTATTTCCATCACCCCTTCCCTTTCCTTCATTCTTCTTTGCCTAATCCAATGACCTTCTATATTCTTTCCCCCACATCCCCCAACTTGTTTTTGTCAGGTATTTCGGTCACAGCAATGAAAAGCTGACTAACACAAAGCCTAGGAGCTGAAATTGGAAGTCAGACATATTTTTCCAGTTTCAGAAGATGAACTGCATCTCCTTTCAGAACTAATTCTCCATTTTTCCAGGCTCCATACCCTTCATGACACTACCTCTTTCAGAGAAGACCAGACCCCTTTGCCCAGAACACTTCCATATAGCTGTGCAACCCTGCAATCTGTATTTTCACAGCCAGTACAGATAATGTCATTTGGGTTTCCTCTCTTTCACATAAAAGCAAATAACCAAACAACAAATAAGGTTTAGTTTATACATCTTTATGTGGTCTTTCAGAAAGTACTTAAAACAAAAATCTTGTGCTATATATGAGTTCTGCTTTTAGGTTGTTATATAGAGTACCTATAGTACTTTCTCACCCATAATTATTTATATCCTGTTTTCATTTTATTCAATATTTATTTGCTAATGTGTCTGGCACCATGACAACATGAGGATACAACAGTGAAAAAGACAAATCTTGTCCTGGCCACCACATTGCTTATAGTCTGATGGGGCATATAAGCTATAAAGAAACTATCATGCAATGAAGAATTACAGTATAGACAGGGATTTTAAAGAAACAGGAAGCAAGAGAAGCACAGATAGAGCATCCTTTCTTTTCTGAGTCAAGGAAAGGTGGCGTGAATTAGTGAAGCTCAGGGACTTCTGAATCAGACACGTCGGGCATATCATCAAATTGAGCCTTGGTTTTCTCATAAAACTGAGAAACTTGTTTTTCTATTAACTGAGGAAAGTAAGAGAAACAATCTCATGGGGTTTAAATGTAAGATTAGATGCAACAAGTGGTACAAAGTTCTTGGCACCCTGCCTGACCCAATAAGAACTCAATCTTCATTATGTATTCTTGTATGTTTCCCATCTTGTCTAGGACAAAGGCAAGCACTAATAAACAAAGAAGGGTAAAAAGATGTTGAATGGAGTTACCTAAAAAATTCAAACCGACTCTCAGCATCCTTTTGAACTTCTTCATCCAGCTTATTAGCCAGGAAATCCTCCCTGTCAACAACCAGGAATTCTGTGTCCTCAAAGCAGACCACAGTGGCCCTCCTTGTTCCTGTATTCAGAAGGCCCATTTCCTGTTGGGTGGTTAGGTACAAGGGCACACGTGAGCACCTCCAGTGTCCTGCTCATACCCCTGTACATATTTTCCATTTCCCCCTGAACTCTTTCCTCCCCAGATTGCAGGCTCATTGGCCTCCTCCATACTCCTGCTTGTTCCCTCACTGTGCCCCACTCTTCATTTGCTGCTTGTAGAAAATGAGGCAACAGGTCTGAATAGGCCAGCGAGGAAACTGGAGAGGCCTCATGGAGGCCATCCAGTCACTGAATTTCTGAGAGGTTATATGGGGAACATGCTCCTTTATCATGAGACAAAAAGGTTAACTTTGGACATTACCTGGTCCAACTCACTCATAATATATATGACACGTAAGGACACTGAGACCCACGTGGATCAGTGACTTGCACAGAGTGTAAGGCAGGACAGGGCCTGGTCAAGAATTTTGAGCAAGACTCTTGCCACACTCCTAACCCCAGGTCAGGAAGCCATACCCTTCCCCTGGACTTACCCCGAAACAGCTGCCCCTGTGCAGCAATGTTGGATGGGGGTCTAGGAAGGCACTGCTGCCATCTTCATCCTCAGTCACTGCAACTGTACCCACATAGATGAAATAAAAGCTGCTACCCCTCTGTCCCTTCTTGAGAACCACACGCCTACGGCCAAACCTGGGAAAAAAACATGGCCAGTTGACCCGGTAGCAAGAGGGAAAAGCTCTGAATTGGTTGTGCTCTTTGCTCTGGGGTATGAAAGAACAGATCTGGACTAGAAGAAACTTCAGAATAGCCCAGTTCCTGTCCTTCAACTTAGACCCCTTCACTAATACCTAACCAGCTGCCTACCTTGGTTAGACTGAAGTCTTCTTACAGCAGAGCCTTGGCCAGACTTGTTCATGCTGTATGTGCTTAGACACAGGGTAAATGCTAAGTGAACAGCAGTTGAGTAATAAAGAGACGTGAAAGCAATGGATGGGTCAACAGAGAAGCTAAATGATTATGAGCCCTTTAGAGTCAGATTAGCATCCAAATCCTATGTATGACCTTGACTGTGTGACACTGGGAGCTCAGGGTCCCTCTCTGACCTTCAGTTTCTCTTATCTGTAAGATACAAATGAGCATGCCTGGAAAGAGAGAGGTCAGTAGTCTTATTATGATCCCCAGTAGCTCATTACCCAATGGCACACCCTTAGGATAGAAGTACCCTGGCCTACAGCAAACTAGGATTTAGTTCTTAAACTCAGACCCCACAGATGTTTCAGGAAAAGCCAATCTGGTTCAGGAAGAACTAATGCCAAGGCTACGACTTTGAGTGACTGGGAAGAGGTATTCTTTTTTTTCCCACTAGAGTAAGACTGGATAGAAGTTAGAAGCTACGACTATGGCAGCCAACTTGCTTGGATGAGGGGAGAGGGTGAGTGACAGGGAGTTTTTGTTTGTTTGTTTTTTAAAGATAATGATGAACCTTTATTTTATTCATTTATTTATATGTGGTACTGAAAATCAAACCCAGTGCTTTACACATGCTAGGCAAGTGCTCTACCACTGAGCCACAACTCTAGCCCCTGACAGGGAGATTTATATGAATGAAGAATCAAGAGACAGGGAGAGAGACAGAAAAACACTGGACCCTGATAACACTGAGTCCCTAAATCCAGCTGAGCCTGAAGCTGAAGAAACATCCCAGGACTTTTCATAGCCACCAATGCATTCTCTTGGGCTGTTTTCTCAGATTTGCAAATGGGAGAGAATCCTGTCTAAGCTGCTAATTCCAGTTCCAGAAATAATCAACAACTATCAGAGGGCTTTAATGATCACCACTTGCTTGATCTTCCCCCAGATCTTATTACCATCCTCAATCAAATCCATATTATCATCCTTATTTCTCTGATGAAGATACTGAGGCTCAGAAAAGTTAAGTGGCTTGGCTGAGATCACACTGGGGCAGATGGGGCATCAAATTCCTGAGCTTCAAGAAAAGTACCTTTGGCACCACTCTGCTGTGGAGTCTTTACAGATAGTGGTAACCTACTTTTCTTCCTTGGACTAGAACAAAGCAAATGGTCCTCTCTGCATGGAATGTTCTGGTCCATACCTCCATCTACAAGTCAAACTGTTTAATTATCTCCTCTTGAAACTTGTGACCAAGCCAGCTTTGCCCTGAACATCACTGGGCATAAAGTATCCTGCACCAGTGATAAAAAAAGCTGACTTGTTGTGTTTATGTCATAGACTGACCAGCATGAAGGAGGATGTCTATGAACTATAATAATCTTATATCCTGGATTTTCAAAATAGGTCTAACCTCAAATATTCTGTTAGGTTGCCCCATGAAGCCATTGAGATGTCCTGGAAATGGCAATATTTCCACATGCCCACCTCTTAGACTTCTTTAGTACAAGTTATTTACATGGTAGTTTTTGTGTCATGGACCTTTGATAGTCTGGTGAAATCTTCATAGAATGATGTTTTAAGTATGTAAAATAAAATCCAGCAGAGTGACAGCTGACAAATATTCTTAAAAACCCAAATTTGGGGTATAACAATATATGTATATTTGCTAAGGCAGTGAATAACAAGATCTAGCAGAAGATAAATGACTACCTTGATTTTAAAGATGTGAACATAAATTATTTTTCAAGAAATCTGCTATAGGGCTGGGGTTGTAACTCAGAGTTGTAACTTGCCTAGCATGTGTGAAGCACTGGGTTCAATCCTGAGCACCACACGAAAATAAATAAAAAATAAATAATAAAGGTATTATATCCATCTACAACTAAACATATATATGTGTATATACGTATACACATACACACACACACACACACACACACACAATTTAAAAAAAGAAATCTGCCATAACTGGAACATGATGTGAAAAATCAAATTTCTTTAATGAAAAAGTATGTTGTTGCTTACCTTTAAGAAGGAAGAAAATGGGGCTGAGGCTGTAGCTCAGTGGTAAAGTGCTTGCCTCGAATGTGTGAGGCACTGGGTTCAATCCCAGCACCACATTAAAAATAAATAAATACTATGTGTTCATCTATACTAAACAAGCATTTAAAAAAAAAGGAAGAAAATGATACACTGATAAATTTCATTTAGAGATTAATGAAAATAAAGATTTTTTTTGGTCATTAAAATTAAGATCCCATGGGCATGGTGGCCCATGCTTGTAATTCCAGCAGTTTGTGAGGTTGAGATAGGAGGATCACAAGTTCAAGGCCTTCCTTAGCAAGTTAGCTAGATGCTCAACAACTTAGTGAGACACTGTCTCAAAATAAAAAATAAAAAGGACTAGGGATGTGGCTCAGTGATAAAGCACGTCTCAGTTCAATTTCCAGTACCAAAAAAAAAAAGAAAGAAAAAGAAGGAAATTCACAGACCCTATTCTAAGACCTACCTGGATATACAGCATAATCATCTGTGTTCCATTCTGGCTTTCAAAGCCTGGATTTGAGTTTCAGCTCTGCTTCTTATTATCTAGTACAAATTCTGGTTTAAATTTGCTTTTGTCCCCTCTGAAATTCATGTTGAAGCTTAATTCCAATGTGGAGTAATAAGAGGATAGAAACTTAATCCTACTATGATGGTTAGATGTAAGGCCTTTGGATGGTGATTAAGATTAGATAAGATTGGGATGGAGGTATAGCTCAGTGGTAGAGAATGCACTTTGTATGTACAAGACTCAGATTTGATCTCCAGCACAGGGGGAAAAAGATTAGATAAAGTCATACAGATGGAGTCAACATGACAGAATATTGGTAGATTTATGAGAGAGCCCGGAAAATATAAATATGTTCTCCCAGTCTCTCACCATATGATTCCTTGGGAGTTTGCCAAAGAGAAGGTCATCATCACTAGATGTGGCCCCTTGAATTTAGATCAGACTATGACCCCTCCCTTTTTAGATCACTTTACCCAGTCTGTAGTATTTTTATTAGCAACATAAAATGGACTAAGACACTGGATGTCTAGGATAAGTCTTTTCCCTCTCTGACCTCAGTTTCCTCATCTGACAAATGAAGGAAATGGACTTTCAGAGGTTCTTCCTAAAGCCTCTTCAGATTCAATGGCTCATTAAATCTAAGATTCAGTAAGTGAATAAAATAAACTGTGCTGTCACCATAATAGTAAGCACTCAGGAAAACTGACAGACTTCATTGATGATACTCTTCAGAGGGGTGGGTAGAACCTGCCACACCTTCTCAGTCAGGCTCTTCCTGCCCAGCCCAGTCCCACCCAAGCCCAGGGGCCAGAGGTATGCCCCTCTCTGACCTTTCAAAGCGCATGACCTTGGCCAAGAGCAGTTGTAGGGGCTCTGTGTAGTTCCGGTAGCTATCCACAACCTGTAGGACATTGCAAAGAGCCTGGATCTCCTGTTCTGTCCTCCAGGAAGGCTTCTTCTGCGTGATCTGAATGGCCCTTGGAGGGAAGTGACCCTAAGGAGAGAGGCCCAGAGTGACAGAGGACAAGCAGTTTCTCCCCACATTCCTGCTTATATGCTTTCCTGCATCCCCATACAATAATGACTGACATATACTGAATGCTTAGGGTTTGCCAGACATTGGGATAAGCATCTTACACACTCATCTCACTGCATCCCCATTCAGTCCAAGAATCATTATGCCCATTTGAAAAATGAAAATACTCAGGCAGAATTATGAGCAGATCTGCCACATGCCAAAGTTCAAAACTCCCAGGAAATTTGGGCTCCTCAGACTCCAGGGACCCTGCAGCATCCTTTTAGCACAAGCACATTGGTAATCAGAGAACTTTGCTCACGTCTTAGTCAAGATGTTCTCAGTACTGGAACTAATCACACATGACTCACTAGATTGCCACCTATAAGCCTTGCCTATAACAATGGATTTTTCCCTGTGTGCCCTCTTCTATCCATTAACTGCTTTGCCCAGAATTGCCCTCAGCTCTAGAGTTCTGTGGCTCTCAGACAGGACCCCACATAAAACTTAGGTAATCTTCAATGCCCAATGTCAGACACTGGCTGGTTTTGAAATCTAAAGAAATACAGAATTTGGAAGACTTACTTGATTATGCTTCATTCATGAGAGGACATAAGAAATAAGATTATGTCCAGGAGAAGCAGGCAATAGAAATCATACTTTGGCTCCAAAAGGGTGAGGGGAAGAACAAGGATGGACACAGGTAGTTCTAGCACCAATTTTAAGGTTCTGTTTTTTCCTCTTTCCCTGAGAGAAAAATCAACATGGCTACTCTAAGACCAGGGTCAAATTAGGCTGCATTAATGAGAACTTCAAATCTTCCTATAACTAGGTAGTTTCCTTTAAATTTAAACTGGAATTTTAATTTTAATTTAACATCTAAGATTTGGTGGATAGAAGTAAGGAAGATAATAATGATGCCTGAAATTTAGAGAATAAGTCACACAGTGTAAAGCCTCACACAGATATAAAGCCATTCCTTCATCAGAATGAAAAAACTTAAAGAGCATCCAACACCCATATGGGGGCAGGTATGCCAGACATCTCTCAGAATGCTCATCACAGAACCAGAATTCTCACTCAGGTCAAGAATTTTTCCACCACCTGGCTTCCTTCTCCTTTGTCTGGGTCTCTCACATCCTATTTTGCTTTCTTCTGTTTTCCCATGAGTCCAAACCCAGAAACTCTGCTATTCAGTGACAACTGGTTCCACTCAGTTATTCAGTGACAACAGGTCAGAGGTGCTCACAGTCTTAGAATGCCAGGGCTGGACAAAGTCACTAAAATCATCTATACATGAAGAAAGTAAGTGGCTCAGAGGTGACATAATGGATAAGTGGCAGAGTCTGGACCAAAACCAGCTCTCCTGATACCTAGTGCTTCTTTGGCTATAATACAAACAGAACATCCCCCCACTATATTACAGGTGTGCATACCTCCTCAGCAACAAAGTCCTCAGTATCAAATATAATTCGGCCTTGCTTCTTTTTCTGAAAGAAATGAGGCAGGGAGAGAAAGGAGAGTCAGTAAGACTACTCCCGGAATTCTGTATCTGAGATCCTTCTGTGTACCTGAACCACTACAGTGGGCAGGAAGCAATAAGAAATGCCCTACCAGCTGGCCCTTCTATGTAAAAAGCCTCAATTCAGCATACACCCATAATCTCAACAACTCAGGAGGTTTAGGCAGAAAGATTGCAAGTTTGAGGCCAGCCTTGGCAATATAAAAAGACCCTGTCTCTAAAAATAAAAAGGACTGGGGATGTAGCTCAGTGGTTAAGAGTGCCCCTGAATTCAATCCCCAGTACCAAAAAAAGAAAAAAAGAAAAAAAAAAAAAAGCCCTAACTCAGCACTACACTATTTTCCAGCCACAGCCATCAACATTATTGTGAAGGCAGAGAAAGGAAGAAAGGGTACAGAGAAAATAGATGATGAAGAGAGAAAAGGAAGAGGGAAAAGAAGAAAATATATATAGAAAAGGAGCAGGGATAAAAAGGAACAAATGAAGCAAGCTTTGTAAAATGTATACAGTGAGCCAAGCATGGCATACCTTTTTTACCTTACTCTGTTTAGTCATTAGGACAAAGCCCTATTTTGGGTTTGAGGTGAGTGAAGGAACTTTTTAAAGGACCTCACAGCAAATAAGTGGGTCAGGTGGATCTGAACCCAAGGCTTTTCCTGGAGCATGGCCAGGAGAAGGGGTAACAGATCTCAGGGATGAGCTAATCCAACCCTACCTTCTGACAGATGATAGAGGATGTGGAGAGTAGAGAAAAATAGAAAGCGGGGAAGGAAAAAAACAAGACCCTGACCATCATTCTGGGTCAAACCAGGAAGCTCATTCTCCTAGGGGTATATCTCATACAATTCCCTACATCCCGCTGAGATCCCTGCATACCCCCCACCCTACCACAATTTAGCATTTTTGTATCCATGCAATGCTTCTCAGGGAGGCCACTGAAAGAAATGGTGATGCTCTAAAATATCGATTTACTTTTAACTGAAAACCAGCCTCTGGCTATCTACCTTACTTTGTGCTCGGGTCCCTAGCTCTCCACCTGACCCCTGGTAGACTGCCCTTGCAAAGCTTCTGCTCAGCCCAAAGTCACTCTGTGTGGCAATGTGGTTAGGTTTAGCTTCATGCTAAGCCTAAATCTGGGTCTTTAGCTTCCAACTTAAGCATGCAGCAGCCTGCATCTCCTGGGGAGCCCCCTGATCTCCAGGGCTCATTGCTTCACCATAGCATGCCACCCTGAGCATCAGTTTGTCCTTCATGGGAGCAAACGTGAGTCTCTCAGGTTATAATTCTATTCCATCTCTTCCCTGTCTAATGGCCCAAATCATGTGGCTATAGATTTCTTTGGCTTGTCCAGCATATCTAAAAATAGATAAACCTGAATATATTTTGAAAGGGCATATCTTCCTTCTCCAACTGGCTCATAAGCTCTACACCCTACTATCTATCTATCTATCTATCCATTTCCCGCCCCCCAACCCCAGTACTAGGGATTGAAGGCACTCTACCAGTAAGCTACATTCCCAGTCCTTTTTTATTTTGAAACAGGGTCTTGCTAAGTTGTTCAGGCTGGCCTCGAACATATGATCCTCCTGCCTCAGCCTCCCAAGCTGCTGGGATTACAGGCATATGCCACTGGGCTGGCTTTCCTGCTGTATCTTAACTTAGCTACCACACACATCAATTAGATCACTTGCTGACCCCTTAGAAACCAACGGAAGGCTACCTTCCTACTCCCCATTACCATCCTCATTCTCCTTTTTAGCCACTATCTTTCAGAAATCACTGTGGGAAATTTCTTGGACAAGATGTGAGGGGTGGAGAGGAGTTCTGGGTCTAATCACTCTTGGCACAAGAAGAAAATGGGCAGGGCTTTTCCACGTATTAGCTGGGGAAATGCTAAAGCCTGGGAACACACCAATGGGAACACAGTAATGACATATCTTCAGGGAACCAGGTCAAGTTAACAGAATGGTGACCAAATTTTCACCATTTCTGAGCCAAAAAGACCCCTGATCTACTACTGGGATAAAATACTTTTAAGTGGGAACTTCTAGAAAGTCTAAAAGCAGGGTCACCACAATGAACATGGCCCTGAAAATGTTCCCTTTTGGGACGATAGGAAAGAAAGTAAAGATGGTATATAATCTGTGGTATTCAGAAAACCCTGGCTCTGTTGGGGCTCCTAGATTCTTTTTGGCTCCTATGATCATGTTTGGAATCAGACCATGTCTTCTTCACTTCTTTGTTTCTTTCTATATACAAAGATGGGTATTAGTAGAACACTGTTAATATACCTATGGAAAAGGAAGGACGAATTCCTTGGTAAGTTTGGAAGGAGAATCTTGGTGTGATCATTTCCTTTTTCTTTCTTCTGAATTCACATTCTGCTAAACACATTGCACTGGAATCCTGCCTCATTCAGCATTGCCTGCCACAAGGCATGAAAGGCTAATTCTGAGGGTATTAGGTAACTCTCTTGCTTGATGATAGAAGTCCCACCTTCTCCAATATAAGTCTGTCATTAATAATAAAAACTGATTGCTGGATCTCATATCTTCTTTGTCCTTTGTCTTTTCTCTCAGCTGATTCTGAGCATGGGCTGGGAAATGGGGTGCTATATATTAGACCTCCTTAAATCCTAACAATCCTACTAAGCCAGATGCTTACATCCCAGAAGGAGAAGAGAGGATGCTTTCTGTGAGGGACCTCAATGATTTGATATTCTCGGAATCCCCTGAGTCCTTGGCGGAACATTTTACACACTCGGATCATCATTATGATGTCCATGGTAAGTTGGTACAGCCCCTGTGGAAACAAAGTGAACAAGATCAATGGAGATCATCTGTTCTCAACAGTCAAAAGAAGGCTGGATGGCACTGAACAAGATGAAATTTAACAGGATTAAATGCTATGATGTGCTGAAGAAATGGTTGCCTGTTGAAATTATATTGGTAGCTTGAAATTAGCCACAGTGAAAGTATTAATGCCACAGAAATTGGCAACTATTACAAATAAGGGCATTCCTCACTCTAGAAATCAGCATTATAAACACTCACTAACATACTATTACCTAAATGTGAAGTCTTTCACTTTTATCCAGAAAATAAAGGGCACAAGTAACTGCAGACAGCATGGGGTGGGGGGTGACACAAAAAGCCAACATGGCAAAATGTTGATTGAGAGTTCTATTAGATAATCATTACACATTTTTTTCAAGTTTTACATTTAAAAATTTTCATTTAAAAAATGCAAAAATTAAATTAAAAACTTCTGTTTACTAACTTCTATTAATAAGCACATCATAAACAAAGTGAAAAGACAAACTGCAGATTGAAAGAATATATTTGCCCTACATATAACTGAAAGGATAACAAAGTAGAATTTTTTTTAAATACTACAATCATACAAAAAATATAAATAATTCAATAACAAATGAGCAAAAACTATGAATGAGTAATTCAAAGGAAAATTCTAATCAACTATAAATTATGAAAAGATTTTTAACATCACTAGAAATAAAGGAAATGTAAATTAAAATAATAAGATACTATTTTACACATATTGCAAAAATGGGAAACATGGTATGACAATGTTGTAGAGCAATGTGGCAACACTTTATAAGGTTGAGGATATGTATAATTTACCATCAAGAAATTATACACTTTATATACATACTTAGAGAAACTCACATGCACACAAGGAGAGAGCCAGGAGAATGCTCATGGCAGCACTGTTTGTTAAGTGAATGGCTGAAAATAAGTTAAATGTCCATCAGTAGGGGAAGGAACTGATACATTAAGGGACAGTCACAGGATTGAACATAGCACTAGACTGTGTGTATCAATGTAAATAAAGCTGAAATCATTCTGAATGGGGGGGGGAGTGAACTATGATGTCATTTAAGGTGTCCTTTTAAAAAAAGTGTCCTATGTACACTATATGTTTTTTATGGATATATACATACATAATAACAAGAGTGTAAATAGGAATGATAACCAAACTCAGGAAAGTGATTACCAGTGAAGAGAAATAGAAGGGCTTTACCTGCAACTGTAGTATTCTATCTCATTAAAAAACTAGATATCTAAAGGAAATATGGGGAAAGGTAATTTATTAATGAGATTAACATTTATTGAGTATAATTTAGTAATGTCAGGCATTATTCTAATATGTATTAACTCGCTTAATCCTCAACAGTAATTTATACAATAGGTCCTAATATTATCAGTGCCCTTTTATAGAGGAGAAAACAAAGGCACAGCAAACTGAGGAACTTGCCATGACTAATAGATATTGGAGTTCTAAACCCGAGTCCACAGCTTACTCTATTATTTTACCTTGCTACCCTGTCTTATTCTCTCTGCCTCTAAAGACTAGGTACAGAACAGGACTCTAAGACTCAGAGTGTGGCCTGGTGCTTGCCCAGTGTCCAGAAGGTAGGAGGCTATAGGGCAGTGGTCAGAATTTAGTCCTTCTGAGCTCCTTTTGGAACACCTCCTTTGTGCCACGCTGTGACTCCAAAAGGTACAGGGTGGTCACCACTCATCCAAGGTCCCTCCTACCTGCCTGTTCCCCAAAATGCCTGCCTCTCAGGAATTCCCTCAAGAACCCTTCATCCTCCTTACCAGTTCCTCCTTCAGGAGTTGCCAGTAATGAGACACCTTACGTCTCCTCATGGTTCTTGAGTTGGCAAATGATACAATGCATTCAAGGATAATATGACTAATCTTCCCCCAAGGATCCAATTACAATAGAAACAAACAACTTCCCTCAGTGGCATGGAAAGAGTTTCTTCCTCTCCTTATACCCTGCCAACAACAGCTGGAAGCCTCATTCTCAGAATCTATTGATGTCATAATGAGATTCTGGAAGGAGGAGGGGACAATGGAAAGGCACTGAATCTGTGAATCTTTTATTATAAAATACTCATGTCAATTAATCCTCACAAATACCACAAGGTGAGTGAGCTTAATCCCAACTTCATGCTCAAGGACACTAGGGTTCAAAGTGGCTAAATGACTGCAAGAGTCTTGGAGCCATCTTAAAGAAAAGCAGGTTTCTGGGCTAGAGGTAGAAACATCCACTTTAGCCTTGGGATCACTCTGAGACTAAGAACTTGCTAGACCCTGAAGAATGGGTGCATGGTATTGTCCCTGAAGTCTTGTTAAATCAGGATAATCTGGCCAACTCAGCAAAATGGAAGCCCTCAACTTAATGAGGCATCAAATGTTGAAGGAGACAGGTGCGGTGGCTCATGCCTGTAATTTTGGTGGCTAAGGATACTGAGGCAGGAGGATTGCAAGTTCAAAGTCAGCCTCATCAATTTAGCAAGGCCCAAAGCAGTTTAGCATGACCCTGTCCCCAAATAAAAATTTATTTAAAGGGAGGTGTGGCTCAGTAGTTAAGCACCTCTGGGTCAATCCCTGGTATCAAAAAAATAAATAGAGGCTAGGATTGTGGCTCAGTGGTAGAGCACTCACCTAGCATGTGCAGAGCCCTGGGTTCAATCCTCATCACCACATAAAAATAAAGAAATAAAATAAGGATATAGTATCCAACTACAACTAAAAAATAAATGTTTAAAAAAAATTTAAAAATGAACAAACAAAAAATGTTGAAGGGCCTTGGTGATAGAAATGACTCTAGGGTTCTTCTAAAAATAAAGAAGACGGGGGAAAAGTATTTTTTTTTTCTTCTAGATTAAAGATGGCAATTGATTACAGAACCTCAGTTTGCTTTTGCAACAGAATCCTCAGTGGAAAACTGATTTCAAATATCACCAGATCTGCCGTTCCTATTTAGCTGGTTTATCTGCTACTCACACCCTGGCCAACCAAGGGAGAAACAGAAGGATACATAATGCAATGAAGACAACTGGAAGAAAGACCCAGGTTCTGGGGGTGTTGCTCCATGGTATAGCAATTGCCTAGCATGCATCTAAAGAAGAGTTATAGTAGGCCTATACATACACATATATATTCACACAAACAAGTGCATGTAAAACTGAGGGCTTATAAAAATAAGGTCTGTGGATTGTACCTATGTCAATTTCCTAGTTTTGATATTATACTATAGTCATGTAAGATATTATTTTGGAGGCAAACTGGGTGAAGAATACCAGAGACCTCTCTTTTTTCACACCTAAGATTCTGTAATAATTTTATCAAAAGGAATTGTAACAAAAAGAAATAGCACCAAATCTATGTATACATATTACAAAAAATTGTGGGAGGGGTAGGCAGGGAATAAGAAAAACAAATGACAGATGAAAGACATCAATAAAAAGACGAAAATTAACATGAAATAGATGATAATCATTAACAAAAAAGAACTTAAAGGGCTCAGGACATTTTAGAATGAGATCAAAGCAAGGACACGATATTACAAAGAATAGGGCTGGAGTAGTGGCTCAGCGGTAGAGTGCTTGCCTAGCAAGTGTGAGGCCCTGGGCTCAATCCTCAGCACCACGTAAAAATACATAAACAAAATAAAGGTATTGTGTACAACTAAAAATATAAATATTTTAAAAAATATTATAAAGAATAAAAATTTTTTTAAATGGAGGAGATGGCACTAGCAGAGTTTGGGAAACAAGTATTTTTAAAAACAAAGCATCTGTACACATGGAAAAATGACAATTCATACCCTATTTGAATCAAATGTATGATATGTCAAGATCATTGTATTGTCTTGAACAACTAATAAAAAAATAAATAAAATTAAAAAAAAAAACCAAAGCATCTCAGAAGTCAAGGTCATTTCAGAAACATCAAAAAGGATGCTGCTGGTCTGGTTGAAAACAGAAGACAGGATTGAAAGAGCAAGTAAAGGAGTTGGAAAGATTAAAAAAGAGCCAAGAGGGACTGCAATTGTGGCTCGTGGTAGAGCACTTGTCTGTATGTGCTAGGCACTGGGTTTGAGCCTCAACACCACATAAAAATAAATAAAATAAAAGTACTGTGTTCGTTTACAATTAAAAAAAATTTTTTTTAAAAAAGAGCCAAGAAATAATATAGCTAACAAGTACAGGAGAGAGGTGATATAAAAATATGGATTCTTAGCCAGGCATGGTGGTGCCTATAATCCCAGCAGCTTGGGAGGCAAGGCAGGAGGATCACAAGTTCAAAGTCAGCCTCAGCAACTTACTGAGGCCCTAAGCAACTCATCAAGACCCTGTCTCTACATAAAATATTTAAAAGAACTGGGATGTGGTTCAGTAGTTAAGCACCCCTGAGTTCAATCCCTGGTACCAAAAAAAAAGAAAAAAAAAAGAATATGGATTCTTTGATTCTTTAATTTTCATAGCTCTAAGTCTTAAGATATCATTCAAAACTGCTATACTAAGAAACAGATGTATACACATATTTAAAAGTATAAAAGAAACTGGGGGGGGGGGCTAGGGATGTGGCTCAAGCGGTAGCGCACTAGCCTGGCATGCGTGCGGCCCGGGTTCGATCCTCAGCACCACATACAAACAAAGATGTTATGTCCACCAAAAACTAAGAAATAAATATTAAAAAAAAAAAAAAAAGAAACTTGGCATGGTGAAGCATGCCTAAATCATAGCAGCTCGGGAGGCTGAGGCAGGAGGATGGCAAGTTCAAGGCTAACCTCAGCAATTTAGAGAGACCTAGTCTTTGCTTGGGATGTGACTCAGTGGTTAAACTCCCCTGGAGTTCAATCCCTGGTACCAAAACAAACAAAAGGGAAAAAAAAAATATATATATATATATATGTGGAACTAACAATAATAATGGAGATTGTGTGGAAAGAAGCAAAGTATAACGATTACCCTTATTTGATTTTTGAATTTTGTACTATAATCTTTTTTTTTTAGTTGTCAAACTTTATTTTATTTATTTATGTATATGTGGTGCTGAGAATCAAACTTAGTACTCACACATGCCAGGCAAGTGCTCTACTACTGAGCTACAGCCCAGCATATTATATGCAAATTTAAGGAATAAAAAATGGGAACCAGGGGCTGGGGTTGTGGCTCAGTGGTATTGTGCTCACCTAGCACACATGAGGCTCTGGGTTTGGTCCTCAGCACCACATAAAAATAAAATAAAGGTATTGTGTCCACCTACAACTAAAAAATATTTCTTAAAAAAGGGAACTGGACTGGAATTGTTGTTGCTCAATGGTAGAGTGCTTGCCTGGCATGTGTGACGCCCTGGGATCTATCCTCAGTACTTCATGCATACAAACAAAAAAACCAACCAAATAAACAAATAAATAGATAGAAGGTCCATTGACAACTAAACAAAGTTCAATTAAAAAAAAAAAAAAAAAGGAACCAGAGATTTGCAACAGAGCAGAAACTGGGGAAAAGAAAACAAAGGAAAAGTATCTAAGCCCTTACATTTACATTGGTTTACTGTTGAGAGCCACAGCTGAAGGGGCCCCAGCAAACTTCCAGCTGATTGGCTCCTCTGTGGTGATGCTCATTGGGCTGTTTCCAGCCCTTTCAGACCACGGAGTGGCTCATTGGGGGACTCTTTTGGCTCCGCGCACACGACCCAGCCAATCGCTCAAGAGCAGGAGGAGTGGTGTTGAGAGGCTGGCAGAAGCCGGTGGTGGCAGTTGGGCTCTGAGGGAATTCCTGAAGAGCTGGTGTGGTGCAGCGTGTGTTCTAAAAATAAAGTTCGTTTCTGCTTGACAAGTGGCTGGTGAATTGTGCCCAGCCAGACTGCGGCAGTTTACCTAGCATGGGAATTATTAATAACTGCATTAATTATAAAGATAGTCTAGCTAGATTGTCAGCTCCAGTTCATCAAAACATCTTTACCCCAGGATCAAACATATTTGATAAAATAAATTATCAAAATGAAATCAGCAAGAAAAACCAGGGCAAGCTTCTTAAACTTAAAAAAAAAAAAAAAAAAGAACAGAACATACTGGGGTCTTTATATCTGAACCATATTTTCCCTTCCCCATGATCCCCACTGGCCCCCTGGAATGAGGTATTTTTATGTGGTATATATAAATGAAATCATAGTATTACTAATTTCGTATTACCTGTTGAAAATCTGAATTTCTTGTCCATTGGTAACATACTTTAAAATTTTATACTGAATATCTCACATTAAAAAAATAATGCAAAGTAATGACTCTTGGCAAGGATATAGAAAAACAAGAAACTTCCCATATTGATGATGAGAATGTAAAATGGTGGAGCCACTGTGGGAAATAGTATGGTGGCTCCTCAGAAAGTTAAATATAGAATTACTATATGTAATTAGTAATTCCACCTCTGGAGATACACCCAAATTAACTGAAAAACAGGGTCTCAAACAAATAGCTATATAACAATATTCAAAGCAGTATTATCCATAACAGGGAAATACCAAAGTGACCACAACAGGTGAATGAATAAATAAAATGGAAACACTAATTTTTTTTTTATTTTGGACTAATTATTCATATTTTGACATCTTTTTTTTTCAAAGCTTGCTCAACATTTTTTAAAATATTTTCTTTAGTTATAGATGGATACAATACCTTTTTTTTAATTTTATTTTTATGTAGCACTGAGGATCAAACCCAGTGCTCACACATGTAAGTCAAGTGTTCTACCCCTGAGCTACAACTGCAGCCCCATATTTTGACATCTTGACACTGCAATCTGCAAAATTCAGAAGAATACATTTTATATATATATATATATAAATTTTAGCCTTAAAAATGAATAAAATTCTGGGGGTAGGGCTGTGGCTCAGCGGTAGAGCACTTGCTTTGCATGTGTGTGTCTCTGGGTTCGATCCTTAGCACCACATAAAAATAAAATAAAGGTATTTTTAAAAAGTGAATAAAATTCTGATAATGATTCAAAATGGATGAACCTTGTAAATATTATGCTAAGTGAAATAAGCCAGATACAAAAGAGCAAATATATTATTCCACTTACATAAGGAACAAAGAATATCAAATTCAAAAAATCAGAAAGTAGAACAGTGGTTACCGGGGAATAATAGGAGGGGGGAATGGAGTATTACTCTTTAATGGGCATTGATTTTCAGTTTGGGATTATGAAAAAAAATTCTGGCCGGGCACAGTGGTGCATGCCTGTAATCCCAGCAGCTCAAGAGGCTGAGGCAGGAGGATCACGAGTTCAAAGCCAGCCTCAGTAACAATGAGGCACTAAGTAACTCAGTGAAATAAAATATAAAATAGGACTGAGGATGTGACTCAACGGCCAAGTGCCCCTGAGTTCAATCCCCAGTACCAAAAAAAAAAAAAAAAAGAAAAGAAAAGAAAAAGTTGGAGATGGATGGTCATATGGTTGTACTATAAAGTGAATGTACTTTATGCCAGTGACCTGCATATTTAAGAATGGTTAGAATAGAGCTGGGCACAGCTGTACATGCCTGTAATCCCAGAAACTTGGGAAGCTGAGGCAGGAGAATTGCAAGTGCCATGCCAACCTTGGCAATGCAACTTAGCAAGAACATGTCTCAAAATAAAACAAAAAAGATCTGAGAATATAGCTCAATAATACTGAGTTCAATCCCCAGTACTGGAGGGGAAAAAAAGTTAAAATAATAATTTTGAATGTTATGTATATTTTACAATTTTTTTTAAAAACTGAATTAGGATAAGTTAAAAGAAAATTCTCACCAATAAGATATCACAAAAATAAAAATGTAGAAAGAACAAACATTTTGCCAAAGAACATAGAGTGATGGCAGATAAGCATATGTTATTATCATTAAGTTATTGAGAAAATTCAAATTAAAGCCACAATGAGATACCACTAACCATCTATAGAATGGCTTTCAAAAACATGACAATATCAGTGCCAAAGAGGAAACAGAACAGCTCTTATTCATCGATGGACCCTGGTTCTAGCCTCACTAGTACTTGCACTCTCTGAACTTTATTTTGTTCATTCGTAAGGATCTATGAATAAAATACAACTCTAAAAATGTGGCAATATATAGCAAAAAAAAATAAATTCAGTCCTCCTTCAGGACTACAGTTTAAGGGAACATGGATATGCATTACTCATCAAACTCGTGCTATTAGAACCCTTGTTTTCAAAATAAGAAACCAAATAAATTTGATAGCAATAGATATTTGTAATCCAAGACACAAAAAGATCTTCAAATACTAGATGACTGTCATATTATCTTAATTATGAAAAAGTAAGAAATAACCTAAGTAGTCAGCAATAAAGCAGTATTCTTTATCCAGAGTTGGTCTCCTATAACAAATCACCCCTTCCCTGTTTCAGCTCCTTTCATGGCTTCCTATTAGATCTAGAGTCAACCAGCTGAATTCCAATCCTAAAACGCTGGCTGAACTTGGGAAAGTTAACTAATATTTTTAGACCTTAATTTCTCGTCAATAAATAAAGTATCACATAGAGATGCTTAAGAATGGCTAATAAATGCAATGCCTATGAATTTCAAAATTTTACTTGAGCATTTTTGTTGCTGAGGATTGAACCCAAAGCCTGTGTATGCTAAGCATACTGTACCACTGAGCTTCACATCCAGCTGCCTGTCAGTTTTTAAAAATATCACACATTAAAAAAAAAAAACTTATACATTCAAGTAAGTGTTATCTCTTAATAACTATTACCATTTTTAAAATTTACTAAATGAATACTCTCTGCCAGAGCCTGTACTAGTTCCTTTATACACTGACTATGCAGAGCTATCTTGTTTAGTTGTAATCACCTGCCGGCACCACATATAAATACAACAATGAATAAAGTAATAATTAATAAAATAATAAAATAAGCTTTATTTGCAATATCTCTAAATTGGAAATAATCCAACTGTCCTCCAACAGGTGAATGGCTAAAAAAACCTTGATATATCCATACCATGGATTACTACTCAGCAATAAAAGAATATATTATTGTTGCATTCAACAACCTGGATGAATCTTTCAGAGAATTTTCCTGAATGACAAAATTATACAGATGGAGAAGAGACTAGTGATTGTCTGTGGTTAGGAATGAGGGGAAGGGGGAAAAACAGGTACAATTATAAAGAGATAGCATGAATGATCTTTGTGGTGATCAAATAGTTCTAATACTGATTGTGGTTAATAGTTGCATGAATATGTGATAAAATTACACAGAACACAGACCTATATTCATAAACATATATACACATACACAAACAAGTACTTGCAAAACTGAGCAATCATAATAATAAGGTCTATTGTACTCTAATTATATAAGATGTTACTATAAGGGAAAACTGGGTGAGTAGTACAAGAGACCACTCTGTGCTTTATTTTTGCTACTTTCTATAAATCTATAATTACTTCAAAAGAAAAAGATTTTTATAAAAATATTCAGGCTTCTTTTACCCAACTCCCAGCACCAGTACATCATCAAGTTACTAAAGTCTCTTTCAGAGTCTAAGAAACATGTTAGACCTCTTCCTTCCAGAGATGATCTGCAATCCATGTTGTTGTCCTCTTTTTTTAAAAATATTTTTTAGTTGTAGATGAACACAATACCTTTATTTTATTTATTTATATGTATGCTGAGGATTGAACCCAGTGCCTTACATGTGCTACGCAAACACTCTACCACTGTGCTACAACCCCAGCCCATGTCCTCTTTTCTTTTTATTTATTTATTTTGGTTGGACACAATACCTTTATTTTATTTATTTATTTTTATGGTGCTGAGGATCGAACCCAGGGCCCCATAAGTGCTAAGCAAGTGCTCTACCACCAAGTCACAATCCCAGCCCATCCTCTTTTCTTTTTAAATCAATAGTTACTAAGGGTTTACTGGATGTCTGGCCTTGTATCAGAAGCTAAGTTATATAAGATCAATTATTTATGAAACCTTCTGAAGTGAGCTCTCAATCTAATGATAATAAAAAGAATATAATAGAGCTGGGGTTGTAGCTCTGTGGTAGAGCGCTTAGCATGTGTGAGGCACTGGGTTCGATTCTCAGTACCACATACTAATAAATAAGTAAAATAAAGGTCCATCAACAACTGAAAAAGAAGATATGAAAAAAGCATTGGAACAGAAGTTAAAAAATTTCTGTTTTGAATTTACTTACTAGACATTTGGTTTTGTACCAATTCTTCACCTTTTGGCATGCTGACTTCTTAATCTGCAAAACGGAATAGAACATATATAAATATGTTGGGTTTTTTGCCTGTTTGGTTTTTTTTTTTTTTTTTTTTGATAGAAACGATTGACCCCAGGGGCACTCAACTACTGAGATACATCCCCAGCCCTTTTTTTATATTTTAGAGAAAGGGTCTTGCTGAGTTAATTAAGGCCTCACTAATTTGCTGAGGCTTTGAACTATATATATATTTTAATTCTGAGCAACCTATAAAGGTATAAAACAACTGAACTGGATTTTTCAATTCAATTTCTAACAGTCTTCCATTCTAACAGTCCATTTTCTAACAGATCTCTAAGATTCCTCTTCTATCTCTAAGATTCCATGATTCCAATAAGGATGGAAGAAATGGATTAGAGATGTAACATTTCATGATTCGTTCCATGATTCATGATCCCAAATACCATAAAATTTCACTCTTTTCCAATGGGACATGTTTAAATTTTAAATATGTAACTCTATGACCTTTATGACTTACCCTCCCACCAACCTTCCAACCTCATCTCACCCCTTCTCTAGGTCCTAACCACTTCATCTAGCTTGTAGTTTGCTTAAATTTTGCTCCCGTTCACTATACCCCTTTGTATACAGTGGTCAGCTCTTCTACTTTATCAAAAAGAAAAAAAAAAAGGTAGAAATCTTCCAAGATTTAATGGCAGCAACTAAATACCATGAAAGATCCATTGTGACGACTTTCAAGGATGGGAAATCTAATCCACTGGATTTACTTCTACCCATGCAAGGGAGACATCCTACAGGAAGGTCAAGTTTGACATAAGGGCCACTGTGTGTTGATCATTGTTAAATATGCCCATTCATCCTCCACGAGCTCAAAGGCACAGCAAGGGTCATATGGGGTAGGCGTCCCTTTCTGGACCTCGGTTCTCTTTCTGTGAAATGTAGATACAAAACCTGTTTATGAATCATCTGTCAAACAGAACATAATAACATTTATGGAAGGGCTGTCAAAGCTACACACTATTACCTACATCTTTTAAATTCACGTCATATTTCTTATTTCGCAAATAAGAAATGATAAGCAATTACCTAATGAAAACAGCAGCAAACTTTTATATTTATATGTGTGTGTATTTTATATATATATATATATATATATATATATATATATATATATATATATATATAATACCATTGGATCTTTATTTTTATTTATTTATATGCGGTGCTGAGAACCGAACCCAGTGTCTCACACGTGCTAGGCAAACGCTCTACCACTGAGCCCCAGCCCCTGCACAGCAAACATTTTTAAAGCTCTGTTTTTCCAAGGGCTTTATTTAATTCTCCCAACAATTCTGAGGTAGGTACCATCACTGCCAGGGGCCGTCAGGGAAAGAACACTTGCAAAGGAAATTCCAAGCCAGTCTGACTTGAACACTTCAGCCCAGAGCAGATCAACAACATTACACTGTAAGTCACATTTGTAATTTAAATTTTCCTAGGAGAGCGAGAGTGTATTAGTTTTTCGGCCGAGACACCGGAACTTGAAGTCCACCTCTTCTCTTCTGGGCTCCCGCTTCGGCGCCTTTTTCGGCTCTCATTCCAACTCATGCTCCGACACCGACGGAAGTCAGGGGTGCTACCACCTAGAGCGATTCCGGGCAAGCTGAGATTCGACGGCCGCAATACGTTCTCAGTGACCTCCGGACGTGACTGCACAACGCTAGGGGGCGTTGCTTGCGGAAGCCAGGGTTCGGCTTCCGGGTGCTCTCGCGCTGACCTGATCATAGAGAAGCTAGAAGAGACTCCCACTTCCGGTCGCTCCATCTGCTTCGCCGGTGCAGGTAAGCTCGGCGAGCTTCGGTGGGTCTCGAGTCCTCCTCTAGCAAGGGTGGTGCGGGCTCCGCTCTTAGCGAGAAACATCTCCTTCACTCCAACCTCACGCAAACGCAGTGCTGAGCCCACAGTTGCCAGACAAAGAGTGACGCCGGGAGCCGAAGTCATGGCGGCGACCGAGCCAAGCTTAGCAGCCACCGGGAGCCCAGCAGCTGCGCCGCCCAAGCTGCAAGAGGGAACCGACCCTGAGCCCAACTCTGCGGGATCCTGGATTTCAGAGTCGTCTCCGCCTGCCCCTGAGCCCGCCAGTGCCAACGCCGCAATCCCTGAAGTGAATCCTCGGGCCCCCGCGACGGCCTTCGCGGCCCCCGAGCTGCCTCTGGGGCCCGCACCCCTGGGTTCTGCGCCTCAAGCCGAAGCTGCCCCGCACTTTCCTACAGGTCCAAGTGGCTCCCGGCCCGGCCCCGAGACGTTCCGCCAGCGTTTCCGGCAATTCCGCTACCAGGACGCAGCTGGCCCCCGGGAGGCGTTCCGGCAGCTGCGGGAGCTCTCTCGCCAGTGGCTGCGGCCCGACATCCGCACAAAGGAGCAGATGGTGGAGATGCTGGTGCAGGAGCAGCTACTGGCCATTCTACCTGAGGCAGCGCGGGCCCGGCGGCTCCGGCGCCGCGCGGACGTGCGCATCACCGGCTGAACGGCTAGGCCGAGCACTTTCTTAGACTGGGGCCATGATGGGTCGGGGGTCAGAGCCTGGCACCCCACCCCATATTAATGAAAAACGAGTTTTGACAGCTGCCGTGGCCTTAGTGTGTCTATTTTGTTCGTCCTTCATTGGGTTTATTTCACTGAGTTTATTTCCTACCTCCTTCTGCTGTTAGAGAAAGGAAGCTGGAAGCTCACGAGAATAAAGCCTTTGCTGTTCCCTGGGCTTTCGTTGCCTATTGTGAGATCCTTAAATATTGGCTAGACCTGGACCATTCCTCCACCTCATCTGTGAAGTTTTTCTTCTGGACTCCCAAGAACCCTCTTGGGTTTCCTTTGTTTAGTGGAAGGCTGTTTGATGCAGATTTCAGCAGTTCCATTCCTCCTCTGCCTCTTAATGGCTAGAACCTGAGTTTTGTTTCCTACCTGAAAAGATAGATATACTTCATAGCTGTGGGATTCTGAAGGCAAAATAGCTGAATCTATTAAATGCTCACTTCAATAGCTACCTCTGTACCTATACAGCTACCAACTTGCTCCACCTGCATTTTGAGCATAAGTTTCCCAAGTTATTTGGCTATTTTCATGTCAAATGTTTACTGCTTGCCCTTATAGAGAGACTAGGTCTGTTTTGTGAGCCAGAGTTTATGCCATTGGACTTGGCTTATTAAAACTGCTTGACTTCCTTGTCAAAATTTAGGCCCCTAATCCCAGCAACTCATGAGAGGTTGAGGCAGGAAGATGGCAAATTCAAAGCCAACCTCAGGAACTTAATGAGATCTTGTATAAAAATAAGCATTTGTATATTCTTGGGATTTCTTGGCAGAGTCTGGGTTTGCCTCCTGCAAAACATAGATGTGTTTAAAAGATAAAAAGCAGGCTTCCTTTAAAAGGTAATGGTTACAAGCAGGGCACCGCCTGTAATCCTAGTAACTTGGGAGGCTGGGGAGGAAGGATCACAAATTCAGGGCCAGTCTTGGCAACTTAGACCCTCAGCAAGGTAGAGAATCTGTCTCAAAAAAGCTGGGAATGTAGCTCAGTGGTAAAGCACCCTTGGGTTCAATCCCCAGTACTGCAAAGGAAAAAAAAAAAGTTACAGAAGATTAAATAATACATATTAAAAGTAAGAAAAAGAACTTTGTAATTCAGTAATGTGACTGAAACAGCAACAAGAACCTGTTTTATTTTTTTCCAAATACAGATACAGAAGTTTGCATGTTTTTGCAAATATTGCTTCAAAGCAACATTTCTATATACAGCGCCTTCTGTTCTACTAGCGCGTAAACATAGATATGTATCCACAGTGCAATGTTGGCTCATTGAGAATCCACCTTGTATAAACTCATCAATTAAGCAAAATGATTAGTCAAACCAGAACTGTTTTTGTCAAGGCATTTTTTATAGGTGGATAGCTTTTCTCAATAGACAAAATTTAGGTAGTGCACATATTTCTAAATGGTAATCAGCAATGTTTGCAAATAACAGTTTCCAGTGCTCCAACTTGGGGTTAATTCACCTTGACCCAGGAATTGGGAATGGAGCCCCTCAACATGGCTTTAAATTAGGGAAGCACACTGAGGTTATCAGAACTTTGGGGAGTCTTCCCTGCTTCCCTAAGAACAAAAGTCACAATGAGTGAAACAGGATTATTTTATAAAACCTAAATGATAAGTCTAGTAATGGCCACTTGACAAAATTAGGATAATTCAGTTTCAGCTTCCATCTTTGAACAAGACATTAAATTGATTATCTTAAAAATTACAGCTTCCCCAATTGTGATACTCAAATGTAGTTTCAGAAAAATCAGTAATAATACAACAATCAATATAGCCCCACAGTTATGGCTATAGAAAATCATCCTGTTCCCTTTTCAGATAAACATTACACAAATCTTAAAATGCAGCTGTCTGATAAATAATCCAGAACACAGATGCCACACAACACTGAGCCATTTCTTCCCACACCAGAAACACCAATGCAGTGTGAAACAGCCTCTTGTAGAGGAATTGTGTCAGCTTCCTTACAGATGTTACAGCCACATGGATCAGTTACACAGGTCAACTTGTCCTATAATTTATATCAAATGATGGATAAATTGCTAGACAGGGCATTCCTTGAAACATCTTAGGTCCAGAGGCCTTAATTTACGAAGACAATGACCTGTGTCTTAAAGCCCAACCATTCCAAAAATTGCTGGAGATACTGTCATTGCTATTGAGATATTGGCTTTTACGTTTACATAGTAAATATTTGCAGCATATAACATTACAGATTCATAAACCCATAATTGTGTTAATGGACAGCTGTGCTTTGATTTTTATCTTTAGTAATAAGAAAATCAGTGAATCAGGTCATTCCTCAAAGCAAGGATTTAACTTTGCCCAATAAAAACAAAAGAAAATACGGCAATTACATGTGGAACTGTAACCTGCAAAAGTAACACAAATATTGTTTCAAAAGGTACAAATAGATGAAACTTGGACCTTAAGCAGCATAATCACCTTGATCTCACAGAGTAATATAAACAGGAAATTTAAAGTGTTAAAGTATATTAACAATTCTGAAAATGCCAACTATTGAACATACCTTTCAGGGAAGGAGAAAAGTGGCACATAGAGAATCTGAAGTTTGTTGACCACAATACAAAATAAATTCCCCAAACCACATTCTTTGTAACAAATCTTTACAGTGGAAGAGTTTGACATTTTGGGAAACTTTTTTTTAAACCTTAAATAGAACTAGGAAGCTGTCTTAATATTAAGAAGTGGATAGAAAATGCTGTCCTTTGGGTTCTAGACCCTGCCTGCTTCAGTTTGGAATTCCTCCTAGATTCTTTTACATCAAGATTCTAGTTCCTTCAGCTGTATGACCTCTGTGAAAAGCCAAAACCCAGCCAATTCTGGGGTGAAACATATAAAACTTGTCCCTGGTACCATAAAGTCATGCAAGAGATGTGGTAAGAAAAGTGAAGAGTCCTAAGGAGAAAGCAGGGCAGTTGAGGCCTCTGCTCCTTCCCAAATTCCGCAGCGTAGTAAAATCCCAACATTCCCATGAAGCTGGAAAATGAAAATGATACCTGCTGCCTAAACATGCCAGGCAGAAATCAAAAGGTTTGGCATGTGCCCCAACCTGACAGAAAAGTCAATTAAATAAACTGTGAATTGAATTTACAACCGTTTCCAACAAACTTTTTTGGCTCTCATTCCATTTATCATCAGTGGCACGATTTCAAGTGAAGTTTGTGCAAAAAGACTCTCTTCATTCAATGATGTGCACAGAAGGGAATCCCAAGAGTCTATTTGCTACCTTCTTGGTAGGCTTCCAGATCAGAGTGTCCTGCCCTCCAGCAGCCAAAATGGCCTCTTTGTCCAATGTCTTCACACTCCTGGCCAGATCCCTGAAGTTAGTCGGTGTCACGTGCATTCAGCATGCTAGATTTATTTATTTAAATATGCGAAGCTCCTCCTGCAGGTGCCCCGGGATTGTGTCCCCATTAGTCTTGGTTGCCCAATTTCATGTTGAGCAGCAGAGGGCGATCTGCTGCACCTTGCCCAGGTCTGTCAGCAGTTGCTTGATGCAATGCTTGAGCTGCGGAAGCCTGGCCAGCGGCTCTGGGGGCTCCAATTCCCCAGTGTAGTCTAGCCAGCTCTCCAGCACTGTTGGCAGAAGAGAGAGATGAAACCCAGTGAGCCCCCAACACTTGATTTTCAAGAACCTCAGCAAGAGTTTCAGCTCCTTATCTCATCCGATGACTCAGGAGGACAGGGAAGAGGGCCATTTCAACCAATGTTGCTTCAACACCTGCCCCACAAAGCATTACTCCTGGGACAGCTCAAGTGCTTTACAGAAGCATAGTCCAAAAGAACTCTTTGACAATGAAAGTGATCTATGTTTCTACTATCCAAAACAGTAGCCACTAGCTATTGTTTTGTTGCTACTAAGCACTTGAAACAAGACTGGTACAACTGAAAAGCTGAATTTTAAATTTTATTCAATTTTAACTAAATGGCCACACATTGCTACTGGCTATTGTGTTAGTGCAGATTATAGAAGGCTTTAAAGGACCCACTTTGCCTAGTGTCACTGCCCACTCTTTCTAAAGTTTTCCAGTGTTGTAAATATCCTGGTATTTTAGCCTCTTGTCAAGAAAGGTGAAAATCTGCTAGGCATGGTGGCACATACCTATAATCTCAGCTACTTCAGAAGCTGAGGCACAAGGATCACAAGTTCAAAGCCAGCCTGTGCAACTTAGTGAAGCTCTGAGCAATTTAACAAGATCCTGTCTCAAAAAATAAGAAGGGCTGGGATGTGGCTCACTTAAGTGGTTAAGCCCCTGGGTTTAATCCCCAGTACCAAAAAAATTTACAGGGATTTGAAAAGGTCAGTTTTTATCACCATCAATTCTGATTTGCTTTGTATTAATTCTTTTTTTATTATTTTTAGTTGTTAATGGATCTTAATTTTATTTATTTGTATGTGGTGCTGAGAATCGAACCCAGTACCTCATGCATGCTAGGCAAACACTTTACCACTGAGCCACAATCCAGCCCTCGTATTAATTCTTGATTGACACATAGTTATTGGTTGCATAAAATACTCTTATTTTCTGCCTTTAAGTATTTAATATAAGATATCTAGGTTCTAATATACTTAATAATTGGTTCAACATCTAAAAAGCTATTTTTCTTATGAGGCAAGGATTTTTCTATAGAAAGATGTTTGCCTTCCCCTAACAAAACTCTGGCTTTGGTGGAGAGATCTTTGGGAATTCTACACCTTTGTCAAGAGCCACTTAGACCTTCCACTTACACTCTGTGCTTACCCCATCTTGCCTGTAGCCTTTCTAGTTCATGCACCAATCTACACTGAGCACCTTCTGGATTCTGGAGGGCAGAAAGAAGACCCTCCCGATGGCTGTTCCTCAAGCAACCTGTCACCTGTTACACAATCCCCTCCCTTCCTCAAATATGAACCCTAACTTACCTCTTCATTCTCCTAAATTCTCTGTTCCCTGAAAGTTATTCCTTAGGGATGCTTTCCCCAACTCTCCTTCCAGAATCTGGTCCCTATATTACAGGTGCTATCACACATTCTTCCTTGAGCACTTACCATGGTTTGTAATTAAATGTAATGAGATGATATCATTGATATTTGTCTCTTCTAACAAAGTGAAGATATAAAATGAACTGAGGATCTCCCTAAAACAGGATTCTGATGAATCTTACATATAATGCAAAAGTGTGTTAACTAAATAAAAAGTCTATTTACCTAAATAAAATTGATTTTCTTGCATATTTGGTGCCTCTCAGGGCCTGGAGTGATGAAACACATAAGAACATGTGAGTCTCAATTAGTGGGACACAGTAAAGGTCTGCTGGGAGACCATAGGGAGCCCAGGCTTATCATCTTGCCACAATGCCCACTTGGTGAGTCCAGGGCTCAAGGAAGATAAGATCTGCATAGGCTCCAACTTCTCCCCTGAGGGCGGTTCCTTTGGCAACAACAGGACATTCATCCTGTCTCCATGGTGCTAAGCTTCCTCTCAGGGACCCAGAGACACTTCTCCCATTCTCTCAAAATCTATAATTTCCAGTCTGGCATTCAATCTTCTTAGCATGGTTTTTACATACAGTAGCATCAACTTTAATTTTAAAAACCTAAGAAACATCTTAGAAGCCAGATGTGCCCTTGGGCTTGCCTCAGAGGCAGGATGTGAGCTTGAGGACGTGCAGGTCAGTCAGTTGATCTGTCTCTCCACCCACTCTCTCTTCCTTTCTGTTCTCCAACAGGTCAGCCCTTTTCACGTTGACCTAGTGCTCTCATCAACCACCAACCAAATCACCCCCTCTCCAGCAGAAAACATCACCACTCCCTTCAAAGTTTGGCAGCAGTTCCAGGAGTTCCAAGAAGGCTTCCTGTCAATATTTTCCAGCACTGGTGTGGCCTCAATCACATGCAGGTCCTGGTCATTCCTCACCTAACTTGGCATTCTTCTCTGAGTAATATTTCTTGTGTTTTGTATCCCCCAGTAAAGACATCCTAGCCTGACTATAACCAGAATCTTCAAATCAACATTTATTTCTTAATTGGGCTCAGTTTTTAAGAAGAAAATAATCTGGAAATAAGTAAACAATCAAAAAAGAATTTTATCTTCAAAACCAAAACTGGCAATTTCCTAAGGGTCAAGAGAGACTAAACTTGATCATGTACATAATTATAAACTCAGTCCATCCAGCCTGTCCATCACCATCAACAACAGAGAGTAATATCCTGGGCTACACAAATGACTCAGCCAATTTCTTAATTCTCTACTAGCTAAAGGGGAGAAGGCTTCATTTTAGAGTTTATCAAAGATTGAAATAAAAGGTTTTCAGATTATATCTTTAAACATACTAAAAATTCAAGTCAAAATTTTAATTTCCCAGAGAAATGTGTCAGTAAAGATTTGCTCAGATTACACATTCCCACAAGCAGGACCCAGCTGCTCTTCTGTATATTACCTTTTGTTGGTTTGGTTTTGTTTTTGTGGTAATGGGGATAGAAGTCAGGCCTTCCTTCATGCTAAGCACATGCTGTACCACTAAGCTACACCTCCAGCCCTGCATCCTACCCTTTACAAAAGGGCTTGGGCTCAAGAAAGAGGGCTTCTGATATTATTGGACTTTACAAGTACCCAATAATACTATAAGTAAGGCTTGTACATCTTGGGGGTGGTGAGGCTAAAAAGAAGAGGCAATAATATAGATATCCTTGGATAGCCAGATTTTAATGTGTATGGGTGTGGGTGTGTGTATGTGTCTGTCTGTCTGAGTGTGCATAGATGCACCCAGAAAAGGGGTTGTGTGCATGGATATGGTAGTGGTGGTGTTGAAAAACCAACTCAAAGGGCTGAGTTGTGGCTCAGTGGCAAAGCGCTTGCCTAGCATGTGTGAGGCACTGGATTCAATTCTCAGCACCATATATAAATAAATAAATGATCATTGGCAACTAAAAAATATTTTAAAAAAGAAAGCAAAAGCAACTCAAGCTGGTATGATAGCACATGCCTGTAGTCCCAGCTACTCTAAAGGTTGAGGCAGGGATTACTTGAGTCCACAAGTTTAGCCTGGGCACCATAGTGAGACCCCAATTCAAAAGGGAAATTATCAAGAAAACCCAAGAAAGCGGCTCATGGAAGACAGAGTTCATGTCAATAGGCAGGTAGCCAAGGGGGGAGCCCTACCATCCAACTCCTTTTCAATGGAATCCATTCTATGAGTGACTTCATCCTGAAGAGACTCCACGTGTGTCAGCAGGTTAAACTGCCACTGGTGCTGGGAGCTCAACAGCCCCTCTCCATCTCTATCCAACAGCTTCCGAGCAGGGGCTTCCTCTGGTAGGACCTTTTTGGAGACATAGTCTCTCACCTGAGGATGTGATGACATTTAAGTTACTAAGTTGCAAACCTCTGGAAAAACCAGCTGCTATCTGAATACTCCAAACCCCCATCTCCCTTTCCTCCTTCTCATGTGGATACTGAGCAGAAGCCTACCCAATGTACCAATACCACCTCCTTGGGGTGGCCCAGAATATGCTTCCCCCTAGCTAGCTCAATGCCCCAGCCTGAAGTGGGTTGCCAGGGACTAGGGAGCTTACTAGAGAAGTGTTAATGTGGATGACAGTTAGCACATGGGTCAATACACATTTGGAGAATCCTTGGCTCTGACTCTTGCTGAATGTGTGGCCTAGTGAGTTACTTCCCCTCTGAGCCTCCAGTCCCTCTCTTCAAAGACAGAGGTAGTAAAACCTACTTTGAAGGCTCATGAGGATCAAACAGGATAAGATATGTAAACACAGTGATGGCTTTAGTAAGCTCACTACTGCCTGAAGAAACCAAAACCCTTGGTTGCCTTGCCAGGTATTTTCTGATTTTGTATTAGAAAGCAGACCTAGTCCTCAGAATTGCAAATATTTTCTGGAGTTTGAAATCTCAACCTTTCATTCATTCAAAATGAAACAAATTCCAGTTAATACTGATTTAGTGCTTACTCTTACTATGTGCAAAGCAATGTTCTCAGAGCCTTTCACAAACAAATTCCACAATAACTGAGAGGCCCTGTCTGGGGGCCCCATTCTACAAATGAGGAAATAGGATCTCACGAAGGAAGAGAAGTAATCAGAATCACAAAGTGGCCGATACCAGACTTGAAACTGGGTCTGTTTGAAAAGACTGTCCTTACCACACTGTTTAGACACAGGCAAGGGCAAAGGATAAATGAGGTGTAATCCCCATCCTGGAAGGCATAATCTAGGATGCTCCCTCTTGGCAAAATGCAGCACTATACCTAATGCTGATGATGCCAACCCTCCAGACAAAGTCTTTGAAAGCAAGCATGACCAGGGCAGAGAAGTTCTAAAATCACACAAAGCCTCACTGACAATCTAAGGATAGGCACAATGGGACTAGTGAACAGTTAAAGATGAAAACACTGGTGATTACAGGATGACACAAAGGGGTTCCAAAGAGAATGGCTAATATACAAAAGACAGAAGGTTCTTTGGAAAACTATTGAAAGCAGTGAATATTCTGATGAAAGGGATCCTCCTTATGACACAGTGGCAAAGTTAAAAGTCAAAATAAGGATATCACAATTCTATCAAAAACAGTATGCCTTATAACAATTAACAATTATTATTGCTAGGACAATTATGTTTAAAATATATATATATAAATTTTTCTTAGTTTCATGTTTTCAAGTTCCAATCAACCCTACACTTCCCACCTCTTCACCTGTCACCTCCACTCACTAGTGCCATTTTGTAAGGTTTCCTGGAACCTATGATCTTTGGACTCTCCTGACTTGATAGCCATTTTAGCAGATCAAAATACAATGTATGACAAGCACATTTAAATATGGTTCTATTAAAAACTTATGACCACTCAAACACTGAAGGAAGAACAAGTACAAGCAAAGCACATACCTTTGGGGAGCTGGGTTTGGGGTCATTGTCCCCTCTGTTCCTGTCTTGGTCTAGAGGCCAGCCCAGGCGAGGGGAGAGGGAATCGTCACCATTCTCACAAAGGGGGTTAACTGCATCATCAAGGGCAGAGCCCCGTGTCTCTACCACCAGCTTCTGTTCCACAGCAGGGTAATAGGCGCGGGGCTTCTGGTAGCAGTGCTCACTGGTGATATAAGACTCTTCCACAGACCGGGGCAGGGGCAGCGGCAGAGGCTTCTCCACCACCCCATTCAAAGTTCTATAGCTTGAGGCTTCCTCCTTGCTCCTGGCATCCGTGCCATGGATGTGTCTGGACTGAGCTCTGCCTTCCCCTGAGTGCTGTTTCCAAGGCTGGCACCACAGCTGTAAATCGGGATGTTCCCTGCTTCTGTTGGGTGAACATGGAAAGGGCTATGAGGTAAACGGCGACTTCTCAATTCCCAAACACTCTCCCAAGAAGAACAGCTCCCACTTGGGCCATCTGGCCACATGCCACCATTTTCCAAACAAGAAGGAACATAAATCCTTGGTCCCTTAGGCAACCACTTCCTGAGAACTCCCATTCTGTACACGTGCCACCAGTGAATATGCCTGGACACAGCTGCTGATCAGCAGTGCAGCTGGGACAACTTCCTCAACCAGACTCATTTCTGCTTCCTCCTTCATTCATTTTTCACACTAGGAATTGAACCCAGGGTTGCTTTACCACTGAGTCACATCCCTTGTCCTTTATACTTTTTGAGACAGGGTCTCACTAAGTTGCTGAATCTGGCTTCAAACTTGTAATCCTCCTGCCCTCAGTCTCCCCAACTACTGGGATCACAGGTGTGTGCTCTAGTGCCTGGCTCCTGCTTCCTTCTTCAGAAACTGGGCTAGTCATCCGTCTGCAAGCAACTCTGAGTTTTATAAAAATTAAGTGAACTGGATGAGTGCAGTGGCATATGTCTGTAATATCAACTACTTTACCAAGATCCTGTCTCCAAAAAAAAAAAGCTGGATATGTGGCTCAGTGGTAAAGCATATCTAGGTTCAATCTCCAGTATCAAAAACAAAGCACAAAATAATCCAAAGCAAAAGACCAACGTCTCAGCTCAAAGATGGTCAGAAGAGCTGGGCATGGTGGCACATGCCTGTAATCTCAACTGCTCATGAGGCTAAGGCAGGAGGATCACAAGTCCAAGGCCAGCCTCAGCAATTAAATGAGACCCTGTCTTAAAATAAATTTTTTTAAAAAAGGACCAGAAATGTAGTTCAGTGATATAGAGTATGCCTGGGTTCAATTTCTAGTACCACAAAAACAAAAAATTAAGTGAATGATGAAGCACTCTGTTGGTGGTCAAGTGCTCTTAATAAACAGTCATAACAATCCTGGCATGAAATGGCACCTGATTACCAAAATACCATCATGACTGGCAACAGGGTGTGTAACTATCATGCTTATATGACCATTAATAATTTAGTTTCAGGCTGGGGTTGTGGCTCAGGAGTAAAGCACTCACCTAGCATGTGTGAGGCCCTGGGTTCCATCCTCAGCACATAAAAATGAAGAAAATAAAGGTACTGTGCCCAACTACAACTAAAAAGTAAATATTAAAAAAAAAAATAATTTAGTTTCTTTTTTTCCCCCTGGTATTAGGGATTGAACTCAAGAGTACCTCTACAAATAAGCTATACTCCCAATCACTTTAATTTAAAGATAGACTCATTGAGTTGCCCAGACTGACCTTGAACTTGGAATCCTCCTGCCTCAACCTCCCTAGTGGCTGAGATTATATGTGTGTATGAGCACACCCAAATAATGAAGTTTCTAAAATTTTTTCTAAAATCTTCTACTTTCACCATTGTGAAGAGAAAAACTTGTTATTAAAGAGAAAAATCCTTTAAAGATTTTCTTTATACGGTCACAGACTACTGAAAATCTGTTACAAACTGTGCCTACATGAATGTATACACAAAACTTTTTGACTTTTAGAGTCTCCCAGAATCATTCTCTCTTGAGCTTCAACCCAAATGAAGGTCATTAAATTAATTTATTGGATTGCAATCAATTTTTTTAAAAGGAAAAAAAAAATTGAACAGATCGGGTACAGTGGCACATGCCTGTAATCCCAGAGGTTCGGAAGGCTGAGGCAGGAGAATCTCAAGTTCAAAGCCAGCCTCAGCAACAATGAGGCACTAAGCAACTCAGTGAGATCCTGTCTCTAAGTAAAATACAAAATAGGGCTGGGGATGTGGCTCAGTGGTTGAGTACCCCTGAGTTCAATCCCTGGTACCAAAATAAATAAATAAATAAATAATAAATAAATAAATAAATAGAAAGAACAGAAAATAACACAGTGCGTTATGTAAAAATAGGTATTTTGTGAAATTTTAGTTTCAGTTTTATATATGTGATAAAAATTTATTCCGCAGAATATATATTTTCTAAAAGTTTAAAAGTCAATATATAAAATTCACCTTTCAATTCTTCTTTACCACCCAGAACCTCCATTACAACTTGTGACCATTAAACAAAAGGTAAAGGAAAGGAAAAAAGGGAGGAGGGAAGAAGATGCTGTGGGAAACAGGGGGATTCTCCAGGACATTCAGTATGGTTAGGATGGTAATAACGTCCAAGGCATAATTGTGAACAAGTAGGAGAACAGAGAGGTGCTACTCACATGTAGTTCATTCAGAAATGTATTTATGAACATGTGGGGCCTTTCAGGTTATCACAATCCTGAGAGGTATACTAGTCTAGAATCCAGAGATACCACATCCTGAAATGGTCGTGCAATCCCACACAGAGAATTGTCTCTCTGCAAAACTGCCAACATAGCCTTCCCAGCCCTCAGAGAGAAATACTGAAAGTAGATTGTAACTTAACTCACATATATGGAGACGCCCTGGCTCTTACCTGAAGTCTTCCTGCAGAAGTGGAATTGGACATGGACATGGAGATATCGAGCCATGTTGCAGAACCTAAAAATCTAGGGCCTGCTAGATTTTCTCAGCTTTCCCACTCCAGCAATCCCATGACACTCCCATCCACTGGGGAAGGAGAGGAAACAACGGGTATCAAGGCAGCCTGGGTCACTGGGTCACCTCAAGGCAGGATATCAGACCCTGTACCAGAAACCCACCCAAGATTACAGCACACCTCTGAAATCATAGCTACATAGGGGAGATGGAAGTCATTGATAACTTCCAGGTCCACTGTCATCTGAAATTCATAAACATGGAGCACATGAGCCACAGTACAGACTTGCCCTTTTAAAAACCACAGAAGTCTTCTGCTACCTCCCTTCTATAATGTTCACTCTCCCAGCTAAGGTCTGAAGCCTCAGCTATTCTTCCTCACAAGGATGACTGACTCTTACCTCTGAAGAAGGTATGTATAGTCAGTCACCCATGCCGCTTTTTTTTTCCTTTTTATGATGACAGCTGCTCTGAAATTACTCCCAGTTCTATTGTTTGTCTCTGAGAATAAATTCACAAATGAAAACATTATTTCTAAGGTTGAACACCTAGTGCCCCTGATAGCAGAGACTATCCTGGTGTACACAGACATAACTGGGGCCATCTCTACCTTTCCCAGGATCAAGACTAAAAAGATCTTCCCGTATCCTCTTAAGTTAGACATCTTGTACAAAGTCAATTCTATAAAGGTAAAGGCTCAAAAACAGAGTCCAGAGGGACAAAGCTCCAGAATATGGGACAGAAACAGAGCACTGCATTTTGTTAAGAAGGAGAACAATACCATCTGGTGGAAATCAACCAAGAGCATCACCTGATGTTTTCCAGGGCCTCACATTAGACCACCTTCCACCTACTTCAATTTCTGGCATCCCATTAAGAATAAACTCATTTTGTTTATTCGGAGTAATACTTTCCTAGTTCATATAAGTGAGGGATAGTTAGTCTCTGACATACTATCTAGAGCTGTCATTTGATTCAGTTCAAGTCAACAGATCCTGTCACGACAACTTCTAACTGCCCCTAGCATCCATCCTCCTGCACTACTCTTATACCACACCCAACCCTATATTTGAGTTTGAGCAGGGCCTACGGCCATCTGGCTAGCCTTTCCTGAAGTCAGGAGTCCATAAAATTGCTTGCCCTCCTCTTTTTCTCTTTTCCTCTTCTGGGGACAGGGACAGAGCCAAAGAACAGTCCAGACTGCCTCAACCACACAGATGAGGAAAATCCCAAGCAATCAGATGGACGGGAACTGAAACCATGCAGACAAGGGTAACCCCAGGAGAATGCCACAGTAACAGAAAGATGGAAATCAAATCTCCAAGTCCATGAATAGAATTCTGCCTTCGCTTAAGCATTCACTATGTGAGAAAGTCTCTGTTTGGGGGCTCTTTATTATAGTGGCTTAGTTTTTACCCAAACCACTTTAGATTCTTGCTCAATGTTCTTTGCTCAAACCCTCCTTGTCATGCCAGAACTTGAGGCCAGGCCTCCGAGTTCCAGAGCGCACAAGAGGAAGCAGACTTCCATTCTGCCATCCCAGAGCTCTGACACTGCACTTGCCTGGCACCAGGAGGTCTTCAGAACTAATCAACATGAAGGAAATCTTGTCAAGGAGTGGTCTACCACATCTTAACTCTCAGGGCACTAGTTTGTCATTGTTTTCTCATAACTTCACTATAAGAAGTCCTATAGGACTCACTTCCTGTATGAAGGCTCATGGGAGGACTTAAGAAGCAATCTTTATAGAAGAGAAGCAGTTCCTGCCAGACTACAGCAAGACCAAAAGAAAGTCCACACAGCCATGTTTTAGTTCTGAGCAGAAGCAGTTAGATTGAGGACAATATGTGATGGGTTATAGACTTGGCTCCACTTCAGAAGCATGGAAGTGTGGCCACCCTACTCAAGGGCCGACTTGTGGTATTTGGTTAAAAAAAAAAAAAAAAAATGGGGGAAGGGTAGGTTATAAAAGCCCACATACTCCAGTAAGAGTTATACATCTTTTTCAGCGCTTACATGAACTTAGGTCATCTGACATGTAGAATATAACCACAGAAGGAAATTCACACTTTAGTTTCACTCCTCAAACTTTGGGTCATTAAAAGCCAGAAGTCTAGATCCAAAAAGCCTAAAATTTCCATATGAGCAAATCACCAAGAAACAAATATATTAAGCAACTAATCATGCTAGAGAGCAGGTCTTGCCAACAGTCACTCTTTTGGCAGCTTTCAACTCAGCTTTCAACTTTACTAGGCTTGAGCCTAGGAATTCAAAAACCAGTCTGGGCAACACAGCAAGACTCCATCTCAAAAAAAAAAAACAAAAAACTTTTTCTTAAAAAGGTTAATGTGGTAGATTTTATATTACGTATATGTTACCACAATTAAAAACAAAAAATTCAGAATGTGCACCAAAATAAAACACGCTATATCTTTTTTTATGGACTGGAATTGAACCCCAGGGTACTTTACTAATAAGCTACATCCCCAGTCCTTTCTATTTTTTTGATTTTGAGAAAAGGTTTTGCTAACTTGCTAAGGGTCTTGCTAAGTTGCTGTGGCTGGCCTCAAACTTCTCATCTTTTGCCTCAGCCTTCCAAGCCATTGGGATTACAGGTGTCTACCACTATGCTTGGCAATACATTATATCTGGATAGTGGCGCCAGCTACATGGGTTCATATATTTTCAGAATTCAATAAGTTCTTAAAATAGGTGAATTTAATTGTTAAATTTAAAAATTGTCAATACCTTTAAAAAGGAATGTTGATAATAAAACACTGTGCCTGATTTTGTGAATTTTCTACTTCTCAAATTTATCCCACCCCCATTCAGTACCAAACCAGACTCCTCCTGAAAGTTTCAGGTACAATACTTACTGCAAAATGCTCATTTTGAGTTGCAGGCCGTGCAGAACCTCGATCACTCTCTGCACATCACCAAGAAGCTGGTGGGTGGCCACAATCTTCTTGGCATTCTGATGGGAGTAGTTCTCTTCTAGAAATGCTAGGCCATGCATATGTCCCCTGCTCAACCACTCCTTGTCATACCAGTACTTGAAGCCAGGCCTCTGACCTAAAGTAGTGACAATGAAAGGGTTAAGCATGGCCTGGAGGAAATCCAGGTCATTTCATCATTACATAATCATTGCATGAACTACTGAAAGATAGACTGCTGTGTTCATTTTGTTCATTTATTCATCCAGTGTACACTCAGTTTACACTGACTCCATGCTGGACTCTCCGCTAGGTGTTGGGGATGAGGCATCTACATTCCCTGATCTCACAGAACTGACCAGAGGTGGAACATGAACCTGAGTTATATCTTTAAATTTAAATCATGTCATTCCCTTCCCTACTTAAAATCTTCTGGGGCTGGGGATGTGGCTCAAGCGGTAGCACGCTCGCCTGGCATGCGTGCGGCCCAGGTTCGATCCTCAGCACCACATACAAACAAAGATGTTGTGTCCGCGGAAAACTAAAAAATAAATATTAAAAAATTCTCTCAAAAAAAAAAAAATCTTCTGCTACTTTCATCTGCTCACTGAAGAAAACCCCAAACCCTAATTCTGGCTAATGGAGGCCTTCAGTACCCAGCAACTTCCCTCCCTCTTCTCCCCAATCTTACAGTGGCCTCCTCTTAGTTTCTAGAATACACACACAAAAAAAAAAAAAAACCTCTTCCCAGGCTTGGCCTCTTGGTTCTAGCACCCCCTGGGTCTGGAGCACTATTCCTCCAGGACACTGCAGGGGTGGTTCCTTACCATCTCCTCAGAAAGGCCTATTGCTACACCTCCCAAAGTTAAGAGAGCTTTTCAGAACCATGGATCATTCCCTCTTTTAATGCCCTCCTCCCCACCACAGTTTCATCTCTACCTAACAAAATTTTGCTTATTTACCTCTTTTTTAACATCTGTTTCTGTTCTCAATCCCTCTAAGAACCAAAAGGAATAGAAACCATCAAGTTCAAGGTTGTAGCTATATGCCTAGCAAAAATCACCTTGAATCAATTTACCAAAAGAAGAGAAAGAAACTCCAATTCCCATTACAGCTGTACCATCTATTACAACTGTACCGTCCTTTCCTTCTCTGGACCTCTATTTCCCATCTGTTACACAACAGGGATGCTTCAGTGGTCCTACTCATTAAAAGGCCTCCTTAGGAAAGACTAAAACAGGTGACTCAGTAACATTTTCTAATCCAAAAGGCTAGGATACAGCTTCTAACCAGATTGTGGGTTGTTCATCTGTCAATAACTACAAAATCCTGAAGTAACCCAGGTAATCTCTTATCAAGATCCTTGGACTTCTGGCCTTTACTAACACACACAGTAGAGAGACAACTTGATTCTGTTAAAAACATTTTTAAGAATTGAATCTGTTAGGTTAAACCAGAGTCAAATAGTCTATAAAAAAGCAGGACATGTGACGGACATTCAAGGCTCAGTTCAAGGAAGAGTCTATCCACAGTCTTGCCAATTAAAAACTTACACAAGAAGTTCAGAAAGGTCACAGGACATGCTGAAAACAGTGTGTGCAATTTCTAAAGAGGGAAAAGTGGAGAGAAAGACAAGGTAAAAAGACATTTAAAGAGTGTTCTAGGGAGCCTTTGAGATTATGGGGAGAACCTCACAGACAGTTGCTGTAGCAGGGCCCTAGTGGCAGGATTCAGAACAGCACTTCCTATTTTATAAGACAAAAGTCGAAACCTTTGTCTCTGGTTCTCATCACCTGTCTGGCATTAACTGGTGGAGTGATCTTTGGCTAATCATATTTTTTCCAGGTTTGTGTTTGCTCATCTGTATAACCACCTGACCATATACTTTCCTGGGGATAAAGAGACAAACAGAGGCAGATTCTTCTCTATCTATGCACTAATCTTGTACAAATAAAGATAGTGTCACAATAGAGGTCTTCAGAATCTGATTGTTGGGAAATGAACAATGGTGGTCAGTTCCTCCCTATATAACTAGAAAAATCAAGAGATTTGGCACCACAAACCAGTTCTAACTCCAATTACTTTATGAGGTTAGGAAAGTCATTTGTATCAATTTTTTTCCTCATGAGCAAATGAGAGTAGAAAACCCACCTGGCCATCTCATAAAATCAAGCAAAATAACAGAAATAGAGGTTCCCATGCATTGTCTACCTACAATGGAATTTGGAGGAAGGAGATAACGGAGAGATGGCAGAGGTAGTAAAGGGAGATTATGTCACCATCCCACTGACAGCAGGATGAGAGATAGGTTTACAATCCTCCCTTCTGGGAAGAGGCACCCAAGAGCCACAGGTGGCCCCTGTAACCACAAAATTAAATGGTCCTGCTATCAAGACACTGCTTTGGGTGGCAATAAGTCCTAAGCAATCATGCCATTGCCCTTACCCTCCAGGGCACCTCTCCTTTCCAGGTGGCAATGACCCAACAGGTGGGAGATGTCACCACAGGAAACAGAGGCAGGTTTCTAATCCTCCAAAAAGCCAAGGATGGAACCCACACGTCATTCCTCACTAGCCCTCAAGAAAAGGAAAAGGTGCCCATGGCAGAAGCACATATGCTAAAACTTGGATCACTAACAGAAGATTAACAGGGTCCTGAGCAAGGATGAAATGCTAATCCATGAAGCATTCAGTATTCTTATAACAGAGTTTCAATCAAGCCAGATGAAAGTGTTTATCATGAATAATATTGTACTGAATGCAAAGTAGATATTTTTTGTTTTTGTTTCCAACCACAATTTAAAAAAAGAAAAAATTCTAACTCAAGGCCAGGTCTTCTACACATACTCTCTCACAGGTAAGTTCAGGAGAACTGGCCACCAGATGAGGAGGAATCAGAATCTAAATGATGCCGAAGAAATTAGTCTCAAGATCACATACACTTAGGATGTTTCATGATCAGCTGTGCTAAGGAAAAGGCTATATACTGTTAATACCCCTGACTTCAGAAATCTCTACCTGGAGGGTCTTGGCAAACATAACAGGTGTATTTCTCGGGCACATTTTCTTCCAGTAATCCCATGCAGACCCCATGCTGCCAGCACTGGCACTCTTCACACTGTTAGAATTAAAGAAGCAACAAAAATTAAACTCAGAAGGTGTCCTCTAACCAAAAGTATGATCCACTTGCTAGAGGAACAGGTAGAATGAGAAGGGAGGGAGCACTCCCTATACTGACTTCTAAACCACTATCTAATGTGGTAGCCACTGGCCACATGAGGCTGTATAGTTAAATGAACAAGTTAAAAAGTCAGTTCTCAGTACCCCCAGGCCACCTCTTTAATGCCCAGCAGATACATGAGGCTAGCAGACACTGCATAGTATAGATAAAGAACATTTAGATATATTAAATAGTGCTGACCTCAAAATAATGAGGGTTTCACTTCCATTTCTAGAGGATTTTACTTTCCTGATTACTTTATGAGAATTGAATGAAAATCATTTAGATCTTTAGAGAACTAGACTAACTTGGAGTGACAAAAAGCTGAGTTTGCATTATGGCTCATTCATCAGCTGTGTGACTCTGCACATGTCACTTATCCCTGGGCTTTAGTTTCCCCATCTGTAGAATGAGATACTATTTATATACATCCCATGGGCTGTCTGTGAGGATTCAATGATTCATATACAAATCACCCACTATAGAGCCTAGCACACGGCTTTATGTATTAAATTCCTATTATTAATGGACAACCAATTCACTTTGATCCCCTTGGAATAATCATGATAACATTTCACATTTATTCTATCCAAACATTATCAAATATCATACAACTGCTTAAGAGGCAAAGGTGGATGAGAACATGAACTTGGCTAATTGTATAACTAACTGTTTTAACCCCTAGGCTCTACTGCCTTCCCTGGGTATTGGAGAGTAGAGGTAAAGTGGTAGGAAGCTGAAAAGGAAAGGAAGGATTTAATGAGGGTGGCATTGGGAGACATGTAGAGAGCCACAGTCTGAAGCTAAAGGTCGAGAGGAAGGAATGGAGAGAAAAGGCAGTCTTCCAGAGAGAGAGAACAAGGACACTTCAAACAATTCCAATCCAAATTCCTAAATCTTAATTACCCAACCAACAGATAAGCACTGGGGTGGACAGTGAGCTTCCTGATATGACTCTGATGGTGGGCCACCAGTCCAGCAACAAGGAAATAGAAAATCAAAGCTTAGACAATCCTCAACCACTTGAAGTCAATAAGTCTCAGCATCAAGAAGGCTTCCCTGGGCAAATATAAGACTTCTAGTAAACTAACCACACCAAATCACCATGGGCAGAACTAGAAGGAAGACCTCAGATAAGAGTCTCCAATTTACCCCTGTGAAAACTAAAGCTCTGAGAGGAAAAGTAAAGTGTATAAGACAATAAAGGCAATTAGTAGCAGAAACAGATTGATAATTATGAATGAAAGTCGGGCTAAGTGAAATGGCACATGCCTGTACTCCCAGCTATTCAGGAGGGTGGGGCAAAAGGATCACAAGTTGATGCCAGTCTCAATAATTTAATGAGATGCTGTCTCAAAAAAATAAATAATTAAAAGCGTCAGGATGTAGCTCAGTGGTAGAGTGATCCTTGGTTCAATCTCCAATACTGAAAAGAGAAGAACGAAAATCTGCCTCATGGGAGGGGAGGGGGCATGGGGGTAGGAATGATAGTAGAATGAATCAGACATTATTTCCCTGTGGGTATATATGATTATACGACCTATGTAAGTCTACATCATGTACAACCAGATGAATGAGAAGTTATACTCCATTTACGTATGATGTGTCCAAAATGCATTCTACTGTCATATATACCTAATCAGAACAAATAAAATATATTTTTTTAATAATTTTAATATTTATTTTTTAGTTTTCGGCAGGCACAACATCTTTGTTTGTATGTGGTGGTGAGGCTCGAACCCAGGCCGCACGCATGCCAGGCAAGTGCGCTACCGCTTGAGCCACATCCCCAGCCCCATAAAATATATTTAAAAAAATAAAATAGCATGTGAATTTGCAAAATAAGAAAAAGAAAATCTGCCTCACCAATGACTTTGTATCATGAGAACTAGGACTCACCAAAAATAAGTCGAATACAGCTAAATTTCAAAATTCATAGTGATGAATTTTCATATGGGTCTGGCTTATATATATTATTCATTTAAAAAGTTTAAATTTAGAAAGTAGAATAACATGGTCTTGGGTTGTGACTCAGCAGTAGAGTGCTTGTCTAGCATGTGTGAGGCCCTGAGTTTGATCCTCAGCACCACATAAAAAAATAAATAAAGGGGCTGGGGATGTGGCTCAAGTGGTAGCGCGCTCGCCTGGCATGCGTGCAGCCTGGGTTTGATCCTCAGCACCACGTACAAACAAAGATGTTGTGTCCGCCAAGAACTAAAAAACAAAATATTAAAACTCTCTCTCTCTCTCTCTCCCCCTCTCCCCCCCCATCTTTAAAAAAATAAATAAATAAATAAATAAAATAAAGGTATTGTGTCCAACTACAACTAAAATGTAAATATTAAAAAAAGAAAGTAGAATAACCTGAAAGATAACATATCTATGAATGAACATAACAAATATGCAAGATTTCTATGAAGAAAATCTTAAAATACTATTTGAAGAAAACAAAGACAATGCATCCTAATCCTGGAGAACAAGAGTCAGTATCATAAAGGTATCAACACTCCTTGAGTTCATAGATAAAAATAATGTAGCCCCAACAAAATAGCAAATACATAACTTTGTAACAGATGAAAAAAATGGTAAAAAAAATATTTGTAATTCCTACTACAGTCTAATCGAAACCTCTATAAAAAGCCTATACAACTGAGTATGGTGTACACACATGTAATTCCACATACCGTGTAAACCCAACTACTTGGGAAGATGAGGCAGGATTGCAAATTAAAGACCAGTCTCGGGGCTGGGGATGTGGCTCAAGCGGCATGCGTGCGGCCTGGGTTCGATCCTCAGCACCACATACAAACAAAGATGTTGTGTCTACCGAGAACTAACAATAAATAAATAAATAAATATTTAAAAAAAAAAAAAAGACCAGTCTCAGCAATTTAGTGAGACCCTACTCATAAAAAGCGGGAGAGGGATTGAGAACGTAGCTCAGTGGTACAGCACTTGCCTGGCACATCCAAGGGCCCTGGGTTCAATCCGCCTGCAGTATCCCCAATAAAAGCCTATATAATTAGTAAGAAAATGACAAACCCTTGGCCTAAAGGATATAAAAATATAGGTTAAGGGAGGAAGGTTAATTCTTAATAAAAAGATGTACAGATCAACCATTAAAATTAATATTAACCAACTTGAATTAATATAAATTAATATAAAATAAAACCAGACAAATATGTACATACATTATTTTTTCCAGGTTTTAAAACTGGAGAGCTGGGAGAACTGGGGTTATAGCTTAGTGACAGAGTGCTTGCCTCGCATGTTCCATCCTCAGCATCACATAAAAATAAATATATTGTGTCCATATTTTAAAAAATGCATTCCACTATTGTCATGTATTTAATTAAAAAAAAAAAAATGAAGGGCTGGGTGCCATGGCACACGCCTGTAATCCCAGCAGCTCGGGAGGCTGAGGCAGGAGGATCAAGAGTTCAAAGCAAGCCTCAGCAAAAGCAAAGTACTAAGCAACTCAGTGAGACCCTGTCTCTAAATAAAATACAGAAAAGGTATGGGGATGTGGCTCAGTGGTCAAGTGTCCCTGAGTTCAATCTATGGTACCAAAAAAAAAAGAAGGTAAATATCGTAAATTCTTTATAGTACTATGAATCTCATGAAGTATTTATAATAAATATTTACTACTTTAATCTAAGAATGTTATTCTCATTGAAAGCCTGTTTCTATTCCACACACACTTATATTCCAGAATATTAACAGCAGTTATCCCTGGGCAAAAATAATGTGAGTAACTCTTATTTTCATTGTGACTTGCTATGTCTCCCAAGTGCTACAATTATGATATTTTCAGAAGATTATTTAAAAATAAGTTTCAAAACAGCCATGCTAAAAGACCCATTTTTCATTAATCTAAAGGACAAAGACAAAACACCCAAATTAACAAAGGTTCTGGACAGTTCTTTGGTATAATCATCAGAAAGAGTATATATAATATTGCTATGGTGGGGCTGGGGTTGTGGTTCAGCAGCAGAATGCTTGCCTAGCACGTGAGAGGCCCTGATTCCATCCTCAGCTCCACATAAAAATAAATGAAAATAATATAAAGGCATATAAATAAATAAACAAAGTTACTGACACCTACAACTAAAAAATAAATATTTGCAAAAAAAAATATTGCTATGACAACTAGTAATTATTTGTCAAAATTATAAATATATATACCCTTTGGCCTAGGAGTTCTGATAGATATGCTTACACAAATGTGAAATAACTTAATTTAAAATTATTACTACAAATGCAGTAGCACACACCTATAATCCCAGCAACTTAGGAGAGGAGGATCACAAGTTTGAGGCCAGCCTTAGCAACTTAGTGAAACCGTATCCTAAAACAAAAAATAAATAAATAAAAAGGGCTGACGATGCAGGTCAGTGGTAATACACTACTGGGTTCAATCTCTAGTAACAAAAACAAAAACCAAAAAAATAAAAAAAAACTAACACTGTGTTTAGACAAAAAAAAAGGAAATAAAAGATGGCTATACAGCAAAGTAAATATAGTTAATGCTACTGAACTATATGCTTTAAAATGGTTTAAATAGTAACTTCTATGTTATATATTTGTTAGTTTAGCCTCAGAATATTTCTGGAAGGATACACAAAGAACACAAAGTTGGAATGAGATAGGGATAAAATTTTCTTTGGTGAATTATGAGAGTGCAGTTTAAAAAAAAAAAAAAGTTAAAATATGGGGGGCCTGGGCTATAGCTCAGTGGTAGAGCGCTTGCCTAGCACGTGTGAGGCACTGGGTATAATCCTCAGCACCACATAAAAATAAAGGCATGGGCTGGGGATGTGGCTCAAGCAGTAGCGCGCTTGCCTGGCATGCGTGCGGCCCGGGTTTGATCCTCAGCACCACATACAAATAAAGATGTTGTGTCCACCGAAAACTAAAAAATAAATATTAAAACTCTCTCTCTCTCTATCTCTATCTCTATCTCTCTCTAAAAAAAAAAATTTAAAAAAAATAAAAAATAAAAAAATAAAGGCATTACGTCCATATACAATTTAAAAAAAGAAAAAAATTTTTTTTAAACCAAAACTTAAAATGTAGGCTTCTTGGACAGGCATGGAAGTGCATGCCTGTAATCCCAGCAATTTGGGAGGCTGAGGCAGGAGGACTGCAAGTTCAAGGCTGGCCTCAGCAATTTAGTGAGGTCCTAAGCAACACAGCAAGACCCTGTCTCAAAGTTGAAAAATTCTAAAAATAAAAATGAAAGGAATGGAGATGTAACTCAGTGGTAGAGCACCCTTAGGTTCAATCCTTAGTACTATGAAACAAATAAATAAGGGCTTCTTGTTAAAGCTGTAACATAATTTTCCCTGAAGTTTGACACCTAATATATATTTATTGCTCTTGGGTAAAGGTCAGCAAACTAAGGTCTATGAGCCAAATTCAGCTAGAATCTTGTTTTTATAAAATATTATACGAACAAGTCCATGTTTTACATATCGTCTATAACTGTTTGCAGCAGCTTCTGAATAGTTGTGACAAAATCGTATGGTCCTTGAAGCTTAAAATACTTATTATCTAGCCATTTACAGTTTGCCAAAATCTGCTCTAGAGCAATTAAAATAATTTAAATATCAAATGTGTTTTCTCGTGTTCATGTGGTACCCAGATTTCTCAAATACTCATGATTATTAAGCAGGATTTTAACCTTCAAAGATTTAAATAAGTACTGGTTAATAAAATCAAATAATAACACACTCAGGACTGGGGTTGTAGATCAGTGGAAGAGCACTTGCCTGGCATGTGTGAGGCACTGGGTTCAATTCTTGGCACCACATAGGAATAAATAAAAGAAAAGTCCATCAACAATTAAAATTTTTAAAATAGTAATATTCTCAAGTAATGTTGATAGCAATCAAATATTATATAAGATCAAAGAAAATTATTTCTCTAACTAGATGATCAATACATTTTAAAGTTAACTGTATTTATTCCAGTTATCTTCCTCTAAATTTGTGCCTTTTGCTAAAGTTACTGAATGGAACAGGTATACTGCTCACAATGACAGAAACTGCCCCTCCATAAGACACGCCAATTGGAAAATCTTGGCTCCAGTGGACAGCAGAGGAATGTCCTGTAGAACAAAAGCCAAGGTGCTCTGGTGTGAGCTAAATACCACAATATTGAGCCAAGTGTTAAGCTGAGAGCTGGGGAAGAGATAGGAAGTCAGTTCCCAACTCTGCCATGTAACAGCTGGTGTGAACCCAAGAGCCCCAGGCTTACTATCTTCATATAGCATATACTGGTACTTTAAAGTCTACCTTCAAATACCCCTTGATCCTTACTACTTACAGAAAAATCAATGGAGAGATTACTACAAAGGATCAAAAACAGGTTGCATACTGCTCAGGTGGAAAGGTCTTGCCAGGAGAAGCTTTCAATTATTCACCCACTTTAGATATCTTCAAAGGCCAAAATCTGATCAGGCTACCAAGGTATATGCCCAGAGAAACAAAGTTGAAACTTTGAAACTAAAAATCTTCTTTTTTTTTTAATAAATCATTTGCATATTTCTCACTTCCTAATTTCTTTTTTAATATTTTTTAGTTGTCAATGGACCTTTATTTTTTATTTATTTATATATGGTGCTGAGAATTGAACCCAATGTCTCACACATGCCAGGTAAGCACTCCACCACTGAGCCACAACCTCAGCCCCCCCAATTCCCAATTTCTAAGACACTAGTTATCTAAGATATTCAAGCTAATGCTTTGCTACTTTGTTTCCTAAAGAGAAGTAATCCCTATTGAAAAATTACAAATCAGAAATTCAGAATAAACTTCAATCACAATGCTTAATGTAACGTGTCATATTTAAATGCTATGGCTTATGTCACAGAGCTGGCAAGTGAATTGCTATTCCTTAACACTCACACTAAATAAAGCACAGGACAACTCAGCATCCCTGGGGGAAGGCTACGTGGCAATCATACAGTTCCCCTCCTCAAGGGTACACATGCCATATGGTATTCTTCCCATTATTAAAGTACTGACATATATTCTCCTTGAAACCACCCTGGAAAAAACAAATTTTAGGGCTAGGGTTGTAATTCAGTGGTAGAGTGCTTGACTAGCACGTGTGAGACACTGAGTTCGATCCTTAGCACCACATAAAAATAAATAAATATATATACTGTGTCCATCTACAACAACAAAAAACTTTATTTCAAAATGCTAAACTGGCTGAATCAGTTTTTTAAATAAACATTTTATACCTCAAAAAAATTTCTACTAAAAAATCCTAACAGTCTTCATGTTACATAACAATTCCAGTTGTATCCCACAGGTTTTACAAAAGTACATGTTTTTGGATGAAACTAATTTAAAAAAACAAAACAAAAAATGCACACTAAAAATGTTCAGGCCAAATGTTAAGATAACAGAGCCCACCAGTACACATAATTTTGTACTGCACACATAATTCTGTCCTAGAACAAAGATTTTCCGCCCACTTGTATTTATTCAAAGAGACAACACAGCATGCTGTTTAGGAAAAGTCATTCTGACAAGACTCACGTGCATCAAGCTTGTCTCACAGACAGAACCAAATAGAGAAAAACAAGCAATATGCTGAAATGTTCCAAATCATCAGTCCCCAGCCCTTTTATTTTTAAATTTTTCTTATTTTGAGACAGGTTTTCACTAAGGGCCACAACTCTGACTATATTCATGAGAACGTGTGCAGATCACATTTCTTTTTTTTTTTTTTTAAAGAGAGAGTGAGAGAGGAGGGGGGGAGAGAGAGAGAGAGAGAGAGAGAGAGAGAGAGAGAGAGAGAGTTTTTTTTAATATTTATTTTTTTTAGTTCTCGACGGACACAACATCTTTGTTGGTATGTGGTGCTGAGAATCGAACCCGGGCCGCACGCATGCCAGGCGAGCGCGCTACCACTTGAGCCACATCCCCAGCCCTGCAGATCACATTTCTAACCTTAAAAGTGAAGATTAATAATTTTAAACTTTTATTTATTTTGAATTTTTTTTCAACTTAAACATTTAAAACTATTGCTTTGTGGGGTTGAAGATATATACCTCAGTAGCAAAGTGCTTGCCTTAGCATGAGTGAGGCCCTTACTTCAAAACCCACTACCACAAATTAAATAAAACTACAGCTTTTACCAGTAAGACACTTTGGGGTTCTACAAAAAAGTCCATTAGGAACAGGGATTCTGATGCCGAAAAGGTATGAAAAGCACTAATATCAAGAAGTGCTGAAGACAATTTACGTATCTGTAAATCAAAGAAATTACTATGAAGACTATGAAGTATTTCACCTGAAGTATGTTGTGTGTACATACTGGTTGGAGTGGAGAACAGTTCATTAGCCAGCCTAGACAATGTGTCTTTCAAAAACAAATCTGTTTTTTGCTTTACTTCTCAATTATTAATAATGATAGTACTTCAGTATCCTAACTGTAGTACTGGTTACACAATATATATACTTGTGACAAAACTGTGACAGTTTTGTTATACTTGTGACAAACTGTGCAAAGTTATATGCATACACATATAAGTACAGTACACGTATGTAGCTGGTAAAATCAGAATAAGCTTGCGAGATTATGCCAATATCAATTTCTTGGTTTTGATACTGTGTTGTTGTGTGCATTCCTAGCATGGGAGGAAGCCTGGGCAATAGTTCACTGGATTTCTCATTAGTAGTGTATTTCTTTGCAACCTCCTGTGATCTATAATTATTCAAAAATAAAAGTTTTTTAAAAAAACACTTGATAAATTAAAGGTGAAATTTGTAAGGTGCCTACTCACTCTGGACTTTCTGAAAGTTTAAATTATGGCAAGCTTAATATTTCAAGAAATCAAAGGAAAGGAGATTGCTGAGTAAAAAAAGACAAGTGCAAAAGTTAATTTCAAAAATTGATGCACATATTGACTTAAGGACAAGGAAATAATATTCCATGACAGAAAGGCTGAGTATTTTTCTCATAATTACCACAGATAGGCTTTTTTCTGGTTAACACCCCTCACCCCTTCCACACAATGACAGAGGGAGGCCCTAGGCAGCCTTTTTGTACATCGTGAACCACACATACCCACAAATTTCACCACCACCAGCCAGATGATTAGACCAAGGGTTGGCATTTGGCCTAGGATAGACATCTGCCCCCTCCCCAAAGGTGATCATTCCAAAGGCTAATACCTGATCTAAACCCAGATGGAATTCCTGGCCCAGGAATTTAGAATTGGATAGAGCTAGTCTCTTGATGACAAAAAGTTAAAACAGGGAAGGTGTAAAGGAACCATGGATGGTGATCATTTTGCAATTTCCAAGAAAATTAACAAGTAGCAAAACGATTTTTTAAAAGAATCAAATCAATTCCAGGAAGAATTAGGAAACAGATTAGACTAAGCCCCTGAAGATGGAATTCTAAGCTGCTAAGCCTGGATGCGATTTTGCCTCTGGGTTCTAGAACCTTGACTATTTTCCCAAAAATGTTTGTACTTGCTCCCAAAAGATGCTAACCAATAGGGGGCTGGGGCTGGGGCTCAGTGGTAGCATGCTTGCCTAGCATGTGTGAGATACTAGGTTCGATCCTCAGCATCACATAAAATATTAACAAATAAAAGTATTGTGTTTTTTTTTTAAAGACAGAATTTTTTAATATTTATTTTTTAGTTTTCGGCGGACACAACATCTTTGTTTGAATGTGGTGCTGAGAATCGAACCCGGGCCACACGCATGCCAGGCGAGCGCGCTACCGCTTGAGCCACATCCCCAGCTCCAAAAAGTATTGTTTATAACTTAAAATTTTAAAAAAAAGATGCTAACCAATATAACCATAAGAGACTTAAAGAAAACTCAGGTTTCTTGGCCAGCCAGATGCCAATATATATCCATGGTACTTCTGACGGCCTTCAGAGTTAACCAAATAGCAGCCACCTCTGCCAGAACTGTAATACCAAGTGAAAGGTGAAGGCAAGCAGAGGGGGTCAGAGTCAGGGGACAATGATGGTCTCCCAAGACAGGTAGAGAGGACCCACCCCACAGGCACATCCCAAAGATAAAGATGATGAAGGTATGTTAGGAAAATGACAGGAAAGAGAAATGTCATAAAACCAGTCTCCATTTCTTTATACCACAAAGAAAATTTACCTCAAAGACAAGATAGGTCCATAAGAAAGTTGAACTGTCACCCCAGGTCTTGAGTTCCTGCTATTTAGCTTCTCACCGTGTGACCAAAACCTGTCCCCTTTGCAGGCCCCAAATGCCTCCAGCAGAGGATGAGAAGCTTGGATTTATAAGTCCTCTCTTATTCTATTAATAGGCTATTTATGGCAGCCTGAATACCCAGAAAGCTGAACCAAAAGGCAAACTCAGTTTGACATGACCCCCCATTGTTCCTGGCCTTAACATTCTCCCCAGGGGCAAGTCTGCACTTCTCTATACCTACACCTGTGTTCTGGAAGCTCAACCCACCTGAATCATGAAGTCATTTTCTTCCTGGACTTCGCAGATACAACGAACCACCTCAAAATCATAACGGTCATCTCCATCAAGTTCCTCATCTGGGTTGGTGGTCACATCAACATCTTGGCCATACTCCTCATCACTCCAAAGAAAGCTCTCAGAAGAGGATTCACTCAAATTCTCCTCCTCTAGAAGGTGAGGGAAACCAACAGTCACTATTTTAAATTATAGTTATAAAATGTATAAAACCCTAGCTTGTCCTGAGTAGAAAATGACCTTACTCCAGGGCTGAGAAATCAGGAATTAATCTGTTCCTTGGGGTTGCCATTAGTCCAAATGGAGTACGCTGCCTAGCAATGAACTGAAATCCATTTCCTCACTTCACTGAGAGAGCATGAAGCCCAAGGTCAGTGGCTGCTCGAGGTCACAGATCTGTCAGTGAGCTTCAACTCCTTATGAACCACACAGTCTGTTAATCCTCAGAACTAAAATTTTCCTCAGTCTTCCCATGAAGCCAGCTCTCATACATAAGAAGGCTGTGTCCACAGTCACTCTAAAGTTCTGCAGACAGTGGGGAAAGAGGAAGGAGAGGATCCCAGGAACAATCTGCACCAGAATCACCGAGTCTTGGTGCCTAATTAGCTATAATCAAGCCAACATTTACTACACACATTCTTTGCAGACACTGTTCCAAGTATTACTTTCTAACAAATGATCAGGCCAGCAGCGAGCACCCTTACCAGCTGCTTTCAATTTCCCTTTGTGATTTCCAGATTCTGAGCCATGGAGCTGTGGGCTCATATGGACCCCAGGCTTGTGTGAAGACCCACACCTGGTAACAGCAAATGCTTTGGGTGGAGAAGGTTCCTGGGAGGTGTCACTGATCTCCTCACTACAAGGGCATTCTGGAAGAACAGCATGAGAAAGAAATGAGCAACTCCAGACATTATATATTTTATTATTTTTGTGTGTGTGTGAGGGGGGTGGTTTAAGGGATTGAACCCAGGGACACATTACCAACTGAGCTGCATCCCCAGCTCTTTTTAATTTTTTTGAGACAGGGTCTCACTAAGTTACTGAAGCTGGCCTCAAATTTGCAAATCTTCTGCTTCAGGCTCCCAAGTTGCTAGGTTACAGGTGTGTAACACCACACCTGACAACTCCAGACATTATCAGGGCATTCCAGAACCAACCTCATCCAATCAGTAAGCCTCCTGTTCCAATAGCTCAAACTTGGGGTCAATTCAACCAAGAAAAGGTATAAGGTACTGAGGGAAGATTTAGGATTTCATAAGCTACCTCTGAGAACTCCAATTCCAAACAATTCCTTCTCACCATCACCCCACCTCACCTGTTTCTGGTAAGTTTTTTTTTTTCTCTAAGTCAGAAACTACAATGAGTCTGGAGCAGTGGCATATGCCTGTAATCCCAACATCCCGGGAGGCAAAGGCAGAAGGTTCAAAGCCAGCTTCACCAACTTAGCGAGACCCTAAGCAATTCAGCAAGACCCTGTATCTAAGTAAAATATAAAAAAGAGCTGGGTATACAGCTTAGTAGTTAAGCACCTCTGGGTTCAATCCTCGGTACCAAAAAAAAAAAAAAAAAAAAGAAAGAAAGAAACTACAATGAAAATAAAGAAAACCTGGCATCTCTTTAACTGCCAAGGTTTTAACACAGATTTTCTTAAACATTTTTGTTGGGGTACACACATACTTCTCAAGAAATGAATTCTTTCTTTAGAGATGTATGTTTAAGATTTACATATGTGAACAATCAGTCATCTACACATCCTCTCAGACTTTGTTGCCTCCATGTATATGGCTCTGTAATAGGAGATATACTGGCCCATGAGCCTAAATGGGAGGGCTTTCATAAACGCCAATCAGAGTTGGTAATGGTGGCATACATCTATAATCTCAGCAACTCATCAGGTGAAGCAGGAGGATTACAAATTCAAAGCCAACCTCAGCAACTTAGTAAAACACTGTCTCTAAATTAAAAATAAATAAATAAAAATGGCTGAAGATGTAGCTCACTGGCAAAGCACCTCTGGATTCAATCCCTAGTGCCAAACAAACAAATAAATAAATAAATAATAAAGAATGCCAGCTGGTCCTTGTAAGACATGGGAGTGTACCCCACCCCAGGCCACCCCCACCAGGGCCCTACTAGGTTCAGCCCACAAGCCCTGGGAAAGGCCTGCTGGTCCTTCCTCTCCTCAGTGCAGGCTCACAGGCTACCACAGGAGGAAGTCATCCCTTCCCACCCACGGCAAGGAAATCTAAGAAACCCTCGGGAAGATTACCAGGTTTGGTTTTCTTTTTCTTTTTCTTTTTCTTCTTTGGCTTCACTCTCACAAACTCTTTGAATTTCTTCTCTTTGTTTTTTTCCTTGTCTTTTGCAGCTACAATTAAACACAAGTTTATGTGTTGGCATTTTAATGTTTTTTCAACACAGAGATGTTTATTCTTAAATAATTAAGCACGTCCAATGGGAAGAAATAGAACATGCATTACTAAGTTCTTGCCTTGGCTGTGCCAGTGAGATCACCTTTCTTGCTTTTGAGGGCTCTACAGTGGCTGTAGGATGGTCATTCTTCCATCACTTTGCCTCTAGAGCCCAGGAGACAACTAACTGCAGGCTGCTATTATAAATAAAGACTCGTTTATAATAGCAGCCTGCAGTTAGTTGTCTCCTGGGCCCTGATTGCATATTCTAGTGCACTGGAAAGCTTTTGTAAGGAACCTTGGCCTTGCAAAAATGATGAAACTGGCATCTCAGGTATGGCTCAGGCCAGGATGGTTTGTTTTTTTTTTTTTTTGTACCAGAGGTGTTTAACCAATGAGCCAAATCCCAGCCCCCTTTTTAATATTTTATTTAGAGACCCTGTCACTGAGTTGCTTAGGACCTCACTAAGTTGCTGAGCCTGGCTTTGAACTCACGATTCTCCTGCCTCAGTCTCCCGAGCTTCTGGGATTACAGGTATGCACCACGCAGCCCAGCTCAGGGTATGCTATTATAAAGCATCCAAATTCTGTATAATGAGCAGCCAGGTTCTGAACAGAACTGAATGAGTTATCATTGACTGAAAGACTGTTATCTCAAAATATTATTTTAAAAATTGAAAAAAGCATAATTTTTGCAGTTTGGACTCAGAAGGCACTGGAGTTACCTGAGTTGCTCAACAACTAGGCCTTAGGTTTTTCCCAGATAGTTCCTTTAGTGAACTTCTTAAACTGTGTGTTAGCTTTTGTTCACTGTGACCAAAGTACTTGACAACAACCACTGGTGCGGCCAATTTGGAAAGCAGTATGGAGATTCCTGGGAAAGCTAGGAATGGAACCACCATTTGATCCAGCTATTGCCCTTCTCGGACTATTCCCTGAAGACCTTAAAAGAGCGTACTACAGGGATACTGACACATCGATGTTCATAGCAGCAGAATTCACAATAGCTAGACTGTGGAACCAACCCAGATGCCCTTCAATAGATGAATGGATAAAAAAAAATGTGGCATTTATACACCATGGAGTATTATGCAGCACTAAAAAATGACAAAATCATGGAATTTGCAGGGAAATGCATGGCACTAGAGCAGATTATGCTTAGTGAAGCTAGCCAATCCCTAAAAAACAAATACCAAATGTCTTCTTTGATATAATGAGAGCAACTAAGAACAGAGCAGGGAGGAAGAGCAGGAAGAAAAGATTAACATTAAACAGAGACATGAGGTGGGAGGGAAAGGGAGAGAAAAGGGAAATTGCATGGAAATGGAGGGAGACCCTCATTGCTATACAAAATTACATATAAGTGGTTGTGAGGGGAATGGGAAAATAAACAAGAAGAGAAATGAATTACAGCAGATGGGGTAGAGAGAGAAGATGGGAGGAGAGGGGAGGGGGGATAGTAGAAGATAGGAAAGGTAGCAGAATACAGCAGTCACTAATAGGGCATTATGTAAAATTGTGGATGTGTAACCGATGTGAATCTGCAATCTGTATTTGGGGTAAAAATGGGAGTTCATGACTCACTTGAATCTAATATATGAAATATGATATGTCAAGAGCTTTGTAATGTTTTGAACAACCAATAAAAAAAAAACAACCACTAGAGGAAGAAAAAATAAATAAATAAATAAACGAGTCTTGATGAAACATGCCATGCTCATTTGTTACATGTTGCCTTGATGAAACATGCCATGCTCATTTGTTACATGTTGCCTATGGCTTATTTCATGCTTCAACAGCAGAGTTAAGAAGTAATGACAAAGGCCTTAGGGCCCTCAAAGCTGAAAATAAGTATTATCTAGTCCTCTCCCAGCCCATTTGTTTGGTACTTGAGATTAAATACCATGGTCTGGCATATGCTAGACAAGGTTCTATTAGGAAACTATATCCCCAGACTTTCTTATATTATTTTGAGTCAGGGTCTTGCTAAATTGCCCAGGCTGGCCTTGAACTGATCCTCAAGTAGCTGGGATCACAGATGTGGGCTACCACACCTGGCTACTCTTATCTGTCCCTTTACAGAGAAGTTTGCCAACCCTACTTGGATCATTGCTCCTCAACCCTGTCTGGAATCATATAGGGAGCTTTAAAAAAAAAAAAAAAAAAAGACCTAATGATTTAGCTGAACAACAGAGCACTTGCCAAGTATGCACAAAAACAACAACAAAAAAGCTGGGCTCAGGGGCACATTCCTTAATCCCAGAGGCTTAGGCAGGAGAATCTAAAGTTTAAGGCCAGCCTTGGCAACTTAGCAAGACCCTGTCTCAAAATTTAAAAATAAAAGGCTTTTACAACACTGAGATACATCCCCAGATTTTGGGGGGTTTTTTTGTTTTTTTTTTTTTTAATTCTGAGACAAGGTTGCTCAAGGTCTCACTAAATTGCTGAAGTTGGCTTAAACTTCTGATCCTACTGTCTCAGCCTCCCGTCACCGTGACCAGTGCTCAGGCAGGGCTCCAGTGTCCTTCCACCTTATCTTCCCAAACAGTTGAAACTATAGGCACACACTACCATGCTCTGTGTCTCAAAGACATTTAAAAGGAGATCTATCTGACTCTCAAGGACCATATCAGCACTGTGGCCCTTTTCCCTTTCCCAGATGGGTATCTAGGAACTCTCAGAGAGGAATGATGGGCTATAGCTAGCTGGCACATCTGGGTTCTATACTAGGGAACATACAGGACTTACAGATATATCTGTGGGCAGCTTTCCTGCTAAAATATACCACAACTAAAGAAGAAAGTCCAATAAATATCTAGAAAACAATTTCATCCATTTTGCAAAAACACTCATTTTTTAAATCAAGAAATTACAACCCAGAGAAATAAGTCATACAATTGATTAGTAGAAACAAACCCAAAGACCAAGGAAGCCTGAGCTGACCCCTGCAAGACATGAAAGCTGGTATACTGCAAAACTTCACTTGGAAACACCAATCTACTTCAACCTTCTACATCTGCTTATTCTCTTAAAGGCCTGGCTAAGGGGAAGGAGGCATGTGAGTAACAGAATTACAGATGGCTAGAGTAAGAAGGGGATCTTAAGGACAGGTGACCAGTTTATTCTCCTTGGGACCTCAGAATCTTTGCCCTGCCTGTCCCAGCACAAGAATGTCTTTCTTCTTCCCTTGCTTTCTGGGGCAGCTTCGCTCTAACTTTGAGAGCCTTGAGAGCCTGAACATTTAGTTGAGGCTGCTGAAACAAAACAGATGGGGTGGCTTAAACAATAGATATTTATTTCCCAGAGTTCTAGGTGTTGGCCAATCTGTTTTGTGGTGTATCCCCACATGAAGCAGGTAAGGGACATCCCTCTCTGAATTCTTCTTAAAGGACACCAACCCCATCATGAAGTCCCCACTCTAATAACATCATCTAAACTTAATTACCTCCCAAAGGATCCCTCTCTAAATACCAATATCTAGAGGACAGGACTTCAACATAGGAATTCTAGGACTGGGAAGGGATCTGTGACACACAATTCAACCATAGCAAGGCCTAACTTGAATGTGACCTCCTTTCATTCCAGCTCTTGCCCTACAGGCAAAAGCTGCATCTATGTACCCAGAGCATTTTATGTGTTCCTAAAATAGAACTGAGCCCTTTTCACTGTTTATGTATTTCTCCCCCCACATGAAAAGGCTTTGCCTCAATCACATAGTTCTCTATCACCACTTTGAGTAATAAAGAAATCAGATTTGGGCTGGGGATGTGGCTCAAGCGGTAGCGCGCTCGCCTGGTATGCATGCGGCCCAGGTTTGATCCTCAGCACCACATACAAAACAAAGATGTTGTGTCCGCCGATAACTAAAAAATAAATATTAAAAAATTCTCTCTCTCTTAAAAAAAAAAAATCAGATTTGCGAAGAGATCTGTATGAAGTCACACAGAATCAGTGTTCACTGTTATTGAGATGGCTCAAAAGACTCTCAGAACTGTTTCTTCTGCTCTATCTTGTCCACCCAGAAACTGAGGGGATCATACCTCCCAGAAAAAAAAAAAAAAAAATCTCTTGGTTCTCACAGAATCCCCAGGCTCCATCAGAGAAATCCACTTAAAAGTATTTGCTATAGTCAAATAAGAATATTCAGCATAAAAAGATGTGTGTGTGTGTGTGTGTGTGTGTGTTTTAAACAGTCACTATCCCCAAGCATCACTATTGTCTGAAGCAGAAGTGGTGTCTATTTGTCATTTATGCAGAAGTCAAATCCACACACATGTCAAATGCCTGTGTGAACTAGGAAACAGAATACCCAGTATCAGAGTCTCACCCTGAAACATCCCTCCCCCTGAACTCCGCACACAGTCTGAAATTGCACTCCAAAGATTAAGGGCTTTCTTAGAAGCCTGTAACCTGGTTCTAGTCTTTCAAATTTTAGAACATTTAATTATCAGATTACACAAGTCTGAGCAAACTGACACACCAGGGACCTTCTGATGGGAGAAAGGTGAGGGGAGATGCCTACAACAGAAATTCCTTCAGGAGGGCTAGGGAATAATGAGGTGGCCATACTGTGGAATACTCAAGAGTGCTATGCCACATTCACTCTGGCTGACAGTCAGCCACATAACGAAGGCTGACCTTTCTAAAGAGCCCAGTCCTCACGTAACGATCCTGAAGTTCCTGCTGGTTCATGGTAGACACAGGACTAGTGGCCAAGGTTTCAATTTCCCATATAGATTCCAGCAAGATGATCAGTCTGATAGTAACTGCTGAGCATCTCAGCAATCAGGCAGGAAACGTATTTGGACAGTCACCAAGCTGTCTATGAGTTCTGGATCCACCTGATATGAGGGTGGGGCTGTTATTCCTTGCTGGCTGCACAAATGCTACTTTCCACCTGAGAAGTATAAAAATGACCAGCTATAGCTCCGACAGTTGGTGAGTAACCTGTGTGGCGCATCTACTACCAAATGGATCAATTTTATTACGGAACACTTTAAATAAGCTAAAACACAAGAATTCAAAGGAACCTTAGGTATCCTCTAAAGCATTTGTGTATTTGACCATCCCTGTCACCCTGGTGCTATTTTTAAAAACTGATAGGCAAAAATTCTCAGTTTACCCAGAGATTTTCAAAACCCTACTGAAAGGAATCTGGCATTATCAGAGAGAATAACATCCCAGGTTAGGGGCTAGGGTTGTGTCATAACCCAGCTCAGTTTGTGTAAGTACATTCTGTGATAGTCACACAACTAAAAACAATTGCCTAAGGACACATTTCTCAGAACGTATACTTGTGGTTAAGCAACTTATGACTGTATTTTTTTGATTTTTTATTTGTTTTAACTAGTTATACATGACAGATCATACATAAACAGAGTATAATTTTGACACATCATACATAAATGGAGTATAATTTCTAATTCTTCTGGTTGTACATGAATGACTATATTTTTAACAAGTCATCCAATGACTCCCATGCAGGAAGGCTGGATGCTGCTCCAGCTAAGATCTGGATCAAGTAAATATTGTAGGTGTTATTTGTGAGGAGGGGAAATCTCAGTAACAGACCCTTTAAGTCCTAGGAAATAAATCTGACCCCATAATTAACCAAGTAATCAAAAGCAAAGAAATCTAAAATCACCTAAAAGATAAATATGGCCATCCAAGGTAGCAGGACTAGCTAGTAACAGACATTAACATACCGGAGCAATCAGTGTTTGGTCCTAAATAAAGCAAGTAGTAACCAGGCAAGAGGATATTCCAGCCTGAGAATGGAACTAATCCTTTGCTTCTTTGTGCCAGAATAACAACAATCACCAGCACCAGGCAGAATGAGATTTATGTCTCTTTTGCAATGTTCAGGTCAGAGCTTAGTAATAAATTGTTGTTGAATAAGCAGCTTGATCTATTTTAGCCTGAGGCAATTCTAACTCCAGTATTCTGATCCCATGCTCAAAAAGCAACTTTCCCTTCCCAGAGAATGTCTGAGATGGACAGAAGGAAGATAATTTGGGTAGCAATGGGTCAGCCCTTTTTTTACTTTTTGGTGGTACTGGAGATAAACCTCATGCATGCTAGGCAAGCCCTCTACCACTCAGCTACTTCCAGTCCTTTGTTTAAATTTTCTTTTGAGACAGCATTTCACTATGTTGCTCAGGATAGCCTTGAACTTGCCATCCTCCTGTCTCAGCCTCCAAGTTGCTGGAATTATAGGTTTGTTCCACTATATTTGGCTTCTTTTCACATTTTTACAATGTGGTTACTAGAAACTTTTAAATTATACATGTGGCTTACATATTTCTGATAGATAACAGCACATAAAACTAAGAAACTCCAAACTGGCCTTAACACATTAGTCTTCCCAGCATGGTTGTTGAATGATCTCTTAGAGAGCCAGACATTACCTTCAGATGGCATGGCCCTGACCTACTGTCCTGAAACCTCACTTAATCTGTCTTCCTTAGGGATGCTATCAGATGCTAGGAATTCCACATTTCATTTAAACCTATATATCTGAATGAAAAAGCTTTATAATCCAAAAAGACATGTAGTGATATTATAATTTCAGTTAAAAACAAGATGGGAGATTGTAGAGTTTACTGGAAATTCATTACTTTTTCTGAAATTTCCCTAGAAACACAATTTTTTTTCAATTTCTATGATTTAGAAGAAAATTCCAAAATGGTTCTCTGTAATTAAATATGAAATGAGATTTTGTGGTACTCCATACAAGCACCACTGTAGTTTTTACACAAAATAAACTAGTTTTCTTTGAAAATGCCTTCAGCTGCAATTAAGAAGAAAAAGGATTTGCCCATTAACAAAATCACATATCGTTTTTTAGTTCTTTTGTACTTTTGCCCTGCTGGTAGAGACAGGACACAGGTTTGGGGAGGAGGGGAGGAGGGGAGGAGGGGAGGAAGGGAGGAGGACAGCATGTTCCAGACATGAGTTCTCCCACTAGCTTCTCAAGGAGCGCCCTTGCTCAATTGTCCACACTCATATGGGGAGCACAGAGGCTAGGTAACTCTCAAGATAACTTGGGGAGCAAGAGGCAGAGACAAGAATAAGAATTAAGTATTTCTGCTTCCTCCAGGAGGGCCCCAGCTCTATGATATAAAACCTGAGAAAGACTTATCATTTTCAATCATGTGGAATTAACTGGACAAGACCAACATAATGTCTGCTTTCTGTGTCACAAACATAAGCACAGTGGCCTTAGCAGCAGGGTCCTCTACGGCACAATGCAGAACCAAGATACTTACTTGGGGAACTGGCAGAGACTCGCTTCCTGGTGAGGCTCTCCTGGTTGGCCTTGTCAGACGTTGAAGAGCCCCTTGTCTGGACATGCCTCTTCCCTGGGCTGTCTTCTGGCTCCAGTGATTTCTCCATTCCATGGAAATACTTCATGTGATAGTGCAACAGTTTAGCTTTGCGGAAAAATTTTAAACAGTCCACAACCTTGCATCTAAACTTATGGTCTAGGTCGACAGCTGGCGCATTAGATGTCACAAAACCATCTGTTTTCTTAAAAGTATTTGGTACTGAAAAACAAGCAAAGATTCCATGTGCTTATCCTGGTTATTACAAAACATGCATTAGCATATGGCAATGGAAAGTAAAACTGTGGTATGTGTAATATGCAGTCCGAGACATCAAGCAGACTGCAATTACCTCCCAAATTATTGTTTGCAGAGAATCATAGATAAAAATTGTGATTCATCTTTAGAAACAGGAGGTCAATGTGTTCATTTTAAGTAGCTTTCAAGTTCTCAGGGTTTTACTGACTTTGGGGGGAGAACAAGGGAAATCCTAAAGAAAATCAGGTACTTCAAGCCAACATTGTTGTTTATGAGTTGAACTAGATTAATATTCACCAGTACCCTGTACCCATCTGTGTAGACAGAACTAGGGAACACTCTGCAGAATCTCTTTATGAAACCTAAGGAATTTTACAACCCTGTTTGCATAAGGAAAGTGTAACTGTTCCAAGTGTTTTAGTATTGAGCCTTCAAAATTTCACCACATACTTTGTTTTACAAAGTATTTTGTTGAGTGAAAAGAACCCAGAGAATCCAAAGGAGAAAAAAAAAAAAAAAAGCAACCAAATGAATGGAGCAGGACATGAGGAGAACTTGAAGGACTCATGATCAAATTCAAAGAAATGATAAAAGTTTGACCCTCCAAAACCAAAAAGTTAGAAAGCAACAGTAGAAATGCACCAATAACAAAATATAAATACAGTTGTCACAAGGTTCCCATGTTAGAAACTGTTCATCAAAACTTCCTTCATAATACCCTCATCCCAATAACAGCAATCACCTTAAACTCAAGGAACTCCTCCTCTATAGAGAGGGTCATCCAAGAATATCCTTAATGGACCTTTCTTGGGTGAATGAAATTTTTACTAAAGGCGATGATATAATTTCCACCAAAAGCAGGTAAGCAAGACAAATAAACATCTGGTTAAGTATTTTGATTACTTTTGCAAATTTCATAATAAAATAAAAAAATTTAATCTTAAACTCAATTATAATCTACATTTTAAAAAATCTACATTTCAAAAGTAGGTTTTGATGGGCTGATGTATGTTGTTATATTGTCAATTTAAATTAAACACACACACACACACACACACACACACACACACACCAAAGAAGAATGCCTTAAAATCACTTTCATCCAGGACAAAAGATCAAGACATTTTACCCCTTCATGAACATGAACAAAGTTAAGATCCATAAATTAGCTTGCAGCTTAAAAAATTAAAAGGACTATGAAGTGATATATACTTTTCAGATAAGGAAAGGAATGTCAGAGAAGAAGTTCAAAGCTCAAACTTCTAACATACCCTAAACTGGACAAGACCAACCTAATGGTTTGTTTTTTTGTTTTGTTTTGTTTTTCTTTTGGTAGTACTGGGGATTCAAACCAGGTGCTTAACTGTTGAGCCACATCCCAAGCGCTTTTTGTTTTCTGTTTTGAAACAGGATCTCATTAAATTGCTGAGGCTGGCTTTGAACTCATGATAGTCCTGCCTCAGCCTCCTAAACCACTGAGACTACAGGTATGCACCACCTCACCTGTTCTAAGTGTCTTTTTAAAAAATCAATGATTTGGGCCAGGGTTGTGGCTCAGTGGTAGAGTACCTGCCTAGCATACATGAGGCACCGGGTTTGATCCCTGGCACCACATAAAACTAAAATAAGGGTACATTGTCCATCTACCAACTAAAAAAATATTTAAAAAAAAAAATGTCTTTGGCCAGGTGCTATGGTGCACACCTGTAATCCCACAGCTCAGGAGGCTGAGGCAGGAGGATCAACAGTTCAAAGCCAGCCTCAGCAATTTAGCAAGGCACTAAGCAACTCAGTGAGACCCTGTCTCTAAATAAAATACAAAAAATAGGGCTGGAGGTGTGGCTCAGTGGTCAAGTGCCCTGAGTTCAATCCCTAGTACCCCCCCCCCGCAAAAAAATGAAAAAAAAAAAAAAAACAATGATTTCTCTGTAATTTCCTTCTCTTAGTCATATTAGGTCGAACCACTTAAATCTGCCATTTCTGTAGCACAAAAAAACATTCAATATTAGCTACTCCATATGATTCAACCCTAATAATCCCTTTTCTATATGACAGTCCTCAAAAACCATTGTGGACAACTCCATTTACCCCTTCATGAACATGAACAAAGTTAAGATCCAAAGTCAAAATGCATCAACACTGGGCTGGGGCTGGGCCTCAGTGGTAGAACACTGGCCGGGCACATGTGAGGCACTGGGTTCATCCTCAGCACTAAATAAAAATAAAATAAAAGGTATTGAGTCCATTTACAACTAAAAATAAAAAAAAGTATTTAAAAAAAAATCAACATTGCCTGTAACTATTTGAGGGTGATAGTTTATAATGAAAAAAATAGAACATAAAACACAAGCATGTTTGAATTTAAAAAATAGTTTAGAAGTTAAAAATAGTGAGGAATTTGAACCAATTCCATGAAGAATTATTAAAAACTCTGCAATCTTCTGTAACATCCTGGCCATCTGCATAAGGCAAATACAGCACAGTGGCTACAGGTGTGCATTCTGTAACTGGATGGCCCATTTCAAATCCTGGCTCCTCTATTTACTCCCCTTGCCTCAGTTTCCTCATGTGCAGGTACACATGAGAATGGTAACATCTTCACTGAGTTATGAGAATTAAATAAATTACATGCAAAGAGCCTAGAAAAGTGCCTGGCATATAATAAGTGCTCAATAGTTATTAGCTAATATTACCATACAGTGTTATTTTGGACTTAAGAATAAATGGGCAGACTCCAGAATGGCAATATGTAAATCAATGGTTGTGCAACTGAAGTGATTCTGCAATCTGTATATGGGGTAAAAATGGGAGTTCATATCCCACTTGAATCAAAGTGTGAAATATGATATATCAAGAACTATGTAATGTTTTGAACAACCTACAATAAAAATTAATTAAAAAAAAAAAAAAAAAAGAGAATATAGGGAATGGTCACAGCCAAACTGCTGTATGAGCGTAATATGGTACAATCCACACAGAAATCAATTTGCATGGTCCTAGCAATATTTAAAATGAAAACACACTTTGACCTACAGAATAGTCATGTAAGTATATAAGGAACATGTAACTTTATATTAAAAGAAAACTCATTTTATCATTATTTATAACAGCAAAAGCCAATTTGTGTGTCCTGTAGTATGTCATTTAATAAGAGATGGTTATAAAAAAAAAAAAAAAAAGAATAAATGGGGCTGGAAGCAGTGACATACACCTGTAATCCCAGCGGCTCTGGAGGCTGAGACAGGAGGATCCCAAGTTCAACGCGAGCCTCAGCAATAGCAAGATACTAAGCAACTCAGTGAGACCCTGTCTATAAATAAAATACAAAATAGGGAGGGCTGCGGATGTGGCTCTGTGGTCAAATGCTCCTGAGTTCAGTCCCCACTACCCCCCTCCCCCCCAAAAAAAAGAATAAATGAGAGTTATAAATAGTTTTTCAGGAATTAACCTTCTTATAAGCAGATATTCCCAACACCCTCAGCCTCACTGCATATTCATGCCAAAGGCAGAACAGTACAACAGAAACAGTCCAGCTTTCAATCCTAGCACTAGCCTTTAAATAAATAAACATAAATAAGCATACAAGTTAGACTAATTATCTAAAGGGGAAAATACCATCTATTTCAAAGAGGTGGAGAAAGAGTTACAGACAATGTATGTATTTGGTACAAAGCATGTAATCAATAAATGGAAGTCATTATCACTTTGTACATAAGCATGGAAGGCTTATGTTGTTTCTGGAACATGACTGGAGCGGGTCATGTTTTTGCAATTCTAGAGATTGAACACAGAGTCTTGTGTGTGCTGGGCAAGCATTCTACCACTGAGCAATACTCAAAGTCCAATTTTTTAATAGTCTCATTATAAGAGGTAGGACAGTTCCAAGCATGGCTCACCAAACTCTTTGAATATTGTCTTGTCTCTTAAAAAGATAAAGTGCAGGGACTGGGGTAGCTCAGTGGTAGAGCACCTGCCTAGCATGGGCAAGCCACTGGGTTCAATTCTCAGCACTGCATAAAAATAAATAAAATAAAGGTCCATTGACAACTAAAAATTATTTTTAAAAAATTTTTAAAAAAGATAAAGTGCAGCCAGGTACAGTGGTGCATGCCTATAATTCAGGTACTTGAGAGGCAAAGACAGGAATTGCAAGTTCAAAGCCATTCTCAGCAACCTAGCAAAGTCCTAAGCAATTTAGCAAAAAGGGATTGGGATGTGGCTCAGTGGTTAAGCATCCTGAGGTTCAATCGCTGGTTCCCCCCACAAAAAAAAAATTCATTTTCACTTTTCCCAGTTTCATGAAGCAATATACCAGAAATTATACTTATCCCTAATAAACTTCATCTGATAATTTTAGTCTAAAAATTTTCTAACTTGTTTCTGTAAATCTATTTTTTTGTTTTTGGTTTTTCTTTCCTTTTTTTCTCTTTTTTTGATACTGGGGATTCAACCTAGGAGCACCTTATCCCTGAGTTATATCCCTTGTCCTTTTTAATTTTTTTATTTTGAGATAGTTTCTTGCTAAGTTTCTGAGAGTCTCACTAAATAGCTGAAGGTCTCAATAAATTGCTCAGGTTGGCCACAATCTTCTTGCCTCAGTCCCCTGAATCGGTGGACTACAAGCATCTGCCACTGTGCAATGCCAATCAACCTATGTATTCTTCTTTTTTTTTTCTCCTTTGGATTAAACCCAATGGTGCTTAACCACTTAGCCACATCCTCAGCACCCCCCCCTTTTTTTTAAATATTTCTTTACTTGCAAATGGACACAATGACTTTTTATTTATTTATTTATATGTGGTACTGAGGATCGAACCCAGTGCCTCACATACAGTAGGTGAGCACTCTACCACTGAGCTACAACCCCAGCTCCTTCTCAGCCCTTTTTTGTTTTTTATTTAGAAACAGGGTCACTCTGAGTTGCTTAGGGCCTTACTGAGCTGCTGAGGTTGGCCCTGAACTCACAATCCTCCTGCCTCAGCCTCCCAAGGGCTGGGATTATAGGCATGAGGCACCTGGCTTCAACCTATGTATTCTTTATCAAAGTTGTTGAAAAGGGTTAGGAATTTAGCTCACTGCCAGAGCACTTGCCTAGCACACACAAGGCCCTGAGTTTGGTCCTTGGTGAGCTTGGAGGGGCGGGGGGATCCAAATCCCAGTTGAAAAAGATGTTCAGCTTAGCACAGTGGCATACACCTGCAATTCCAGGGGCTTACACCTGCAGTCCCAGAGTTCAAAGGCAGCCTCAGCAATGACGAGGTTCTAAGCAACTCAGAGAGACCCTGTCTCTAAATATAATACAAAATCGGGCAGGGCATGTGGCCCAGTGGCCGAGTGCTCCTGAGTTCAATACCAAGTGCAAACAAAAAAAAAATATAAATTATGAGTAATCCCAGCCAGTGGGGATATAGCTACAGCATAATCTGTAAAATTCAAACATCTAATTGCCCCACTTTATTAATCGGTCAATGAGGTAGTAATGGTAATTAAGCAAAACAAAAGGAATAGGAAAATGATATAACTATCAAAAATATTTTCCACCAGGCACAGTGGTGCAGACTTCTAATCCCAGCAATTTGGGAGGCTGAGGAAGGAGGATTGCTAATTTGCAGCCAGCCTCAGCAACTTAGTGAGACCATCTCGAAATAAAAAAATAAACAAGCCGGGGATGTGGCTCAGTGATTAAATACCCCTAGGTTCAACCCCCAGTACGCATCAAAAAAAGGTTACAAATGAAAAGAATAGACTATATACAGTATTACTATGTAAAAGAAAACTCAAAACAAGAGCTTAAATTATAAGAATTTAAACAATGGAAATCTTGGTTATGGGATGACAAATCTTTTTTAAAAAGTAAGGTTTCTTTGTACTTTTTCATTTTTAAAAAATTTTTAATTTTTTTAGTTGCTTTATTCATTTATTTATACATGCTGATTATCAAACCCAGGTTGCACTACTCTGCCTAACCTCTTCTGCATGTTTAACAGAGTAACACACGTGAGGCAAGTGCCCTGCTACTGAGCCACAACCCCAGCCCATTTTTCCATATATTATATTTCTAATATAATAATCATATAATTTTCATAGTACAAAGAACCACCATTTCCGTTATATTACTATATTTTGCTTCTCCCCAGAACAGTGCTCCTCTGAGCAGAAAAACATGGTGATGAAAACATGGTCAGGAAACCAGGAGAGGGACTGGGGGCACAGTTCAGTGATGGAGAATATACTCAGCATGTGCAACTCCCTAGGTTCAATCCCCAGCATCCAGTAGCCTGTGGAACCAGTCTACCAAATCCCAAGTCTGACACACAGCAGGTATTCCCCAATGAGAAGAGAGTTCATTTGGAACTCTCACCAGCTTAGAGTCTGTCACTGATGGCATCAGCTAAGTTGACATCATCCATTCCTTGGACAGTATGGTCCTTGTAAAGATGGGAGCAGTTACTAAGAGACAGAGGACAAAAGATTCATAAATTAAGTCTTCAAGGGAGTCTGGTTCAAAGCAAGGGGTAACAGAATTTTTTTGAAGTAAAGGATAAACTCCTAAAACCAATTTATTCCCATTTCAGAAAGTAGTATGGAACTCTTTATTTCCAAATAGTTACTTGTATTACCATTTAGATGCTCTGTGCTCTTCTGCATGTTCTTTTTGTTTGTTTCATTTTCAGTTTTTGATGCTGAGGACTGAACCCAGGTGTGCTTACTGAGCCACATGCCCAGCCCTTTTTAATCTATTTTTTATTTTGAGACAGGGCCTCAAACTTGTGATCCTCTTGCCATAGCCTTATAAGTTTGCTGGGATTATAGGCTGCACTGCTCTCCTAACCTCTTCTGCATGTTTAACAGATTTTTGTTGGGATGAAACAAGAGAGCACAGAGCTCTCTCCTGGACATCAAAATTCCAGGCTCAAAATACCAAGAGTCACCCTTTGTTTTCACAGCTCCTAAATTCCTACTATACACTGGTAAGTGGAGAGAAAAATGGTCCACAGATTTAGCTTTTAATAAAGATAACTCTAAGGAATGTCTTTTTTTTTTTTTTCCTGGAGAAATGAGTAATAGACTCTAAGATGAATCTAATAATCCTCACCTCTTTTCATATTTCCATGTAATTCCCTTACCCAACTAAATTATGGGCCGCACCCCATAACTTCTAATAGAATACGACAAAAGTGACAGTATGTCACTTACATAATTATGTTTAAAAAGATTATAATATCTGCCTTACTAGTAGACATTCTCCTTTGCTGGCTTAAGGAAACAAGTTAGGTTGTCAGCTGCTCTACGGAGAGGAACCCAAGGTAAGATCTGAAAGTGTACCCAGCAAAAAAACTGAGGCCCTTGGTCTGCCAGTCTACAAGGAAGTGAATGCTGCCAACAACCATACAAGTCCAGATCCTTCCCCCAGAGTAGGTTTCCAGGTAAGGATGCAGCAAAAGTCAACCCTTTGATAAAGTGCATAGGACCATGCTGCTATAGAAATTGTTTTAGTCCACTATGTATATAGTAATAAATGTTACACAGTAATAGATAATAATGAGATCAGCAGCCCACTCATTTTCTATATATCTGAGTGATTCTTCATACTCTTTCTTTTATAATAGCATACATTATACTTAAAACAAAAATAAAAGCTTTAAAATATGCTTTCTGTAAAAGTCCTGCCTAATCCTTTTATTGAATGCCCACTGCCATTAATTATCTCAGAACTTCACAATTAGATGGCTTATGATGGTATCAGTTTGGCCATATTCCTTGTCCACGTCAACCTAATTGTCATTCTGCTCTCAATCTCATCTATTATCATTTCAAAGTAATGTCTCAGTTCCTACACAGCCAACTACTGGCCACAGTGACTGCTTCATACTCTCATAGCTCATACCTCACTTGTCCTATGTCCTCTCCCTGCCATTTCTCCCTGGCTCAGCCAGTCTTCACTTCCATCCAGACCCAGCTCACTCCACAAACAGGAAAGCGTCCAGATGGCCCTGGCTCTCAAAGACCACATGCCATTCACTCCTGGCACAAATGACTATCTGCTGGGCTTCATCATTAGCACTTAGCATCTGCTCCTGGATCCTGCTATCTGTTGCTTCTCCAGCCAGAGGAAAAGAGCCACTTCTCATTATCTTGTGGTGCCTCAGCACCAGGCCACATATATTTTTTTTTCTTGTCAGCAATGACACCACATGGCCTAGCAGATTAATACCTTTTGGCAAATACCTCAAATATTATAATGACGAACATATTTTTCAAGTCTGCAAAGAAATAATTTTCTTAGCTCCAAAGCGACAAAAAAAAAAAAAAAAAAAAATCAAAGGAAAACACAAGCAGATTTAAATATTCATAAGCCTGATCATATGCTCAGAATAGAAAATTAATCAAAATTTCCACAAGTGGAGGACCAGTTAAACAAATTACAGCAACTCTGCATTATGTGAAAAAAAAAATTGGGGGGGGGCGGGTGGTGGTCACTGAGGTTGAATCCAGGGGCATTTTACCACTGAATTAAATCCTTACTTCTTTTTGTTTTCTATTTTGAGACAGGTCTTGCTAAGTTTCTGAGGATCATGTTAAATTGCTGAGGCCTCAAACTTATCATCCTACTGCCTCAGTCTCCGAGTTGCTGGAATAATAGGCATGCTCAACCACACCTAACCTGTATTATGGAATCTAACGAACCCTTTAAAAATAGATAGATAGATAGATAGATAGATAGATAGATAGATAGAAGTGGTCTGTATCAACTGATACAATAACCAAGGTATATTAATAAGTGAAAACAGAAGTTACCAGTATATACAGAATGACCCATTTATGATTATAGGTGAATAAACAAAAATAAGATCCTTGTACAGTGAATCTCAACTCAAGTACATCCACAAGATTGGGATCCTAATTAGAATAAGATATATTCCATGCTTGAATAATTATCTCAAAACAGATTTTACTGTCATATATAACTGAAAAAAACCAATAAAATTTTTAAAAAAAACATAATCTTCCAATTCACCAAAAAATAAAATAAAATAAAAATGCACTGAAGCACAATGGAGTCATGTACACCTATAATCCCAGTTATTGGGGAGACTGAGGAAGGAGGATCACAAGTTTGAGGCTAGCTTCAGCAATTTAGTGAGAGTCTATCTCAAAATTTAAAATAGGCTGGGATGTAGCTCAGCAGTACAGTGCCCCTAGATTCAATCCCTAGTACTAAAAAGTAGAAAAAAAGAGAAGGCACTGGAAAGAAAGCAGAAGAGAAATTAAACTACCAACAGTAGTTACTTTTGGAGACGGGTTCAGGAAAATAGGGTAGTTGGTAAAGAATTTCTACATTTTCTCTGCATATTCCAGGAGCAATGAACAAACCTTACACCCAGATAACCTGGGTTCTTAAATACTATTCTCCACTGAAAGTAATCAGAACTTCTGAGAGAATAGGGTAAATGCAAGTCAGGTAAGTATAAGATAAACTTGGAACATATTAATATGCCAGAAAATAAGGAAGTGCTCAAAGAATGACAAAAGAAATAGAAACACATTTGAAGGGCTCCCACTGGCCAAATCCGGAACCAAATAGATATCTTAAAAAATAATAATAGGAGGGAGGGTGGAAGGGAAAAAAAATAAAAATAAAATAATGATAGGAACAGATTATAACCCATAAAACAAAAGAATCAATGAGCCCGTGCAGACCTAAATAAGGAGAGAAAAAATGGAAAAAGAAAGGAAAGTTCCTTAGTATGACAGAATATAACTTAATAAACATAGAAGAAATGACGAGAGGCAGAAATCACCATTTAACAACCTCCTGAGTGGGCTGGGGATGTGGCTCAAGCGGAAGCGTGCTCGCCTGGCATGCATGCGGCCAGGGTTCGATCCTCAGTACCACATACAAACAAAGATGTTGTGTCTGCCAATAACAAAAAAAAAATGAATAATAAAATTCTCTCTCTCTCTCCTCTCTCTCTCAAAAAAAAAAAAAAAAACAACCACCTGAGTAACAACTTCTTCAAGCAAGAAATATCAGTGGATATAAAAATAGTGGCTGAAAGTTTGGTAAAGAAACAAGATATTTACTTACACTTAAGTATCTTCTCACAAGAAATTTATTATAAAGGGGAAAATAAGAGTTTTATAGTGGAAAACTTAAATCAGATGATACTATAATCAAAGTTTACGCGTATATGTGTATCCATATATATCCATACCCTTTTCAAGTGAATTCTGTCAGGATGCCATATCTATTTGTATCTTTTACTGGTGTCTCTGTGTGTTTGTATACACATATGGATATATATTCATATATGTACATATATATAAAATGTACATGTATTAAAAATGTGTGCATATATGTATAAAATATGTGTTCATGTGTATATAGGTGAGTAGATGTCTATATCTCCAAATTCTATGTAAATATCCATATGTACACTAAATGTATACCACATATACTATACACACACACACACAGTGTGTGTGTGTGCATGTGTATGTGCACGCACGCATGTATAGACTTATACTTAAGAAAATATTTTGAGGGGCTGGGGTTGTGGCTCAGTGGTAGAGTGCTCGCCTAGGATGCGTGAGGTCCTGGGTTCAATCCTTAGCACCACATAAATAAATAAATAAATAAAATAAAGGTTTAAAAAAAGAAAATACTTTGAGCTAGGTGTGATGGCACATGCCTGTAATCCCAGTGGCTCAGGAGGCTGAGGCAGGAAGATTGCAAGTTCTAAGTTAGCCTTAGCAAAAGTAAGACGCTAAACAACTCAGTGAGACCCCTGTCTATAAAAAAAAAAATTAAAAATAGGGCTGGGAATGTGGCTCAGTAGTCAAGTGCCCTTGAGTTCAATCCCCAGTACCCCACTGCAAAAATAAAGAAGAAAGAAAAACAAAAATACTTTTGAGGTCACAAAATAGATGGATGGAAGGAAAGCAATCCTACAACCCACAGTTCTGGTGAACATTTCAATGCTCTCCCCAAGAATGCATTTGGTCCCCACCTAAAAATAAAATAAAATTCACTAAGCATTCATTCCACAAGATGGCAGAGCTGCCCCATGTGTCAGAGCTGGGTTTGGAGCAGCCAGCAGCCTCTCTGCAGCTCTGGAGTAGATGTGTTGCCTCCACCAGCTCCTCCTCCGGCTGCGCAAAAGCCTCCTTCAACCAATTTCTCAGCAAGTGACTCCATCTCAGTTTGAAAACACCAATGTTTTAGCAGCAGCTTGGGGCAGTGACTAAGGTCCCTGGGATGTTCTAGTAAAGATCCCGACCCACTTCCTACTCACTTACATAATACATTCCTGGTAAATGATTCTCAGCAACAGCCTCTCTACAGCAATCTTTCTGGATCCTCCTCTATTTACCACCAAGCTCTTCTTCCACAAGAAACATCATTCATCTCCTAAATCAATACATTTCCCCTTCAAATTAAAGAATTCTGAAGATGCCAGCCTGTCCTGAAGTACACTACATAATGTGCAGCACACACTACCTTTCAAACCTAGCTGCCCTCTCTGCTTCCCGGTCTAAATGTACACACTGCTGCATCAAGCACTCATGGGATTACATGTGTAAAGTCTCTAAAGGCAGCAACTCCACTTGATGTACATACCACCCATCAGATGGAATGAGACACACGGACAGAAGATAGGAATCAGAGGGTTAGCATTACCAATCAGTGGAAAGTGTGCAACTCTGGCTAGGTCATTCCTTTTTGCCACATATTAGGCTCTTTGTCTATAAAACAAGGAGAAGCCAGGTGCAGTGACGCATGCCTATGATCCCAGCGGCTGGGGAGGCTAAGGCAGGCGGATTTCGAGTTCAAAGCCAGGCTCAGCAAAAGAGAGGCACTAAGCAACTTAGTGAAACCCTGTCTCAAAATAGGGCTGGGGATGGGGCTCAGTGGTTGAGTGCCCCCGAGTTCAAGCCCCAGTACCAAAAAAAAAAAAGATTGAACTAAAACAGGGAGAATTAATTAACAGTGAAAACTTAGAAATAACTTGAATGACTTAAAGCAGAGACTAGTTACATAAACTATAGAACAACCATATAATGAAATAAATCATGTCACTGTGAAAAAAGATAGAAACTGACATGGGAAATACTGTATATGAAAATGGCAAGCCACTGAATAATATAATAATATGATCCCATTATTCTTTTCTTTTAAAAAGCCATGTGTTATGAATGGTTTAAATGCAGACTATATCTAAAAGGATGGAACCAAACACCAACTAGTAACATGTTTTCTTCAAGAAAACAGGGCAATAACTGGGTCTATGGCACATGCTAGTAATCCCAACAACTGCTGAGGCAGGATGATCATGAGTTCAAGGACATCTGGGCAATTCATCAAGGCCCTGTCTCAAAATAACAACTGGGAGGCTGAGGCTGTAGCTCAGTGGTAGAGCACTTGCCTATCACAGGGTGAGGCACTAGATTTGATTCTCAGCACCACATTAAAAAATAAATAAAGTTATAAAAAATATATATTAAAAAAATAAAAAATAAAAACTGGGGATGTAGCTTAGTGGTAGAGTAGCCCTGGGTTCAATTTTCCGTACCATAATATGTGAAGAGATAAATAAATAAGTGAGACTATATATGGGAGATATTTTCACTCTCTTTTGATTTGTTTTAATTTTTCCTTGCATATATTGAAATTTATAGAAGGAAAAAGAAAAATTAGTTGTTTTAATAGGGGTCTAACTGCCTTAAGTCAGAGACTACAACTTGTGAAAATTTATTAAAAATAAGTATGCAGGGGCTGGGTGGTAGCGCACTTGCCTTGCACGTGTGGGGCACTGGGTTCGATCCTCAGCACCACATAAATAAATAACATAATAAAATAAAGGTATTGTGTCCATCTACAACTAAAAAAAAATTAAAAAAAAAAAACACAAGTATGCAGAGCTGGGGTTGTGACTCAGTGGTAGAGCGCTTGCCCCACATGTGTGAAGCCCTGGGTTCAAGATTCAGCACCACATATAAACAAATAAATAATTAAGGTCCATCAATAACTAATAAAAAGATTTTTTAAAAAATAGAAATTGGTCTTCCTGAATGAATATTTGCCTAAGAAAAATCAAATTGCATTTAATAATCAACATTAAGCAGAATCTTCCATTGTTTTCTCCTGGTAATTCAAAACAGATGAACATATCTGAATTCCGTGGCACATCCCAGTTACCGAGGAGGCTAAGCCACAAGGATAACAAGTTCAAGGCCATTCTCAGCAACTTAGTGAGACCCCATCTCCAAAATAAAGGTCGGGGGAGCGTGGCAGGAAGGCACTGGGGATGTGGCTCAGTGAACCCCTGGATTCAATCTCCAGTGCAGGGAAAAAGATGAGCATACTAAGCCAACATGCACCATAGGATGATTTTTTGTTCATGCATTATTATATTTCTCAGTGAAGAACATCAATGAATAACTGTGATTTAGCCTTAGAAAACATACTAAAATCCTTTTTTGCAATAATTTTCAAAATATTCTCTATTTAATATTTGATATATTTTTTAAAACTGCCAATCCAACAGAATACTTGGGAAAAAATTACTACACCAATAATTAGGATGTACTTTAAACTCCATTTGGAAAAAGAGTTGCAATATTATGACAGATCTAGAAACAATGAAGCTGGTTAAAATCAACCAATAGGGCTGGGGATGTGGCTCAAGCAGTAGCGTGCTCGCCTGGTATGCGTGCAGCCCGGGTTCGATCCTCAGCACCACATACAAACAAAGATGTTGTGTTCGCCAATAACTAAAAAATAAATATTAAAAAAAAAAATCAACCAATAATGTTGTTCATCATTTATCAACTATCAGTATCCAGGAAAATCCTTTCTTAAAAGTAAGTGTCTTAGGCTGCAGTTGTTGTTCAGTGGTAGAGAGCTTGCCTAGCATGTGTGAGGCACTGGGTTCGATTCTCAGCACTGCATATAAATAAAGAAAGAAAAATAAAGATCCATCAACAACTAAAAACTATTTAAAAAAAAAAAAAAGGAAGTGTCTCACTGGCATAGGCCTGAAATCCCAGAAACTCAGGAGGTGAAGGCAGGAGGATTTCAAGTTCAAGGCCAGCTTCAGCAACTTAGCAAGGCCCTAAGCAACTTAGCAAAACCCTGTCTCAAAACAAAAAAATAAAAAGGGCTAGGGATGTGACTCAGTGGTTTAAAGTCCTGAGCTCAATCCTCATATCAAAAATAAAGGAAAGACAAATCTACTAATAAAGAGCCAAGAAATGCTATAAAAATAAGTCTGAACAATAAGCCTACACATGTCTCAATTACACTTAAAAATAATAAATCTTATTTGCTCTCCTATGTAAATGCACAAGGGGGAAAAAAACTTGAACAAAGTACAAGAATAAAACAGAGGACATCTTTCACTTTTAATCTGAGTACCTCTATACTGTTTGTTGCCAATAGCATATATTATTTGTATATTTTTGTGTGTGTGTTTGTTGGACTGAGGACAGAACCCAGGAGCACTTTACCACTAAGCTACCTCTCCAGATTTTTTTACTTTTAATTTTGAGTCAAGGTCTCACTAAGTTGCCAAGGCAAGCCTCAAATCATTCTGCCTCACCCTCCCAAGTTGCTGTGATTACAAGTATATGCCATAGAACTGTTTTTAGAAAAAGGAAATAAGGGTCCAGGATAGCTCAAGAATTAATATTCTTGCCTTGCATACAGGAGGCCTTTGATTCAATCACTCAGGCAAGAATATTAATTAATTTTCTAAAAATATTTTTTTAGTTGTCAATGGACCTTTACTTTATATATATTTGTTTGCAGTACTGAGGTGGAACCCAGTGCCTCACATATACTAGGCAAGTGCACTACCGCTGAGCCACAGCAACAGCCACAGTCCCTAATTAATCTTTTTTAAAATAAAGTACACATATATACAAAAAAAAGGAGATTATATGCTTTTCCCTTTTTAGGATAAAGACTGTTATTTATTTGAGGTTCAACCATCCTGGGTTCTGACCATTTGCCACAAACGTAACATTATTAAAATTAAAAGTATGCATTATCAATTACATTCAAATGCCCATCAGTATAAAAAACAATCACTATGTGAGAGAAAAAAAATTCCTGTATGATATAAAGGTATAACATTTCCTAAGGCTGTGTATTAATACAAGGTGGAGGTTTCTCTTTTATTAATGGTGAAATAGCTCATATTGGAACAACTCTTCTATATATAATCATTATAAACTCTGGAAAAGGCACTGGGGAACACCAAAAAAATGGCAAAAACAAAATAGGAGTCAGACATTTGGGATAATGGAAGGGCACTAGATCAGTTGCCCATTTTTTATCTTTTTGCCCCAATTCAAACTACAGTCAATAGCATCAGGTAGCTACAATTCCCATAGAAACTTTCAGTCTTGGTGGTTAAAAAAGCAATACAAAGTTCAGTGCAGCTACAACTTCTTCGAGGGGTGGGAAGAATCCATTAGAAAAAAGAAAATCACAAGCAGGTGGCCCCAATTTCTGTAATATAAACTTTGCCTATGTCTCTCATTTCTAAAAATATAAAGAGTTACAAACTGGATGGGGTTGTGGCTCAGAGGTAGAGAGCTCGCCTAGCATGCATGAGGCACTGGGTTTGATCCTAAGCACCACATAAAGTAAAATAAAGACATTATGTCCACCTATAACTAAATAAATAAAATGTTAAAAAAAAGTTATGGATTTCTTTAAAAAAATAAATAAATAAAAATAAAGAGTTACAAACAGTTGAACAAAGACCTGAACAGAGACTTCATCTGCTGCCCATTACAGAGAAAAAGAATTTGGACTTTTAGTTCAACCAAGTTAACTGCCATTTAAAAAATAAAGAACTCAGTACTCCTTAGAGGAACAAACATAATACCAACTCCACAACATGTCCAGAATACAATCCAAAATATCAGGCAAATAAACAAAGGCAAAATATGGCCCATAGTCAAAAGAAAAGTCATTTGATAGGTATTAACCCCAAGAAAATCTAGGTGTCGAATTTGACAGACAAAGACTTCAAAACAGCTATTAAAACTTTGCTCATAATGAATAAACACAATGGAAATCTCAGCAGAGAAGTTGGATCTAAGAAAATATAAGTTCTAGCAGTTAAAAAAAAATATTCAGTGGATGGGCTTAACAACAGATTAGAAAGAAGAAAAGGAATTGCAAAATAGAGGGAAATAATTACTCAACCTCTAACACAAGATAGACTTGAAAAACCAAAGAGTAGGTAGAGATTCAGTAACCTATGAAATAATATCAAAATCTGACAAAGCTGGGCATGGTGGCACATGCTTGTACTCCCAACAATTTGGGAGGTCAAGGAAAAAGGACCAGAAGTTCAAAGTGAGTCTTAGAAACTTAGTGAGACCCTCAGCAACTTGGCAAGATTCTGTCTCAAAATGAAAAATAAAAAGAATTGAGGATGTAGCTCAATGGTAGTGTTCCTGGGTTTAATTCTGGCCCTACCACCGCAAAAAAAAATATATATATATGTATATATATACATATATACACACACACACACATATACATATACACATACATAGATATACGTCATACATACATACACATAGACATAACTGTTTTAGATCAAAACTTATAATATTGCATTGAGAATTCTATAGCATATGTAAATACAATTCATGGAACTAGAACAAAAAGGGAAGTTAATAGAACCACACAAAAATCTAAATAGAGCAATTCAATATTCACTCTAAACTGTGAAAAGTTAGGGATATATATATCAGAATCCCTAGAGTACAAGGAAGGACGGAGGGAAGAAAAGAAGAGAAGGAAGTAGGGAGGGGCAACATATCAAAAGTCTACAGGATGCAGCTTAAGTAGTACTTCCTGATAAATTGATAATTTTAAACTCTTGGGCTGGGGTTGTAGCTCAGTGGTAGAGTACTTGCCTTGCATGTGTGAGGAACTGGGTTCGATCCTCAGCACCACATGAAAACAAATAAATAAAGATATTGTGTTCATCTACAACTAATATATACTATAATTATTATATATATATATATTATATATATATATATATATATATATTAAAAAAAAAACAAAACTCTTTACTAGAAAGGATGAACAAAACCTAAAATCACTGAGCTAAGGTTTGCAAAGGACTGAAAGAAAACAAAAATCAAAACAGAAATTAAATTTTTTAAAAGAAAAACAATAGAGAAAAATTAAAACAAAAGGTTAGTTCTTGGGAAACTCCCTCTCTTGTCCTGTGGGAATTCTGTCTCTTTTCTTCTTGCTTGACTAAATCCTACTTTTATACTCAAAAAAGTTCTTTGAAACTATTAACAAAATTGACAAATTTCTAGCCATGCTAATCAAGAAGAGAGGGAATACAGATTACCAAAATCAGTAATGAAAGGGTTAGAGCATTAAAATAAAAATATTATTAATAAACAATGATAAAAACATCATTAGAAAAGTTTTTTTGTTGCTTTTTTGTTTGTTTGTTTGTTTGTTTTAAGTTCACAAAGCACAAGCAAAACTATATGTAAAAAGAAGATTGAGTTAACTCTAAATATGAACCTTCCACAGTTGAAATCTCTTGTAACTCAGCAAGGGGCGATGTTGGTTCTGTTTTCATAGTGTTTTCTCCCATTGAGTTGCAATTCAATTCCAGGCCTACAGCCCCCAATCCATCCCCAAAGGAGTGGCAAGTTAGTGCAGATGAGACCGAGCCAGCTTCCAAAGGAGATTTCAACTGACCTAGAAGAAAACAAAGAAAGCACTTGAGATATATTTTACACACACACACACACACACACACACACACACACACACACACATATCATCAATCAATCAATCTAAAAACCAAAAGTCCCATAACAGACTAAGAAAGCCACGGACTTGGAGAAACCCCATTAATCTCACAACATATAAGAGTGGCATGGAGGCTGGGGGTGGTAGAGTGCTTGCCTAGAATGCATGAGGCACTGGGTTCGATCCCCAGAACCACATAAAAATAAACAAATAAAATAAAGGTATTGTCTCCATAGACATCTAAAAAATAAAAAAATAAAATAAAAAATTTTTAAAAAGCGGCGCATGCCTATAATCCAAGCAGCTCTGGAGGATGCAGGAGGACAGGCTGCAGGACTTTTTGAGTTCAAAGCCAGCCTCAGCAATTTTGTGAAGCCCCAAGCAACTTAGTTAGTGAGACCCTATCTCCAAAAAAAAAAAAAAAAATACATTCACAAGTCCCCACACATACAGCCAAGGCTGTAAGCATTTCAAGAATGAGGCTAGGGGCTTGGGGACATAGCTCAGTTGGTAGAATACTTGTCTCACATGCACAAGGCCCTGGGTTCAATCCCCAGCAACACACATATACACATACAAAAAAAGAGGCTACAGTGAAAGGAGAAATACTGGAAATGTCAACAAAAGGCAGAGGCGTGGAGTGAGATGGCACCAGAAAGACAGAGGCAGGGCTCTTCTAGTACTGTATTCCAACCCAGCAGGAAATAATATAAAAACACAACTAAGCACAAATGCATCCAGAAAGCTTGTCTACTGAATGAATAATCAATGAAGAACCATATGAGAATACTGCAGCTCATTTAATAATTTGATTTTAAGACAATCTAACACTTATGGAAGCTAGAGATGGTTCTTACTAGAAAAGCACCAAGTTGGCAAAACAATTTCAAAACAGTCTCTGACTCACCTTCTTCAGGTTCCTTGGTACTAGATGACTTGTCTTGTGAAGGATCCGTATCGACTTTATCAGCCAAATCTGGTACAACCAAGTTAGGATTTAGGATCTCATGGGTCCCGTTAGTGGACAGCCTGGAAGAACGTCTCCTGGACAAGTCTTTGTCAGCGTTTTCGGAACAGTTTTTTGACTTTTCCTGGGCTATAAACCATTAAGAGAATTGGAATCCAAAGAGCAACAGGAATACATAATTGTTACTACAGATTTCTGGGTTAGGTGCCTCCGTAAAGAATTATAAGAGATACTTCTGGAATGTTAAATTATTAACCTTTCCCTATAGTTTAAAGCAAAAGCAAAGTCTCTGCCAGTATAGATTTTATTTTGTTAAGAATTAAAAGAGTGTAGGGGCTGGGGTTGTTGCTCAGTGGTAGAGCATGTGTAAGGCCCCGGGTTCGATCCTCAGCACCACATACAAACAAACAAGTAAATAAAAAGCCCTTTGACAACTAAAAAACAAAAATTGAAAAAAAAAAAAAAAAGAATTAAGCGTCTGAAAATATGTGCCAAATCATGTCCCAGTCTTGACAATTAAGTTCTATTTTGGAGCTTCCCAAATGAAAGTCTATAATGTTAACTTCCAAAGTCAACTGAAGTTTTGTTTATTTGTTTGAGTGGCAGGTTACTGAGAATTAAAACCCAGGGCTTCACATGCTAGGCAATTGAGTTTTATTTAGAGGCATCACAAATTCTTTAACAGGGTATTTTTCTAACCAATAAATAGTATTTTTAAAAGTTTCACTTAGGATATAAAGTCCATACCTTCCTAAGCCTTTAAATTTCTAGAGGAATCCAAATCAAATGTAGTTTATAGAAATGGATATGACACCACTGAACCCAACACTAATACAATTTTGTGTTTCTTCTAAGCAAAAACTCCAGTTTCAACTACAGCCCATTCACATTAATTCATGCAATCAAGGACAATCTTTTTAGGGGGGAAGGGTAAGGGGACTGAATCCAAGGATGCTTTACCACTAAGCTATATCCCCAGCTCTTTTTACATTTTATTTTGAGACAGAGTTTATGTTGCTTAGAGACTTGCTAAGTTGCCCAGACTGGCCATGAACTTGCAATTCTCCTGCTTCAGACTTCTGAGTCAGTGGGATTACAGGTGTATGTTACCATGCAGCACAGGAACAATCATTAGAGCCTATAAGGCATAGAAGACAGGATGGACCTAGAGGAGGCTGACCCAAATAATGCCCAATTCTAGCCACACATACACAAACTGGAGACTCACATGAGTTTTTATCAAGTCGAGGACGTTTTAATGGGATATCACTTCCTTTTGATATTTTCCGTCTTCTCAATTCCAATGTTATTGGTTGCAAAGTCTGAGAATTTGAATCCACAGCTATGATGTATACAGAACCATACAAAAAAGATATGTAATTTCTCAGTGTCCAAACTTGCATTTTATATAAAAATTACTTAACATATGAAGACATCCTTGCATTATAAATAAACCCTCAAAAGGGGCATTTTTTCTAAGGCACAAGAAAAAACAGTGAAATAAATGAGAAATTACTACCTCTGGGACATGCTGACTGACACTCTGCAGATTGATATCCTAAATCTCTTTTTGTACTCTCTCTTATGACCCAGCTTTCTTAAAACCCTCTTCTTAGAACACCACAGTGCAACATGACTGCTTTTTACCTGAAGTTGCATGAGCAACAGAAAAGTCATTTTTGTCACTATTAAATCATCTCTTCAAAATTGTATCTACTGAGAAAAAGGTGGGGAGATCTGACTTTTCCAATATTCTCCTTAAATCCATCATGCATGCTAATTCCTAAAATGTATATCTAGAGTTTAATTACTGTCTTTAATTTCTTCTTGCTGAATTTGTTATCATTAGTTTTAGTTTTGAAGGTTAAAAAGAATGCCAACATTTATATTCTTTAAAAAAAAAAAAAAAAAATCCCAGGCAAATCTCAGAAGAGCACGCTTTTGACAGTCAATGTTGCAGGAAGCTCTCACAGAATTCAGTAGTGCAGACACAAAGCCCTCAAAGATTGCTAGCTATTTTTAAGCCTAAAATTTACGAAACTCTCCCCGAATCTGAAAAAAAAAAAAAAAAATGAGAATCCAAAAGGCAGACAGAAGGAAAAAAGAAACTGGGGAGCTTTTGACAGGAAGGCAGAGCTAAAGTGGGTAAGGAAGAGTGAGAGAGAAAGGGGAAGAGATAGGAAGGCAAGTAAATGGTAAGAGAAGGAAAAGGAATGAAGAGAAGAAGAAATGGAGAGAGAAAAAACTCATCTAAGTCCAATATCTGCACATCTGCCATGTCAAATGGCTGAACACAAACAGGGCTGAGCTCCGAGGCCACCCTCATTCTTGGCTCTTCCTGTGTTCAGACTTCCCAACATGCCAACATTCTGCTGTTCCAAGTGGTAAGAACTTGGATCACACACATTCCAAGTTAAAAACAAATACAAGTAACCCTCTCAAAATAGCTCAGAATCTATTCCCAATCAATTCTATACAAGCTAGGGAACCCAAGGCTCTACCAAATCAATGAAAACTTATTCCAAGCAATTTCGTTAAGGGGATTTGAACTATGTATGAGATATTTGGCAAGTCGCCTTCTTTTTGTACTGGGGATTGAACCGAAGAATACTTTTTACCACTGAGTCCTTTTTTTTTTTTTTTTTGGTGCTAGGGATTGAATGGGCTCTTTATCACTGAATTACATTCCCAGTCCTTTTTATTTTTATTTTGAGACAGGATCTCACTAAGTTACTGAGGCTGACCTTGATAAGGTTTCATTAAGTTGCTGAGGCTGGTCTCAAACTTTTGATCCTTCTCTTCTTTCTGCCTCAGCCTCCTGAGTAGCTAGGATTACACCACGCCCAGCAAGCCTTTTTCCTTTTGATACCTTACAGAAATGAGAACTGACCATACAAAACTTGAGTATTGTTAACAATTCACATTGCCAAGAAGATGTGGAGAACAACATTTTTACACTGTTGGTAGGGTTGTGAGTTAGCATAATCACTATGGAAATCAGTGTCGAAGTTCCTCAAAAGACTAGTAATGGAACCACCACCATATGACCCAGGTATACTACTCCTCAGTATTTATCCTAAAGAATTAAAAGTCATCATACTATAGTTATATATATATATATATATATATAAATAAATGTTTACAGCAACACGATTCACAATAGCCAAACTATGGAACCAGCCTAGTTGTCTGTCAATGGATGGATGGATAAAGAAAATGTGGTATATACACAATGGATTTTACTGAGCCACAATAAAACTATGACACTTGCAGGAAAATGGATGGAACTTGACAACATTATGTTAAATGAAATAAACCAAACTCAGAAAGCCAAAGGTCATATGTTTTCTCTCATATGTGGAGGCTAAAGAGGAAAAAGGAAAAGAAAGGTATGTGTGTATTGGGGTGGGGGAGTGTATTTCTTATGAAAATCTCCCAGAAGGCTGTCTAGAAAGCAACTATATTTAAGGACAGTACTGACCTATAGAAGTACAATGAAAGCCAGAAATAGAAGCCACACATAATTTTTAAAATTTTAGTAGTCATACTAACAAGTTTTTAAAAATCAAATTAAATAATTTATTTTATTTAAACATATTAATACATTAATACATTTAAAAACATTTCAACATGTGGGCTGGGGCTGTAGCTCAGTGGTAGAGCACTTGCCTAGCACGTGTAAGGCCCTGGGTTTTATCCCCAGCACCACAAAAAAATAAACAAATAAAATAAAGGCATTCTGTCCATCTACAACTATAAAAAAAAAAATTTTAAACCAATATTTCAACATGTAATCAATATAAAAAAAAATTACAGGGATTGGGATGTAGCTTAGTGATAGAGTACTTGCCTAATATGCACAAGACCCTGAATTTGAGCCCCATCATCACAAAAGAAAAAAAAGAGTTTGTGCTCTTTTTTTGTACTGAGTATTTGAAATCCAAGTGTTCATTTTATACAACACATCTCAATTCCAAGTGCTCAACAGTCACATGTGGCTTGTGGCTACCTTATACACAGATCTAGCCCCTATTCAGGGATAGGGACAAGTCCAGCATGCTCAGCCCCCACCTCCACATACTCACCCCCACCCCCCCACCCCCATTACCAGGGACTGAACCCAAGGGCACATGACCACTGAGCTACACCACCAGCCCTTTTTATTTTTTATTTTGAAACAGGGTCTTGTTAAGTTGTTGAGACTGGCTTTGAACTTGCAATCCACCTGCTTCAGTCTCCTGAGCTACTGAGATTACAAGCATGCAATACCATGCCCAGCAGCATGCTCAGCTCTTGAGAATAAAATCCAATTATAGTTACTGAAATAAGGGAAGTCCCTTATTTCATCTGAGGACAAATCACTCTATTATCTAATTTCCTATAAATTAGAATTCAGATATGAGAAGCTAGTCTATTGGGAGTAAGTACAAAATACATTTATTTGATGTAAATTAAGGTAGACTTTTTCCCACAAAAATTGGATCTGATGGGGCATTTTGGTTTGATAAGGAGGATTGGCTTTGCATGCTACTATATTAGGGAATAATGAATGAACTAACACTGTAATTTCACTGTTTTGATGAAAATATATTTTATGTCAAACTTTATATTTTAAAGTTATTTGAAGTTATTTAACCTCACATTTTAAAAAACTAGATATTACTTAAAAATATGCCAAGAGATTCACAGTTTTTCAATATTTGTATAGGGAATATGCAAGGAAGAATGTCTAAAGACCAACGCCACATATTTAATCATGAAAAGGTTTGGTCTAGAACCCTAGGAGATTCTTTATTTACACAATCAATCTGGAAAATGAGTATTTGGCTTAGGAAGAAATCAAGATTTGTTTCATCCTTGGTTTTCTAGGAGTTCCAAACTTATACTTCTTTTTAAAATAACTATATCTTCCTCTAAATCTATGTCCTCTTTGACTTTTATCAATTAACCGTCTCAACTTTTTATTTTACTGTTTATTTGTTTATTATTTTGCAGTGCTGGGGATTGAACCCAGGACCTCTCACATGCTACGTAAGCACTCTATATAAATGTGGCATATATACACAATGGAATTTTACTCAGCAATAATAGAATCATGACATTTGCAGGTAAATGGATGGCATTAGAGAAGATAATGCTAAATGAAGTTAGCCAATCCCCCCAAAAAACAACTGAGCTACATACACTCAGCCTTAGCTTTTTATTTAGACTTATGAAAATTTCCTATCAATAATCACTCTCTAGAGAGATCAATTTCATAATGCACCTATGCCTCCCTACCTCGAGCATCCTTCTGGCCCACTTTTTCCCTTTTTTTTGGGGGGGGGGTCTGGGAATTGAAATCAGGGTCTTATGTATACTTAGGTCATGATGTACCACTGAGCTACACTTGCAGCTACACTTGCAGATCATCTGAATAGACAAGCAAAAGGTCTTGGCTCATTGGGCTTTGTTATGTAAGCTGAAGTCTCTGAGGAGAGTCTACCACCCCAAAACTGGGTCCTGCCCACACTCCCAAACATGCCTCACTTAGAGCCAGGTCCCTGGTACAACCTGCTCTCAATCACAGCCAAAGTCACTCACAAATACGAAGAACTGAAGTGTAGAAGGTAGAAAGACCTGCAAAAGGCCACAGAAGAACATTCTCGCATCACCCACTGCAGAGCCCACTTGGAAAACTCACCAGTAGGAGCTATGGAAGGGGGTCTGCCTCGTTTTCTTTTTGGCTCCCTCAAGTTCTCCTGTGGACTCTTCACAATGTCGTTTTCAGGTTTTTTATCCACTTGAGTGTCTGCAGAGTACTCTCTGTCATTCTCTGAAATGTTCTCCTTATCTTCCTTCTCGTTCTTGGGAAGGCTTTTCTCCAACACCTTCCCTTTTTCAGCACAGATTAACTTTCCTTCTTTGTCGGGCAGCTTGGGACGCTTTTCCGATTTTAAGGCTTTGTCCTCTTTGTCTTTCTTCACATTGACTGTGGCTTTTCTCTGCTCTTTAAATTTCTCTCGTTTATCAGAAGATGATGAAAGACTTTTGTGATCTGTTTCTTTAGGCCTAGCATTACCCACAATATTCTAAAATGAGCAAAATAGCGATGAAACACACTTTGTGATTACTTGCAAATCAAAAATTAGGAGGCTGTTTGCAAATTTATGGAGAAACTAAAAGAGGACATTTGCCATGTCACATAATGCAAAACACCACTGAAAATATACCCCGAAGTTTGAGGGCCCATACTAAATAAAAACAAATACCGAGTTCAATTTCTTCTGAGACAAAGAATGATGATGAGGTCACTAGAGAATGGATAAAAGGACAGACAACTACTCAGGATCTTTTCTGGAAGCAATTTTTCTGACAGAGGTGTTCTAAAAATGCTTTCAGGCTGTGACCCGCTTGTCCTCAGCCTGATTCTACAGACTCAGGACTTCTCAGAGGCCTACCTCAGTTTGCTAGCATATGCTAATGCCCCATTTTAGTGTAGAGAAAAACACAAATTGGTAATTGGGAGGTTCTGAATACAATTTGCCAATTCTGGACAAGCTCATAATTCAGTTATTTTTATCTATATTCAAATATACTCATTCCACAAACTTAACACAAATGCCAAATTTAAGGCCAAAATAACATTTTAGATTACCGCATAGTTCTTTAAATGCCTGAAGGAAAAATAAACAAAGAGAAGGTATCATTAGAACCAAAGTTCTATAATTTTGTCAATTTTTTTAAAAGGAAACCCAGAAGTAAAAGTGAAAAATAAAAGTAAAACATTTTTGAGGATACCTTTAAAGGTATCATGTCTCATTCTTCAGTGGATGTATAGAAGAATTTGTTAAAATCTGTGATAAGTCAAAACATTTACTCATCACAGGAAAAGACAGGACAGAAAAAATCACCAAATACTATCCCATCAACAATCACTGAAAGGTGAGTAGCCAATTACAATGTCTCAGTAATAAAATCTTTTACTAATTTCCTTTAGCTGTCTTAACAGCTAAACCAGTAACAGAATTTTTTAAAACACTAATATCCAAATTTTGATCTCTACTCTCGTCTCACCTATTTCATTAAAATATTAAAATGGGGCCCAAGTTGTGGCTCAGTGGTAGAGCGCTTGCCTAGCATGTGTGAGGCACTGGGTTCGATCCCAGAGACCACACAAAAATAAGAACAAATAAAATAAAGGTATTGTGTCCAACTTCAACTATATATATATATATATATATATATATATATATTTTTTTTTTTTTTTTTTTTTTAAATCAAGATGACAGAAATTAACAAGGAAAAAAAAATCATGATTAAAGTAGGCAACACAATCTACAGGCTCCTATCTGTTTAGACCATATTTCCAATGTCAAAACTCATACCCCATGCTCAAGCCAAATACATACAAGGTGCATGGGACACCAGAACACTAAATTCCTGAATCAAACATATCGAGCACAAGTGAATGCTAAATCCACAGCAAAGGGCAAGTGTGTAAACCACCCAAGTCATGGTCCTAAGTCATGGTAAAGGACAAAGGCAGAACAGGGGAAAACATGTTCCAGGTCTGCTCTAGTGTTATGACAGGTTCCCTGTGATGGGTAACAACCATGGGAGAAGGGCAAGGAAGAAGAAAAAAGATGAGTAATCAGACACTTTTGAGAAAAGATGAGGAAAACAGATATCAGTTAGTAGTGTCCAAATATTCAGCATTTTTGAAAAAGACAATCTGAAAAAGACAATTTGAAAAAGAAATAGCAAAGATAGACAATATTTACAACGTCTGAAAACTCATGTATTACTTTCCGGTGAAACTGTGTCAGGTGGAGGAAATAAAGACTTGCCATCATAAACAAATGTAATGTCTTTATTTAAGAAACAAAAGTACAAAGTTAGCATTATTCATAACACAAAGCACGAAACCACATTTCTCACCTGATCTTTGGAAAAAGCTTTGACATGAATATGTTTGACAGTCTGAACTACTCCATCATAAAATTTCACAGTGTAAGTACCTAAAATTCAAGAAGATATTATTTTAACTTGTAGTTTCATGGAAGCAGCAATTTTTCAGAGCATAAACACAAGAGAGTTTCAACCACATAATACATTTAGGTGAGTTTAAAAACTTTTTTAAGAATCACATTCAAGGCTAAGGATGTAGCACAGTGGTAGAGCACTTGCTTAGCATGAATGAGGCCCTGAGTTTGCTCCCCAGCACCACCAAAAAAAAAAAAAAAAAATCAATTTTATCCTATTTATGTTACAAGATTATAGCATGCTTATCTTTATTTCTTAGTCAGGATTACAGTTTGATTTTTATCTATTAAACTCAAAATCTATCCAAAAAATCTAATTTTTATAATGCTTCATTAAAATAAAAATAGTCTGCACTGAATTTAGGCCAAAAACAAGAAAAGTAAAACAATTAAGAATGTGAGGGAAATGCAGACTTATTTTTTTCTTGGTGAATTATTAATTTTTGTAATTTAATATTTATTTTCTGGGCTTGGGGGCAGTAACATCTTTTTGGTTTTGTTTTTTGATACTGAGGATCAAATCTAGGGCCTCCTCCATGCTAAACACACACTGTACCACTGAGCTACACCCCCAAGAAATAAGCTTCAAAAATTCTGCTAAAGTATGTTTTCTGTGATTACATTAGTCTTAAAATCCATATGAATTAACTTCCTATTATGGTATTTGAAAAGAGACTTAGCCAAAACACTAAATGCTACCTGCTCTATTATCAGTTTTATTTTATTTCCATTAGAAGAGATTGTTAAAGATCACTCCCCCCCTCCACCACTTTTCTTTTTTTTTGGCGGTGGGGGGGAGGGTGCTAGGGATCAAACCTATGACCTTGCATATATTAAGCCCAAATTCTACCACTAGACTACATCCCCAACCCCCAAATATTCATATCTTCCCAAATAAAAATTCAACTACAACAGTTCTCATTAGTTGCACACAAACCAAAGCTTTCAAAACTTGGCATCTTAGAAACAGAACTAATTCTGTATTCCTTTCCCCCAAACTCGCAGAGATTTAAAAAAAAAAAAAAAGTAACAGTTAATCTTCTCAAGATTACCAGTTAACAACTGGTAATTATGTAATGGTTTACCATTAGTAAACATAGTTCAATTTTCAGGACTGATTTTCCACCTAATAAAAATCCCTGACAAGTGGGAACAGAAGAATGCAATAAGGAATTTAAGATCTCCTGGTTACGTTGTTCTTTTTCTTTCTTCTTTTTTTAAAGACAAGGTCTGCTATGTTGCCCAAGCTGGCTCCTAAACTCCTAGGGCCAAAGGATCTGTCTCCCTCAGGCTTCTGAGTAGCTAGGACTATAGGTGCTTGCCACCATGCCCAGCTTTTACCTCATTAGTGCATTCCCTCCCCACATCAAATTTCCTTCTGTCCTAAACAAAGCTTGTCAATAGCTAGCCAACCCCAGTATTCAAAGTCCAACACAGTCTGAGCCCGTTTTTCAAGACTATTTGTCTTTACTAGCATCAAATACCCACCAACTCAAAGTGACTTGCTATCCACTAAAAGTGCCTTTAACATTCCCATCTCCACATCTTTATCAAAATATTTTCCTGCCTGGAAGGTGCCACTTATTGATCCTTACATGGTCAGCTCAAATGACCACAACAGACCTGTGAAAGCTTCCTGGCCTCTATACTACTAGCAAATTCAGTACGCTCTGAACTCCTCAGATTCATTTGGCACCTGGCCTGCAGAACTCCACATTTAGGTTTACCTTCATATACATACATATCTTAACTTGAAGGAAGGTTCTTCAGGACAGAGACGATGTCTTGCATCAGTTTCTTCCTCATACAGTGCCTGGGTCACAGCAGACCAGTGCTCAGAGTGTGACCAACAGCATCAGTACTCCCGGGAACTAGTTAGGAGTACTGACAAGTACTTACCAGCCCCACTTCAGATATACTGAATAAAAAACGCTGGGAGTGGGGCATAGAACTATTTTTTTAACAAGTCCTCCAGGTGATTCTGATACACACCAAAGTCAGAGAAGCACTGCCATAGGCAATTAATAATCACCTACTGACCTTTACTCCTGGACATTACAAAATAAAGGTGATTATTTACCAATATATCACCAATCAGAAAGAAACTGACTAGCAAAGATATCAGGATACACAAATAGGCTTGGTGGAGTAAAAACATCAGCAATGAGACGGCAGAACATGATCCAGGAAGACTAAGAATGAAAACATAAACAATTCTCTACATAAGGCAGCTCAATAATGATTTATGAGTCCTTACAACAGAGAGGTCTAGATTCCTCTCTTTCCAAAAACTATCTATACTGTGAGCATACTGGCAAGCAAGAGTAACAGTGATACTTCAGAATTCTCAACAGACCCTGCTCATTCAAGTGTAATGTTGCTCCGCACAGTCTAGAAATGAAGTGGGAGGGAGAAGGATGGGGGAGTTTTAAGAATCCAGTTCTAGTAAAATCTGAAAAAAATCAGCCAGGCACAGTGGTGCATGCCTAAAATCCCAGTAACTCAGGAGGCTGAGGCAGTAGGATTGCATGCTCAAGGCTAGCCTCGGCAATTTAGCAAGGATCTACGCAATTTGGGGTGGGGATGGGGCCTTTTCATAAAATAAAAAATAAAAAGGGCTGGGGATTTAGTTCAGTGGCTAAGTGCCCCAGGTTTAATCCCCAGTAACAAAAATATAAAGTAAAATTTAATTTGCTGGTAAGTCACCCAAGCCTATACTTTCAACTGTTTTATCAACAAAGTTCAATAACATCACAATAAAAACTGTCATTTCTACAGACATTTCCACCATCCAAAAGGGCAATATTAAGTAGTAGTATCTGACAGCTATTTGGGGTTAATTTTGAGGCTTAATTAATTAGTTCTGGAGCTTCCTCTTGAAGGCAGACTCCAGAATGAAGCCTCATATGAAAGACTCCAAGTTCCATGGGAAGTCTAAGGCAGAGAGAGGATGAGAACCCAGACTGTCTATGAACCTCTGACCAGTTCTTTTCCCACCAGCTCACACTGCCCATAGTTCAAGTTGCTCAGCCTAAATCCAAACCACTCACCCAGAACATTGCTGGCCACTATGAAATGACCCAAACTACGGTCAAAAGTGCTCAAAGGGCCCCTGTCCTTAGATATCAATATCCTGTTCCTGACTTTTTTGACCTACAAGGGACTACAAGGGATCATTTTGGAACTTCCTCCCAGGATCATGCTGAACAAGGCCTAATTTGGGCTTCAATAAATCAGAAGGGCCAGGAGTGGTGGCATTTGCCTGTAATCCCAGTGATAGGAGGCTGAGGCAGGAGGATCACAAATTCAAGGCCAGTTGCAGCAACTCAGCAAGACCCTGAGCAACTTAGTGAGACCTATCTCAAAGCAAAAAATAAAAAGGGCTGGGGATGTGGGTCATCCCTGTACCTAAATAAATAAACATACTTTTATGTAAGAATAATAGACAACAATAGTGGGCTTAGACCCACTTTTAGAGAAAGCCCAAAAATCTACTTTCATGGTTTCATGTATAACTAAAAGAGGGTCTTCCTGGGAAATTTTCCCGTGGATGGCTGATAACAGAGCTCTGCTGTGGCCACAAACGTCATCTAATGAATACCATGTAAATGTCAAAAAATCAAAATAAATACATCCTTGGCTGGGGAGATAGTTCAGTGGTACAGCACATGCTCAGCATGAATGAGGCCCTGGATTTTAACCCTAGCATCAAAGAAAACAGCATATCCTGTTGTATCTCCTCTAACTTGACACAAGGTTACCACCTTAGGTTCTCTTAAGGAACCTCTGCCCTTACTGGTACCAGATCAAACAAACCTTCCCAGCCTTGCCTCTCTGCGGGTTAAGAACTTCACATATCAGACAATCTTAGAGCAACCAGGAATAGCTGAAAGTCTGCTAAGAACAGAACTAATGATGCCCAGTAAGCTTATATTCTCCAAGATCAAGGAAGTAGGAATACACAGATGACTTTGGACTGTGCAATTTTTTTTTGTGGGTATTTTTGTTTGTTCATTGTGGTACTAGAAATTGAACCCAGGGACTATCTACCACTAAGCTACATCCACAGCCCTTTTTATTTTTTAATCTGAGACAAGGTCTTGCTAAGTTGCTACAGCCTCAAACTTGTGATCCTTCTGCCTCAAACTCCCAAATCACTAGGATTACAGGTATGTGCCAACACACCTGGCTATGGACAGAGTTCTGCTGCTCTTGGATCCATCATGACAGTGACTGTGGAATCCCTTCTCCAGCCCATTCGTTCTCCAAAAATCAGAGAATTCCAAAGGCCACAGATGGTATGTTTCTGAAGTCCTGAGGTTTCCATAAGTGTGCCTCAGTGGGTGGGGGGGTGGGGGGGGTCCTTTCTTGACCTCCAAACCAGGCACAGATCTGAGCTCCCACAAAGACCAGCTTTCCTTCACCACCCCACTGTGGCAATAGCACCACCAGCCTGTCCCACTAAGTTCCCAGGTTCAGGATTTTCCCACTCTTCGTCCTCTACTCCCTCATCCAATTAGTCTCAAGAACAAGTAAGGCAGGCAGCACAATATAGAACTTCAGACCTAAAAACTTCAGGAAAGGAGGTTTTGGCAAAAGTTTCTACTCATTCTTCATGTACATCAATTAACTAAAATTCACTGGACAAAAAGACCATTTTAAAGAAACAACCATAACCTATAATATTAGCTCATGGAAAAAACACAACTGAAAAGACATTTTTATTTTTAAAAAATTTGCAATGCTCTGGTTGCCCCAATTTAAAAATTTTGAAAACACCTAATTAACTATCACCAATAATGTGGTCAACAACTTTTAGTTCTTAAATAGTTCTTCCAAAAAATTTCAGACCCATCCTACTCATGAAACCCTGTATATAGAAGCCCTCCACCCCCTCTTATGAAGTGCTGCACCATCCTGCTCCTGCCCTCCTACTCTTGGTAGCTCATCTCAGCACTGACCTCATTCTGACTGGAACCAGGTTCCCCCTCTTCCCCCAAATCCATGATGTCAAGTTCTGGGCTTTGCAGATACTAGACGAAAAACTGTAGGTCCCTAAGCCTTCACTGCCTCCACTAATATTCCCTCCACTCCTCTAAAAAAGAGCTGCCAGGGCTCCTAAAACCCTCTTTGTCAGCTTGCCCCTCCATTGCTATTCCCTCATCCAAATCCACTGGCCCAATTTCTGTTCCCCATGGGACTCTAGGATATCACTAGAACAAAAGAGAAATGTTCCTCACTATCTGCTACCCCCTTTATCTAAAAAGTTACTTATCTCACCAGAACCTTATCTGAGCTAAAACAGCCATTCTCCCCAAAAAGCACACCTCCAATGATACATTATTTGAAGAAGAACATGACTTGATCAGCACACATCAGCCCATCGGCTTTCAGTAATACATTTATGTGCATACAGAACACATGCATTTCATATCACGTGACTTCAAAAGTCAGTGAGAAGAAAAGGCTAACTTAAATACAAGAATCTGAAAAAACATATATATCTTTTTTTTTCCTTCTTCACACACAAGCATGTCTGTTGTTAAAATGATTTGAAGCAGTTTAATAATAAGTAAGCTTCCCCCAAAGTAAGGCTTTTTGGGTTAATGTGATACAAATGAAAAATAATAACAGGAATTTTACTAAGAAAACAGCTTATAAAAGTAATTTAAGGACACAAGGTGCTATCCAAAAGGACTAATCTGCCACAAACTGGAAGACCAGTAACTGCTTAGTTAACTCAAAAGATACAACCTTGCTTGGAGTCTATTATTTCAACTATTCTCAGACAAAACTTGGTCAGCTTAAAGCCAAACTCTTAGCAGAGTACTGAACAAACACTTGAATAACTTCACTGAGTGGGAAGGGGCGGGGGAAATCAAGTGGGTTTGTTTTTTCCCCTTCATTCCTAGGGATGAAACCCAGGGCCTTGCACATGCTAGGCAAACACTCTATCACTGAGTTACACACTCAACTCTGCAATCTGGCTTCATAGTCACCTCTAACAGTAGCACCACAAAGCCTAACTGTTCTAAACATTCACTTCAGAGAACAAGCCATATCACAAACACTCTGTAGAATATGCTTTAAAAAAAAAAAAAAAAAAAGGTAATCACTTGGATCCAGAGTTTGTTCCAGAATCCTGACCATATGTGACCCTTCCCCTACCCTTATACTAGCAAAAAAAACCTCTGTGCCTAGTTCCCTGTCCTGTCTCCTCACAGTTCCAAACTCTGGCAAAGGCAATCCAACTCAGTGCTCTGTAACCCTGCATCTCAATGTCTTTACTCTGTGACTTTGTTTCCACAAAGTACAAGGAACAACAGAAGCTTACTGAAAATTATATTTGGAAGTCCTAGACAGTAAGAACCCACACTCTTCCCAGCACAATGACAGATGAACTATGACTGCTTTAGAAAACAAAAACTGAAATTTAGGAAAAGAGTCAAAACCAACTTTTTACCCAGCTTTCTTTCCATTTGTAATATTTTCCTAATTCCTGAAATACTGATTAACTTGGAGAAAGGGGATTCATAAGTAATAAATACTGACAATTCACTACCAAACTCTCATGTTATAAACATCCCCTAAATCATAAGTAAAAATAACTACAACTCAAATGCCTTACCATCCTTGTTAACAGCAGTGACTCTGGCCGGGTAAAAACGACAATCAGACCAGCAAGCAAGGACCTGCTCGTTTATTTGAAATTCCTAAAAAACAAAACAAAAACAAACAAAAAAATAACAAAAAAAACCCTGTTACCAACTGCATTCCACAGGACACACGTTGTACCAAATATTAAAAAAGCTGGGTTTGACAAGAGAGTGAGAAGTGGGGATGGGATATTGTGTAAGAGGAAGATGATTCTGCTGTTCAGCATAGGGAATCAAAACAAGAGGACTGGGACACCAGATCTCCCCAAGCCAGGGAGATCTGGGTAAGCACATCACAGCTTTGAGGATGATAATCCCCTCATATCCATGATACACAATGAAAGCAAGTTTAAGAACCCAGGACCACCAGGGAACACACCCAATTTAGAGCTGGGAGAAATGAAGCTACTTCATCTTCAAGGAAGCAGCAATCACACTATTTAATGCCACCCACACTTCTATAAGATCTTTTGCCAAGGGAGACAACCATTCACCTTTAATATTTTATATTTTCCCGTACATGATTTGCATTGATAAATTCTATAAAATGAATACTGAACAATCAAATAGAATATTGGAAGGAAAAAACAAAAAAGGCCAGCCAGAGTTCAAGTTCCCTAGTGAGGATAAAAATTGGAAAACAGAATCCAGGCTGAGTCAGATCTAAAATCAGCAGAACTACTACAGAAGTCTCAATGCCCATTTTAAAAACTTAAAACTAATACTTCATACATCATTTTATTTATTGTGTGTGTGTTTGTGTGTCGAGCTGGAGAGTAAACCCAGGGCCTTATACATGTTAGGCAAGCCCTCTATCACCAAGCTACACCACAATCGCGGTAAGTCATTTTGAAGTCAATAGAAGCTCCAGCCGTAGTGATAAAATTTAGAAAACAAGAATGCAGTCTAACCAATTCTGGGTTCCTCAAGGACTCATAAAAGACCTTGTGTATGAAAATAGAATGGAATCCACATGCAGAATAATAGTTTTGTAAATTATCAGGCAGCAGATAAGCTTAATAAATGATCTAGATGTCTAGATACAGAGGATCTAGAATTCAATCATTCATTTATTTATTTAACAAATATTTACTAAAAACCTATTACATGCCAGACATTGTTCTACAGGCTAGGAAAACACTGATATAAAAAAGAAATCAAGGTGCTGAGCATCTCAGTAACTTGGGAATTCCACCAATAATCCCAGCATGCCAGTAATCCCAGTAACTCTGGAGACTGAGGCAGGAGGATCATAAATTCAAGACCAGCCTCAGTAAATTAGCAAAACCCTAAGCAACTTAGTGAGACCCTATCTCAAAATAAAAACTAAAAAACTAAATAGTAGGGATGTAGCTCAGTGGTAAAGTGCCCCTGGGTTCAATTCCCAGTACCGGAAAAAAAAAAAAGAAGGAAGGAAGGTCCTGTTCATCATCAATGCAGCTCAGCCTAGTTAGTTTATAAGCTGTCAGGTCAATCATATCAAATAGATGAAGAATGAAATACTTCAAGAGCCCCAGGCACCAGAGAAATCTCAGGGATACAACTATAGGGAAAAATAAGGACTGGTTCCCAGCTGCTATTGACTTTCACACTGAACACCAAAGACTGGAACACAAACTACCCAATGGCTGATCTCACTCATTACAGAACTTGCCAAATTTATTACTCACAGAAGATCCATCCTCTTCATGTAAACCCTCTTTCCTCAGCTGTATTTTCTCTAAAGGGCGTAAATAAGGACTGTCCCAGCAGAACCACTCATCATAACGATGGTTCCAACGCTTGAAATGAATGAGTACTTTTCCTTCTTCGTAGTCAATGTCTTCTATATGAGCTGGATACCTGAGTCAGAAAAGAATTAAAATTCCTTTAATATCCACTGAAAATATCCAAAATGTTACCCTTCCAAACCTCTTCCCACAGAATGTTATCAAAGTATTAAAGGCCTACCATTTAGAGATTCTGGGTCAAATAAACTATGGAGATAACATTCTAGTTCAAATTGCAACCTAGATATTACATAGTTTATGAACTATTAAACTAACCTTTCAGAATCTAAGTACTCCCATGTAAAGTGGGTTACCAGTTGAAAGAGACAACATAAACATAAGGGCTGAGCACACAGGCAGCAGGAAGCAAATATTTAACAACTGGATTATATTTAATGTGTGCCAATATATTAGATTAATCATGCAACCTAGACTCTACCTGATATTCTTAACTATAAGCATTCTGTAATCGATGTAAAAGTAGAAAGCTCTCCTAGAATGTGAATCAGAATACTGTATGGTAAGCTGTTTTTAAAAGAAGATAAATATATACACAAGAAACTAATAACAGTGGTTACTTATAGAAAAGAGTGGTCAGTTCAACAGATGAGCTCTTCTTTTTCTGCAGTGCTGGAGATTGAACCCAAGACCATGCACATGCTAGGCAAGCACTCTACCGCTGAGCTAAACCCCCAGCCTTCCATGGGATCTTTCAAACTCTACCCATCCTTCTGGACTGAGAGTTGGGAAACAAACAATGTCATTTTTCAGACTCCCGTATAATTTACATTTAGCAACCAAGGTCTCTATGACCCATGCGTTAGTGGCCAGACCAAGTATACAGTGCAAGGCCTCTCAAACTTGCAAGTATATATAAACCATCAGGGGATATTGTTTAAATGCAAGTTCTGATTCAGTAGGCCAAATTAGGGTTTAAGAGCTTTGACAAGGATTGGGCACATAGCTTCATGGACAAGCATTTGCCTAGCATACATAAGGCCCTGGGTTCAATTGCCAACATCATAAAAAAAAGAAAAGTGTTCAAGAGCTCTGACAAGCTCCCAGTTGATACTGCTTGTGTGAGGCACTGAGTTCAATCCTCGGCACCACATAAAAATAAATAAAATAAAGGTATCATTCTATCTACTAAAAATTTTTTTTAGTAAAAAATAAATAAAAGTTGGGGTTGGTGGCACACACCTATAATCCCAGTGGCTAAGGAGGCCAAGGCAGGAGGATCGCAAATTTGAGGACAGTATCAGCAACTTAGTGAGAACATAAGCAACTTAGTGACAGCCTATTTCAAAATAAAAAATAAAAAGATGGGCTGGGGCTGTAGCTCAGTGGAAGAGTGCTTGCCTAGCATGTGTGAGGCACTGGGTTCCATTCTCAGCACCACATACAAATAAATAAGATAAAGGTCCATAAACAACTTAAAATATATGCATATTTAAAAAGTAAAGAATAAAAAGAACTGGGGATGAGGTTCAATGATAAAGTGCCTCTGGGTTCAATCCCCACTACCAAAAAATAAACAAATAAAAAATAAAAATATCATAAGCAGCAGCTCTCTTAAATAGACTTATATTAATCAAATTACTATTTTGGAGTAAGAAATTTTAGGGTCTACCAATATTTTCTCCCTACAACTTGGATTTGCACATTTCCCTCCTTCTCCTATATCCAGCACCTAGAATAGTACTGTCATAATAAGTAGGTGCTACTTAAATGAATAGTATCTATATATTGTGTCCTCTTCAAACTTCCCACTCGTGTCCTCTAAGGCAGTTTGTTTGGCATTTACCTATTCACAGTACCTTGCATACACTGAATACACAATAAATGTTCAGTAGATGAATTCTGCTCTTCCTATTCTTCCCAAAGGTCATGTGTCCTGTGAATTTTTCAATTCCAAGGTTCTCAGACTCCAACTTCCCATTCCAATGTCAGACCCTCAACAAGTTGAGGCCTCTATCACTTCATGTGCATCCTCCCACAGGAATGACACTGCATGCTTTCAAATAATGGTACTGTACACACATTCTGTATTACTTAAAAAAATTAACAGAGCCAGGCACAGTGGAGCTTGCCTATAATCTTAGCAGCCTGGAAGGCTGAGGCAGGAGGATCATGAGTTCAAAGCCAGCCTCAGCAATTTAGCAAGGCCCTACACAACTCAGTGAGACCCTGTCTCTAAATAAAATATAAAAAAGGGTTGAGGATGTGACCCCTGGGTCCAATCCCCAGTATAAATAAATAAATAAATAACAAAAGGGAGAAAAAGTCCTGAGAGTAGTCTTCTATGCCAACCCAACTGACAGCTGCTATAAATATAAGCTGTCAAACAGCATTAACAGCAAAAAACTGTTTGTATAATCTCCTGAATTGAGCAGTACAATTGTAGGAAACAAGACAGGATTTCCTAAATCTATTCCTCTCAGTAAAATGGGGAAATGGACAAAATATATCAATTATAAACTTCTTGCTCTCTCATTCATTCTGCCTACAGAGACTGATGACCTCTCTAAAATAACAATCTGTCCTAACATATAATGTTTTAATATCACCAACAGGAGGTTTCAAAGACAGGGTCTTTGAACTAATACAGTGAATTAATTGTTACAGAATTAAATTTTATTTAATTTACAGAACCTTTCTTTGTACTGCATTCACATCCTTTCTAGGTTTTGGGGTTGAAATATACCTTTTAAATTAAAACTGGTAATTTTTAAATACCCTTACTAATATTATGCAGCTGTTAAAAAGAATGAAGCAGCTTTACATGATCTTAAAAGATATGTCTAAGAAAAGTGAAGTGGATGGCAGTGGATGGCAGAGATATAAAACAGTAATGCACTACCACTTATTTGGAGGAGGGGAGAGAGCCAATACATTCATACCTGTGTTTAACTGCGTGGGCTATTTCTGGAAGGATGATCAAGCGGGTTGGCCTCTTGGGAGAGGAACTGGATAGTTAAGGAACTGGAGAGGAAGTATGAAACTTATTTTACTCAATGTATATCCTTTTGTTTGTTTTGAATGTTGTACCATGAGCACGTATTAACTATGCAAACTATATAATTAAATATTTACTCTAAATTATCCTTACTTGGCAAAATAGAAAGTGGGAAAACTCAGGATACATTCCAAATTCTTTTGAATTGTATTGGTCAGTGCCTTCTAAAAGTCTGGGAAGTCAGGAGTCATAAAATCAAGTGTGAACTCCTAGACTCCCTACTCTGCTGCACACACACAGATCTGAAGGGGTCTCTGCATCCTTAAAGCCGAAAGCTTTACCCTCACTCAAAAGAACTTCACTGGGCAAAAAATAAAAATAATTTTTTCCTCCACTGGGCAAAGGTATTCCACTATCTGCAGAACTAAAGAAACTACTCCAAGAGGCTTAACAGTAGCCAGGAGACAAAGTTTCCTCAAGAGAAAACTGTCCTATCTATAAGTGTGACAAACAAGCAAGCCACTAATAGGAGAGTAGGGTACAGAACTGCATTTCAAAAAAGGAGAAGGCAGCAAAGACCATCTCAGAGATCACCCCAGTAAGACTTGGTAAATCATAATTGCTATCTGTCTTGGGAACAGCTCAGCTTCATTAGTCAATAGGACTTTATTAAGTGTCTTTGATCTGGCCTGCCAATTCCAAGTCTTGGAAGAAATTACACACACATATATGTTCAGATCTCTGTCCTGGATTGAACCCAGGGATGCTTCACCACTGAGCTACATCTCCAGACCTTTTTGGTTTTTATTTTGAGACAGGATCTCACTAAGTTGCTGAAGGTCTCACTAAATTGCTAAGGCTAGCTTTGAACTTGTGATCCTCCTGTCTCAGCCTCCCAAGCTGCTGGGATTACAGGTGTATGCCACTGTACCCGGCTGATTAAACTTTAAAACCATTAACTTGAACTCACAAAATGGCTTGTAACCAACTGCTTTTATCCATGAAGAGAATAATTTCACCTGGTTCAACCTGGAGACAACTATAAGGATGGCTAAAGAGAATGAGGCAATGTAAAAAAAGAAGAAGTGTTTGGGCTGGGATTGTGGCTCAGCGGTAGAGCACTCACCTCGCACGTATGAGAACCTGGGTTCGATCCTCAGCACCACATAAAAAAAAAAAATACGTGAAATAAAGATATTGTGTCCAACTACAACTAAAAAATAACTATTAAAAAAAAAGAAGAGGTGTAAATGGAATTTGTACAGGTAGAAAAGGGAACAGAATTTCAAGCTTCAATTTGTGGCTAACAGTGACTGATGATATTGATATGTTAGCTTCCAAACCAACACTGCACCTGAAACATTTCTAACCAATGGGAATATCAGTCAGAAGAAGCAGATATTAACACCAAAGTAGCAATAAAAGTTAGCTATGGGGGCTGAAGATGTAGCTCAGTGGTAGAGCATTTGCCTTACATGTGCAAGGTGCTGAGTTAGATGCCAAGCACCACATGCATATGTGCGAGCATGCATACACAAAAGGTAATTATGGGGAGGGGGAAAAGATTACAAATGACCAAGAGGATTTTGCTTATGCTTTGAATTTTTACAAGATTTAGGCACATATTACTTCTGTAAATAAAAATATATACTTTTACAAGTCCTGATGATTCCAGCAATTCAGGAGGCTAAGGCAGGAGGACTTTAAGTTCAAGGCCATTAAAGCTATCATTAGTCTTGGCAACTTAGCAAAAGGAGTTTCAAAATAAAAATAAAAGAGGTGAGGATGCAGTGAGACCCTGTCTCTAAATAAAATACAAGTAGGGCTGGGGATGTGGCTCATTGGTCAAGTGCCCCTGAGTTCAATCCCCAATACCAAATAAAATAAATTTTAAAAAATAAAAAGAGATGAGGATGGTAAAGTGCACCTGGGTTAAATCTCCTATACCACAAAATTAATTATTAATTAATTAAAAAACAACTAAATACTTCTAAATTAAAAGTTCTAAAAATTATTTAATGAACAGATATCAACCAACAGCTTCACAACCAACAGCATGTTTTTATACGCTGTTATACACCCACAAAATGAAACATCATACAGTTGTAAAAATAAATAAATAAATAAAGATTCTAGACATGGTGGCACATGGCCAGTAATCTCAGCAACTTGGGATGTAAGCCAGGAGGATTCCAAGTTCAAGGTCAGCCTCAGCAACTTAGCATAATCCTGTCTCAAAATAAAAATAAAAAGCACTAGGGATGTACCTCAGTGGTAAAGTGCTCCTGGGTTTAATAATAATAATAAATACTGTATGAATTGATTAATTGATATACAAAGAGCTCCAAGACATTGTTTTTAAAAAGCAAGCTACAGAATACTAGCTATCTATATAACACAAAGCTATCATTAGATAAGTAGCTCCTTACCTACATTTTCCATTACTTCTGTGGTTACTAGTTGAAGTTGTTTTGTTAATATTTTTTAGTTGTAGATGGACACAATGCCTTCATTTTATTTATTTATTTTTATGTGGTGCTGAGGCTCGAACCCAGTGCCTCACATGCTAGGCAAGCACTCTACCACCAAGCTACAACCCCAGCCCCTAAATGAAGTTTTTACTTGATAGCTTTGTGTTAAATGTAGATTGACACACTTGTAGGACAGACAGAAACAAATAAAACAGACTACCTATGGCAGCAAAGCAGAAACAGTATGGATAAAGGAACAGAAGCAATTGTTCTCACTGTATATATTGTTACAGTGTTCTTTTTTTTTTTTTTTCTTTTTTTTTAGTTGTAGTTGGACACAATACCTTTATTTTATTTATTTTTATGTGGTACTAAGGATCTAACCCGGCACCTCACATGTGCTAGTCGAGAGCTCTACCGCTGAGCTACAATCCCAGCATCAATAGTGTTCTAATTTTTTTAACTTCTTGCTTTTCCCAGGAAAACTATACATCACATTCCAAGCATGATTATTTTGTCTCACTTTCAATACCGATACCTGTCATTTAATTTTTGTATGTTACCACACAGATTAGTGCTTCTAAAATGATGTTGAAAATCAGCAGGGAGCCAAGCACAGTGGAACACATTTGTAATCCCAGCTACTTGGAAGGACTAGACAATTTAGCCAGACTCTGTCTCCAAACAAAAAATAACAAGGGCTGGAAATGTAGTTCAGTGGTAGAATGTCCCTGGGCTTCATCCAGAGTCAGTCTCACACACACACACACACACACACACGGAGAAGGAACAACAATCAACTTACCTACCTACTCTGAGGTCTTTTCAGAAAGTAGTCTCTTGCCTATGTTTTCCAATACTTCTGTGTTACTATTGGATCAAGTTTTCTACCTCTTTTTGAGTAAATTTTGCCTATGTTAATAAGACAGCATTTGGGGGATTTGGGGTTTTAGGGCTGGAGATTGAACCCAGGGCCTTGCTGAGCTACCCTAAGCCCCCCAAAATAGAGTTTGAAATGGTAATCAGAAATCAGATATAAGGTTCAAAAATCAACCATCTTCCCTCATAAAGATTCCTCACAAGCACTTCAAGCTTAAGTCACAAACAGGATTTTTAAATATCGGTATAAACACGATTGTTAAGAACTTTGTAAGACAGGGACTATGTCCTATGAATTGTATTGTTCAACAAACACTCCTGAATTTGTATTATGAAACAGACAAACTGCTAGTCCTACAGAAATAGATGACCAAGCAACAGGATCTCTAAGGTAGAAAGAGCCCAAAGAAAATTTTGGTGGCCTCATGGGATTCCCTACCTTATCTATCAGCAAAGAGACCCAGTAATACTGTCTGGAGGGAAAGGGTATATCTCTAGATATAAAAAAGTATATCTCTAGAATTACCCAGACTTCCTATACCCATACCAGCACCACATCGAAGAGAGTCACTGTTTTTCCATGGCTGGCCTGCCTGGGCTCAAAAATCTGGGTTCCTGTTGCTCTCCAAAGCACCTGAATGACCCTTTCCCCATCATCACTATCCTCTCTTTAAGCTAATGGCCTCCCAGATGCTAAGCAAGTGCTCTATCTTTGTACTACATCCCCAGCCAAACTCCATATTCTCTCTCTTTCATCTATCTATCTTAATCTATTTATCTATTTTTCCATGTTTGGGATTGAACCCATGGGCAATCTACCACCAAGTTACAATCCTAGCCCTTTTTAAAATTTGAGACAGGGTCTAGCTAAGTTGCCCGGGTTGGCCTTGAACTTGTGATCCTTCTGCCTTGGCTTTTTTTTTTTTTTTTTTTTTTTTTTTTTTTTTGGTGTGTGTGTGTCTATGTGTAATAGGGTTCTAACCCAGGGCCTTGAACATGGAAGGCAAGCACTCTGCCACTGAGCTATATCTGCAGCCTCTCCCCTCCTTCTCTCTTCTTCTTCTTCTTTTTTTTTTTAACCAGAGACTGAACTCCAAGGGGCACTCAACCTCTAAGCCACATCCCCAGCCCTTCTTTTCTATTTTTTTATTTAGAAACAGGGTCTCACTGAGTTGCCTAGCACCTCACTCTTGCTGAGGCTGGCTTTGAACTTGCATTCCTCCTGCCTCAGCCTCCCAAATTGCTAGGATTACAGGCATGTGCCACCACATCCACTTTAAAGTACATTTTTCTATCACTTACATCCCAATCCATTCCTGAGCCAAGCCTACTTCCTCTGTTACTGTCCACAGAAGCAGCAACTACTTCAAACTTTTTCATCAAACTTCCTTTTTTACTAATTACATATTAGAAGGTTGAGAGAGTGCCTTCAGAGAAGACTTAACATTTGTATTGAACCTTCAGAGAAAGGAAAGCATTTGCTAAATCTCTAATTCTCCCCTAGAATGCCCAGTACATATTAGGCATTCAATAAATGTTCAATGGATGCATTCTTTTTTTAAAAAAATTTTTAAGGTACCCAGGATTGAACCAAGGGCCTTAAGTATGCTCACAAGTGACCTAATACTAAGCTATGCCACTGACCCTGAATGTACCTTTTTTAAAAATCACATTATTGGGCTGGGGCTGTGGCTATAAGGTCCTTGCTTTGCATCTGAATGGCCATCTTAAGTGACAGTCACCATTTTAAAGAAAAAGTTTCCTTTTCCGGCTCAAGGGCATTTCTGAGAAAGGCTCACCACTCCTTCATACCAACCCAACATTGAACTGCCTGCATTAGGACCCACCCGCTCTGATTCCTGCACCTCCCCCATAAAAGTCCCAGAACTCAAAGCCTGTTTTGCCTCTCTCTCTCTCCTATTGATTGTGTATCTCTGCCTGTCTCGTCTTTCATTTTAGCTTATCAGTTTCTCATTCTGTGCTTTCCCTTCAGTGGCTCAGTGGTAGAGTGCTTGCCTCAAATGTATTAGGTGCTGGGTTTGATTCTCAGCACCGCCTATAAATGATAAAAAATAATAAATGTCCATCAACAACTAAAAAAAAATATTTTTTTTAAATCACATTACCCATTCCAGGAGCCATAAAATAAACATACACACACTCACACATTCCAAAAAGAAAAAAAAAAAAAAGAATAATCAAAATAAACCAATGATATCTCAGCTACTTAGGAGGCTGAGGTAGGACTGCAAATCTGCAAATGCAAGGTCAACCTGGACAATTTAGCAAAACTACCTTAAAATAAAAAGTAGCAAAGAGTTGGGGATGCAGCTCAGTGGTAAAGCACTCTGGGTTCAATCTTTAGTACCAAAATAAAAAAAGTATTCACATTTGAGATGTTAAGAAGATAAACCAATCCCATTAGAGATGTCAACTTTAAGATAAATGCACATGATGATCACCATGACAAAAGTGCTTTATTCCAAAGGTCAAAAAGTATGAAAAGTGATTGATTAGTAGTAGGGTAGAGAATTTGTCTAGCTTATGAGGCCCTGGGCTTCATCCCCAGAATCACCACCAAGAAATTCAACTTCGAAAGGACAGATAAAAAATAAATAACAACAGCTTCTACCTCAAGGCCAGTCCTAAGGAAGGGGGCGTGACCCTTGTCCCGGGAAAAACCCACAGAGCACTCCTAAGCACATACCCACTCTGCTGAGTTGTTTGTAAATAACAGGAGAGGTCTGCAGCAGCAGGTGTCCCTGACTCAGTTAGGCTAGGTGAGGACCCATAGCAACCACCCTAGCAACCTCCAATCAGCATGAAACAGGGAAAATACCTGGGATGCCAGATGACCCCCAAGTAGTTTATGGTGGTTGATAACATGTTGGGAAACCATGGAGTTTAGCATGTACACCCCTCGTGGCCTAAACCAATCAATTCAAACGAATCCCCCTCTTGTACTAACCAATCACCCCTACCCAACTTATTCCCGCCATTGAATGTGCTAATCAATGTTAAGAGTTGTTGTTTGATTTTCCCATGGTATGGAATGATTTGCTGTGTGATGTTGTGACGCATAGAGTATCCCCCCAAAACCTATAAAATCTAACTGAACAAAGGACAGAGACTTACTCCCTGGGACTACTGCGTCGGGAACGGTTTTGAGTCCAGGCTCGAGCTTGCAATAAAGACTCTTGTGTGCTTGCATCGCATTCGGCTCCTGGAGGTCTACTGGGGTCCCACAAATCTGGCATAATACTATGAATATTTTAAGCAAGTGGTAAAACTGGTCACTAAGCCAACGAAAAAGCTATAGAAAACTAGTACAACTGATGTCAAACAGAGCAGGACAGAAGCTGGGCATAGTGGTGCATGCCTGTAATCCCAGCAATTCAAGATGAGGCAGAAGGATCATGGTAAGCTTCAGCAACTTAGTAACACCCTGTCTCAAAATAAAAAACTGGGCATGTGGTTTAGTGGGAGAGTGTCCCTGGTTTAATTCCCAGTACCAAAAACACACATACAAAACAGAACAAGGAGAATGACCAAAAATTAGAAGAAGAGAAGGTCACCAAACCAAATTCCTCAGAAACTTTCTGAGTACCTACCCGAAGCCAGGAAGTATGCTAGGTTTTGGAAATGCAGAACCAAATCTATTAAGACATGTGAACATGGTAGCTAGTAAGACAGCCCCTATGATACAAGACATACCAGCCTTCAAGTCCTATTAAACCACACATATTCCCATACCCAGTTTGCTCCTTTTACATGAAACAAATACCCTGCCTGCAAATTGCATGTAATATCCTTATCCTCCGCAGCCTCAGAACCCTGACCACACTACCTCAGTAGTCTATCTCCTGTGTCAGTTTCCTACTTGGCTTCCTTCATAGCATTGACCCCAATCTTTGATCATTTCATTTGTTTCTCTATTTACTTGTTTAATCACATGCTTCCCCAGGGGACAAGGCATCTGTTGCTTAAATACTACAGTATTGAAAGGGAGAATAAGATAAAATAATTATAATAAAGTGTGCCAGATTCAACAAGAGAGGACTCCTTTGGGTAACAAGGACAGATAGAAGGTAAGGGAGAGAAGGAGAGGAAGACGGATGAGGAAGAGGAGGGGTCAAGACAACTCTAGGGAAGAGGAGACACTTGATGTCAGTTTTGAAAGATGACTAGGCATTTTCCAGGTGATCAAGAAGGGAGTGAGGCTAGAATATTTCTGGGAAAGGATGTGGTATATGAGTAAGTCAGCACTATACAGAGGAAGAAAAATACAAAAGAGGACAAGGATATGCAGGTATGGAAGGAGAGGAAGGAAACAGCAACTAATTGTAAGAGACTGGGAGCTGGGCTCTAAAAGAATGTTTCCCCAAAGCAGTCCATGGACCACTGGGTATTGACAAGCACAGAACTGGTGATCAGCAAGGTCTCCATAGGGAATTTTTACTATGCTTTTTTTTTTTTTTTTTAAAGAGAGAGAGGGAGAGAGAGAGAATTTTTTTTAATATTTATTTTTTAGTTTGTGGTGCTGAGGATCGAACCCAGCGCTGCGCGCATGCTAGGCAAGCACACTATAGCTTGAGCCACTTCCCCAACCCTTTACTGTGCTTTTACATAATCTGGATCTCTTTATCACAGCTGTCCCATTGAGGTATCACAAATAGTTAAAAAGTAATGACAAAGGTCCAGGGCTAGAGACACAGGCCAGTGGTACACCACTTGCCTAGCATGCTGGAGGGTGTGGATTTGAGCCCTAGAACTGGGGGGAAACGGGTTGAGATATAAGATTAACACCATATATTAGAAAACTACTAAATAATTTTAGTTTGTATGTACTCACAGGAAAACTGGCATTAGACAATCACTCTCAAACAGTAATTGCAATGACTTTAAAAGATATCTGCAAGTTTAATACTCATCCCTTAAAAAGGTAGAATCTAATTATGGTTCCCTTGCATGTGGTCTCATTTCTAACAAACAGAATATGGTGGAAGTGATGGTGCAACACTTCCAAAGCTGGAAGTGCAATTCCACTTCTGGGTAAATATACAAAAGAACTGAAAGCAGAGACTCTAAGAGATATTTCTATAACCATGTTCATAGCAGCATTATTCACAATAATCAAAAGGTGAAAGCAAGTCAAATGTCCAACAGACAAATGGATTAAAAAAAAAAAAAAAGGCACATTCTATATAATGAAATTATCCAGCCATAAAATAGAATAAAATTCAAATATATACTATATCATGGATGAACCTTAAGGACATTATGCTAAGTAAAATAAGCCACTCATAACAAGACAAATACTGTTTTTGTTTTGTTTTGGTTTGGTTTTTTTAAGAGAGAGAGAGAGAGGGAGAATTTTTAGTATTTATTCTTTAGTTTTTGGCGGACACAACATCTTTGTTTGTATGTGGTGCTGAGGATTGAACCGGGGCCGCTCGCACGCCAGGCAAGCGCGCTACCACTTGACCCACATCCCCAGCCCCAAGACAAATACTGTTATGATTCCACTTATATTAGGTAGCTGGAATACCTAGCCATAGAGGTTACCAGAGGATGAGGGACTGAAAAAGGGTTTTTTGTTTCTTTGTTTTTATTTTGAGATGGGTTTTTGCTGTTACCCAGGCTGACTTCAAATTCCTGGGTTCAAGTGATCCTTTCACATAAGCCTCCCAAGGGGCTGGGACTGCAGGAGTACACCTCCACACCCAGCAGGATTGTTGATGAATGTGTACAGAGTGTCAGTTTGGGAAGAATAAAAGGCTGCAGAGATCATGGTGATGATGATTGAACCACAATGTGAATGATGTACTTAATACCTCAGAAATAAACCATTAAAAATCCACTGTGCTTGACCACTCAACCACTGTGCCATATCCCCAGCCCTTTACCATATTTTATTTAGAGACAGGTTCTTATTGAGTTACTTAGCACCTTGCTTTGGCTGAGGCTGGCTTTGAACAATTGCTCCTCCAGCCTCACTCTCCTGAGCCTCTAGGCATGCACCACCACGCCCGGCTGTTATGTATTTTTTTTTTTTTTTTAAGAGAGAGAGAGAGAGAGAGAGAGAGAAAGAGAATTTTTTGATATTTATTTTTTTTTAGTTTTCGGTGGACACAACATCTTTGTTTGTATGTGGTGCTGAGGATCGAACCCGGGCCGCACGCGTGCCAGGCGAGCGCGCTACCACTTGAGCCACATCCCCAGCCCCTGTTATGTATTATTTTAATACACACACATGCACAAATGCACTCTCTTGAATTCCCACCCTAGGGGAAACCATATGCTACGTCTTGAGAACATTCTAGATACCTTGGCAAGGTCCTCCTGGCAGGGAACTCTGACATCTTCCCAGAAACCAATACCAACTTGTCAGTCCTATGAGTGAGCCACGGTTGACTGCAAACTTGTGAGAACCTGAGCCAGAATCCCAAGTTAGGCAGCTCCTGAATGCGTGATGCTTACAGACACTTAAGAGGATAATGAAGGTTTATTGATTTAAGTCACTAAATTCTGAGAAAAGTTGTTACATAGCAACAAGTAACTATCAAAGAAGCATTTTACAAGACATTTTGCTACGGTTTCTAAAAGTTGCATCTAAACAAAAGTTTTTGGTTGGGGCACCACTCCTGTTTTCAAATTTGAGAAACAAATTAGTTATTAAAGGCTTGTGCTCACCAAGGAAAAGGAAAGTAATGTGGGAATGTAAAGCTCCCACCAATTGAGAATCAAGGACTACTTGCATGTCCAAAAATGCAGAAAGCCAGGTCGAATTCAAGGATACAATGTTGACTTGTATACACTGCAGGTCCTTGAGCCCCAGGAAGCCTCAAGTGATCCTCAATAAAATCAAGCTGTACCATACCTGGGAGCAGTGGTGCAGGCCTATAATCCTAGTGACTCAAGAAGCTGAGGCAGGAGGATCACAGGTTTGACTCCAGTCTAGGCAATTTAGCAAGACCTTGTCTCAAAATAAAATTAAAAAGGGCTGGGGAGGGCTGGGGATGTGGCTCAAGCAGTAGCACGCTCGCTGCCGCGCAGCGCTGAATTCAATCCTCAACACCACATACAAATAAAGATGTTGTGTTTGCCGAAAACTAAAAAATAAATATTAAAAAATTCTCTCTCTGGGGTTGGGATTGTGGCTCAGCAGTAGAGCACTCGCCTTGCACGGGCGGGATCCGGGTTCGATCCTCAGCACCACATAAAAGTAAAAAATAAAGATGTTGTGTCCATTGAAAACTATAACATAAATATTAAAAAATTCTCTCTTTCTTTAAAAAAAAAATTCTCTCTCTCTCTAGCACCCCCTGGGTTCAATCCCAGTTATCCCCAAAGAAAAGAAAGAAATGCTATGGGAGTGGGTAGGAACCAGAAAGAAAATAATTTCTTTTTGAAATTTCTACTCCAATTAGTCAGTATTCATCCATATATTAATAATTAATGTGTGTAGCTTTCTCCAGGGTTGTAAACTACATTTTCATAAAGTATTTCTTTTGGGCTGGGGTGTAGCTCAGGGGTAGAGCACTCGCCTAGCATGCTTAAAACACTGGGTTCGATCCTCAGCACCACATAAAAAATAAAATAAAATAATAATAATAATAATAAACAAATGAAATAAAGGCATTCTGTCCATTTATAACTACAAAAAAATTTTTTTAAGTATTTCTTTTGATCCTTGCTACCATCCTACGAGATTTATGAGGGATTATTATCACTGTCCCCAATTTACATTTGTAAAAATGAAGAATGAAGACTCAAACAGAGCAACTAGGGCTGGGGTTGTGGCTCAGCATTACAGTGCTCACCTAGCACATGTGAGGCACTGGGTTTGATCCTCAGCACCACATAAAAATAAATTAAATAAATAAAGGTATTCTATCCATCTATAACTAAAAAAAAATATTTAAAGAGAGCGCACCCACAACTAGCCAGATTACAGGGCTCTACCTGTAATCTCAGAGACTTGGGAGGCAAACCTTAGCAACTTAAACCCTATCTAAAAAAATAAAAGGGGGTGGGAAAGTGGGAAGGTGGTAAAGTGTCCCTGAGTTCAATCTCCAGTACCAGAAAGAAAAAAGAGAGAGAGAGACAGAGAGAGAGAGAGAAAGAGAGAGAGAGAATGGGGGGGGGGAAGTGTCCAAGAAGAAGAATAACCAAAATCACTATCCAAATCTACCTTTACTTTATACCGGGAAAAGCTTTCTGCTCTTAATTTGACTTCACATTTAAATATTCTTACAGTGACACACATCACAGAGGTGTGTTATATCCTGCTACTTAATAGTCTACCTGATGTCTAGCCCACAATTTGCCTAACTATTCACCCAGAGGTTGGAGACTCGAGCTCTTACATCCCAGAGGTTGGAGACTCAGGCTCCTACACATTCTATTTTATATAAATAGACTTTCTACAAACATACAGCATTTATTTTGCTTCAATAATCAGACTGTGCCTCTATTCCAGGCTTGGAACACACATCAGAAGCCAATAATTTCTATGCACAAAAGTAACATTCTAAGCTATCACCAGCCTTTGGTGGAGAGAGGATAGTGATAGAAGATATATTTAGTGAAAAACAAAGAGTTGACTATTAAGCTGCAGGAAAACTGCTGTTTTCAATGCTTTAACTCTTTCTTTACCCCCTCACCACTTCCATTAATCAAGACCTCACGCTTCTAACTCACGAATGGTCTTGAATTCATCTTTCCTCCCAGTTTCTTTTCACCAGCAACAGTCAGTGAGTACAGACGACCCCTAAGCCCCTCTATTAGTTCCAGACAAAGAGACTGATATAGAACCACTCAGTAAATACTCAGTGACTAAAAGAATGCTACCACTTTCCTATTCCGATCAGGGAATCTATCTCCTGACTTAAATCCCTCCTTCCAACTTCCCAGCTCTGTTCTGCCTGTACATCCTTTGAACACACCATGTTCTTTCAAATCCTGAATACTTTTGCTGACATTACTCCTTCTGCCGCCTCCAGCTCTCATCCTCACCCAGAAATTTCCTCATTCCCTATTCTCACTTTCTTGAATATATTGGCTCCTCTCCCCCTCCATAATGACTACCTTTAACTTCTGGTTATATCAGACTCTCCACATTCCCAGCTCTTGTACCCAGGAATGTGGCCAGCGGGGGGAAAAAAAAAAATCAACATGCTGTAGGGGATCACGTTATTTCTTTTATATATATGTGTGTGTGTGTGTGTGTGTGTGTGTGTGTGTGTGTGTGTATTTTAGTTGTAGTTGGGTACAAACCCTTATTTTGTTTATTTTTATGTGGTGCTGAGGATGGAACCCAGGGCCTCGCACTAGGCAAGGGCTCTATGGCTGAGCCACAACCCCAGCCCTGTGGGGGATAACTTTAAATGCAAACATTGCTTCCCTCTATAGACGAGGGTGCTGGCAAAAGTGGGTAAAAAATAAAAGGCCTTTTGAGGTGTCCAAAATTAACTATATCTTCATTTGGGTGATGGTTACAGAGGGGTATACATGTGTAAAAGTTTATCCATAAAGCTTTACTCTTTAAGATTTGTATATTTTATGGTAAATTATATATCAATAAAGCATTTTTTGTTTTGTTTTGTTTATCGGTACTAGAGGTTGAATCCAGGGATAATTTATTATTTTGAGACAGAGTCTCATTAAGTCTCTCAGGTTGACTTCGGATCTTCCTGCTTCCTCAGGCGTCAAAAATCAATGGGGGGCTGGGGATGTGGCTCAAGCGGTGGCGCGCTCGCCTGACATGCGTGCGGCCCGGGTTGGATCCTCAGCACCACATACAAAGATGTTGTGCCCGCCAAATACTAAAAAAAATAAATATTAAAAAAAAAAAATCAATGGGATTGTAGGTGTATGACACCACACTAGACTCAATAAAGTCTTTTAAAATAAAATCCAAATGTAATACATGCCTATAATACAGCAATCTGAGAGGCTAAGGCAGGAGGATCAGAAGTTTGAGGCCAGCCTGGCCAACCTAGCAAGACACTGTCTCAAAAAGGAAAGCAAGGCCAGGGCCAGTGGTGAACATCTGCAATCCCAATTACTAGAGAGGCTGAGGTAGGAGGATCATAAATATGAGGCCAGCCTGGGCAACTTAACCAAACCCTGTTTCAAAATAAAAGGGATAGGAGCCAAGTGCAGTGGCACACATCTGAAATCCCGGTGACTAGGGAAGCTAAGGCAAAAAGATTACAAATTTCAGGCCAGCCTCAGCAATGTAGGAAGACCCTGTCTCAAAATAAAAAATAAAAAGGACTGTAAATATAATATAGTTCAAAAGTATAGCAACCTTGGGTTCAATCTCCAGTACCAAAATAAATTAAATAATTAAATTTAAAAGAACTGAGACAAGCCAGACATGGTGGTGCAGGCCTGTAATACCTGCTATTAAGGAGGTTGAGGCAAGAGGATCAGTTTGAAGTCAGTTTTGGAAATTTCATAAGATTCTGTCTCAAAATAAAGAGCTGGAGATATAGCACAGTGGTAGAGTGCCCTTGGGTTCAATCCCTAGTATCAACAACAACAAAAAGTCATAGAAGCCAACTGAAAGATCTTCCAAAGGAACAATATGAGCAACAAAATAAAGTAATACTAGAATATAAACCAAAGCATAAAACAAATATCTGAGTACATATTAATATAAATAAATTAATGGGGAAAATTTTTAAATTAAAAACAACCAGAAGAAAAATTTTAAAAACAAAAATACATACATATACATACATATATACATATGGAAGTGGAGGAGAAAATCTCCTGTTCAAATAATATATATAAATATCCTCCCTGAAGATGGATCAAAACATTCCACTTTATAATAGTGTGGGCCACATATGGTGATTTCCAAAATGTGTGGGAAGCAGGACAAGAAGTAACTTTACAGAGAAGAAACTGATAAACACTCCTCAGCCAGATGACCAACATGAATATCACATGATAAATCACATATATAATAAGTACTTTGGATAAGATGTGATTACATTGGCACTTTATATCTGTGGTCTTCCTCAAACCCCCAATCTAATCTCATCTAGCAACAAATGAGTAACTTGGCTACAAAAATCATATTTGTGAAACATTCTGAAATTCCCACACATGAAATTAACTGTTCTCCCCCAAGGGTTTTTATGCTTACTTCGTACAGAGTAAAAACCCCCTCATGATATAATTAATTTCAGGAACTTTATTTTCTATTCTAGATGCAAGACTCAGCATGGTATCAAGGCCAGACACTGAACAGGATTTGATGGCACACGCCTGTAATCTCAGGTATTTGGGAAGTTGAGACAGGAGGACGGTAAATTGGAGGCCAGCCTGGGCAATTTAGGGAGACCCTGTCTCAAAATAAAATAAAGGGCTGATGGTATAGCTCAGCAGCTGAGCTTAGCATGTGCAAGGGCCAGGGTTCAATTGCCAGAACCAAAATAAACAGAACAGAGAGAAAAGATAAAAGAAAAAAACAAAAAAACAAAACCTAGCATGCTTAGAAACCAGACCACCTGTATTTAAATTCCAAATTTAGCCAGGCATAGTGGCACATGCCTGTAATTCCAGCAGCTTGGGAGACTGGGACAAGAGGAAAGAGGATCAAAAGTTCACTGGCCAGGGGCCAGGGGCTATAGCTCCATGACAGAACGCTTGCTTGCTAGCACCACATAAAAATAAACAAATAAAATAAAGGCATGCTGTCCATCTACAAAAAAAAAAAAAAGAAAGTTCATGGCCAGCGTTGGCAACTTAGCAAGACCCTGTCTCCAAAAAAAAAAAAAAAAAGGACTGGGGATGTAACTCAAAGTAAAGAGCACCTGGGTTCAATATCAAGTATCAAAAAAAATATATTAATTAATTAAATCCCAAATTCACCACTTACTAGGCTGTGTAACTTTAGGAAACTTACTTCATTACTGTTTTCTCATATATAAAATGGGAATAATAGAACTAATAATAATAATAGAACAATAATAGAATAATAGAATAGAACTAATAATAATAATAGAATAATAATAGAATAATAGAATAATAATAATAGAATAATAGAACTACCCAATTTATAGTGTTGTGAGGTGCTCCAAGAAAAGCCTGGCCTGGTACAAAGTAAATCACTCAATAAAGGTGAATCATCTGCAAAGACAGAAGCAATGAAAACATACAATTAAGAACCCTAGGCCAGGGCTGGGGATATAGCTCAGTTGGTAGAGTGCTTACCTCACATGCATAAAGCCCTGGGATCAATCCCCAGTACAAAAAAAAAAAAAACCTTGGCCAGGGCTGGGGTTGTTTGTGGCCCAGTAGTATAGTGCTTGCTGAGCATGCCTGAGGCACTAGGTTCAATCGCCAACACCACATTTAAAAATAAATAAATAAATAATCTAAATAAACAAAATATTATGTCCATCTATAACTTTAAAAAAAAAAGAACCCTTGGCCATAAATGCTACAGCCAAAACCAAATACCCTAATCATCTCCAAACTTTCTGAAGGACTTTTGTAATTTTTCTTCATTCCATGGTACTCAATGGAATGCCTGACTCACAGCAGACATTCCAATTCTTGTTAGTGGAAAACTCAGAAAAGAAAGACTACTTAAAAAAAAAAAAAGTATGAGTTTGTCGTGATGAACCCAGATACTATGCATAACTATAAAAGCCATATAAAAAGAAAGAAAAGAAGGAAGTGAGGAAGACTACTATCAAGGCTGACACTAAAGACTACTAAGGAAGTCAAGACAGGAGGATTGGAATTTTGAGAACAGCCTGCACAACTCAGTGAAAATCAGTCTCAAAATGAAAAGGGTAGGCGGGGCACAGTGGCATGAGCCTGTAATCCCATAAAATCCCATAGGCTAAAGCAGGAGGATCCTGAGTTCAAAGTCAGTCTCAGCAATTTAGCAAGGCCCTAAGCAACTCAAAGAGTTTTAAAGAAAATATCTTTTAAAATGGCTGGGGCGGGCTGGGGATGTGGCTCAAGTGGTAGCACACTCGCCTGGCATGTGTGCGGCCCAGGTTCAATCCTCAGCACCACATACAAACAAAGATGTTGTGTCCGCCAAAAACTAAAAAAAAATATTAAAAATTCTCTCTCTCTCTCTCTCTCTCTCTCTCTCTCTCTCTCTCTCTCTCTCTTTAAAAATTTTTTTTAAAAAATGGCTGGGGATGAGGCTAGGGTTGTGGCTCAGTGGTAGAGCACTTGCCCTGCATATCTGAGGCACTGGGCTCAATTCTCAGCACCGCATATAAATAAATGAATAAAATAAAGGTCTGTCAACAACTAAAAAATAAAATATAAAAAAATGGCTGGGGATGTGGCTCAGTGGTCAAGCAACCCTGGGTTCAATCCCTGGTACCAAAAAAAGAAAGGATCAGGGAATCTAAGTGGTAGAGCACCCTGGATTCAACAGGAAACAAAAGAGGGAGGAAGGAAAAAAGAAACAAAGCAAAAAAGAGAGCTAAAAAAGTTTTCTTTTAGGCCAGGCGCAGTAGCTGGGGAGGCTGAGACAGGAGGATCACGAGTTCAAAGCCAGACTCAGCATCAGTGAGGCACTAAGTAACTCAGTGAGACTCTGTCTCTAATAATATACAAAAATTGGGCTGGGGATGTGACTCAGTGGTTGAGTGCCCCTGAGTTTAATCCCTGGTACCCAAAAAATAAATAAATAAATAAAGATCCAAAACTCAGATTTTTAAGCCCTTTGTACATGAAATGGATGGAAACTATGATCAACATAAATGGAAATGTACCAAAGGACCAGGAAAGCATTAGACAGAAGGAGTTTTTCACTGTATTCATAGTAAGCACATGCAAGGCCAGCCTACAGCTTAGGACAGATGGTGTGCTCCTGACAGATGACAAAAAGAAGGCGGAAGGCACAGGCGAGGCAAGCAGTTTATATTCTATCCATGAAGAATCTTTACTGGGAAACTGCAGCCTGTCATGTGTTAGCAGTTCATACATACAACTCTGGACATGAGCAGGGCAGGCAGGATTACCCACACTACTCAGAAGGGAATGGACATGAAAGCTTACCCACAAGAGGAAGCTCCAAATTTAGAACATGGATCCTTATCCATATTCCACAGCCCGCTTGATGAGATGACATGAGAAAAACTGTCTGGTGAACTAACAACCTCCATAGAAAATATAAATCTGTTTGGCTTGTTTGCAGTGCTAGAAATGAACCCAACTCATGCCCACTCCACACCCTAAATATTTTATTTTTAATTTTTATTTTTTGGTACTTGGGATTGAACCTAGGTTGCTTTACCACTGAACCATGTCCATAGTCCTTTTTATTTTTTATTTTGAAACAGGGTTTTGCTAAGTTGTTGAGGGTCTGACTAAATTACTAAGGCTGGATTCAAACTTAGAATCCTCCTGCCTTAGTCTCCTAAATCTCTGGGATT